>NC_140489.1:111174671-111687171 GCF_964271855.1 Acomys minous
AATCAAAAAGTAAAATGACCCTGGTGAGGGTAAAGATGAGGCTGTGTGGAGGAATGACAGTTCTCACGTGCTGTCATACTGAGGTATGGGTGTAAGTTGGTGCAACCACCCAGATTAGCTTACTGGATATCTGTCAGAGTTGCTTACACTGTCCGATGCACACCCTTAGTGCTCACACACTCTAGAGGAAGTGGTGAGCACACACCAGGAGACTGTACAGGAAGGTGGCAGCATTGTGTTGAGTAACAAAGACTTAGAAACAACCCAGTGGGAAACTGAATCTGACCATGTGGTAAAGCCGTGCAGTGGACAGCACAGTATCAAGTGCTGTGAGAGTCAGAATACAGCCGTGCTCACAATGCAGCAGTACTGAGTAACACTAGCATTCGTGAAAGAATTCATATCATGATTTTAATGTCAAATCCACGATGAGTGAACAGGAAACAGTCGCTATGTGTTGATGTAAGTACATTTAGTAATCTAGTTTATGAGGTAAAGTCGGTAAGTGGTTACCTGGGGACAGTGGCATTTGGGGATGGAGCGAGGACTTTCAAGGACTGCTCATGTCCCATTTCTATGCATGTGTAGGTGCATGCACGTATTTGTGAGTGTGCACATTTCAATGTGCATGTGGAGGCCTGCTGTTGACGTTGGGTGTCTTCCTCTATTGTTTTTCACCTTAGTTTTGAGATAGGATCTCCTGTTGAATCGGGAGTTTGCTGAGTGTGCTGACTGCTGGAAAGCTCCAGGATCCTCCTGCCTCTGCTTTGCCAGGATTGGGATTGAAGGTGCATGCTGTCAGGTTTTTTTTCTTTTTTCTTTTTTGGGCTAACCTCAGGCATTTTACCAACTGAGCATCTTCCTAGCTCCAGAGGTGGATATTCTTTCATTTCTCTTTTCTATCATTTTTCCCAGATTTTGTAAAAGTATTTTGAAGGGAAATGTAATACTATTTGTTAAATTTTAAGCTATTGTTGTTTTGAAACTCATTAATGTTTTTGAGATTAATTTGTATGATTTTTTCTTGGCAATTTAATGTAAAAAATAATCATTATGGATTTAATTTTTTTTTCCAGACAGGATTTCTCTTTGTAACAACCCTGCCTGTCCTGGACTCACTTTGTAGACCAGGCTGGTCTCGAATTCAGAGAGATCCACCTGCCTCTGCCTCCTGAGTGCTGGGATTAAGACGTGAGCCACCACGCCTGGCGTAGTTTTAATCTTTTGATAAATAATTTTTGCTTGAAATGATTTCTCCCCTCCCCCACCCCTAAGACAGGGTTTCTTTGTGTAGCTTTGGCTGTCCTGGACTCACTTTGTAGAATAGGCTGGCCTTGAACTCACTGAGATCTGCCTGCCTCCTGAGAGTACTGGGATTAAAGGCGTGCACCACCACGCCCAGCTGCTGAAAAAAAATTTTTTTTAAATGACAAATAAGCATGCGGTGGTTTAGCCCCTGTAGACTCATATATTTGAATGCTTGGTCCCTAGCTGGTAGAAATGTCTTGGGAAAGATTAGAAGGTGGCCTTGCTAGAGGAGACGTATCACCAGGGATGGGCTTTACGGTTTCCAAAGCCCATACCAAGCATCTCACTCTCTGCCTCTAACTTGTGGATAAGAGGTAAGCTCTCAGCCACTGCTCCAGCACCATGTCCGCCTGCCTGCTGCCACGCTCCGCACCATAATGGTCGCACTCTCTGAAACTGTAATCAAGCCCCCAGTTAAATGCTTTCTTTTTCTTTCTTTCTTTTCTTCTTCTTCTTCTTCTTCTTCTTCTTCTTCTTCTTCTTCTTCTTCTTCTTCTTCTTCTTCTTCTTTTTCTGGTTTTTCAAGATAGGGTTTCTTTGTGTAGCCTTGGCTGACCTGGACTCACTTTATAGACCAGGCTGGCCTCGAACTCACAGCGATCCTCCTGCTCTGCCTCCCAAGTACTGGGATTAAAGGCATGCGCCACCACACCTGACACTCTCTTTTCTAGGTTGTCTGGGCTATTGTGCCTCTTTGCAATAGCAACAGAATAGTAACTAAGACACAGTCTTCGCTTCTTTTCTGTTTTAGGTGTTCAGTCAACTTAGATCTGTGCTAAAAAACTGTGACATTTCAGTACACCTAGTAGAGGTGAGTCAAAAGTTAAGTGAAATTCAAGCAGTGACACTGACAGAGGAGAAAGTCCCACTGGAGAGAGATGCGGAGTCGCTGGTGTACATGAAGGGTGTTACAAAGTCTGGGGTTCCAATCTCCTGGTACCGAGACCTGAAGGATGTCCCTAAAGGTACAACTTTAATAGTCACCACGTGAAGTCCCATGTCTGCAGAAAATAGATGGCGCTTTTTTTTTCTAGCAAAGAACATTCTAAATAGAAGATCTCATAACATTTTCTAGAAACCAAAAATGTAAGTGTCCTCCACACTGTGTAGTGTTTCCCTTTAGCTGGGACAGTCCAGATGGCGAGAGGGCCGGAAGCAGCAAGGGCTGAGGTGGACAGTTAGCCTCTGCTCTCAGGTGGTAAGCCTGCCGTGTTCTAGCCTAGGCGGCTTTGACAGTGTCGTGGCAAGATCTTTAGCAAGACACCAAAAGCCACCGCCGGCCTCTGCTTTCTAGGCGTTATATGAAGCTCCTATTCCTTTTCAGGCAACCCATTTGAGTCTCCTTGGTTTAGACCTAGTGATGAACAGAAGACTTAGCTGACCGTGGCAGGATTCAGTTCTCAGGGCATCATGTGCTAAACGAGGAGCAGGGCTCTCTTTGTCTGCTAGCCACAGGCAGTTTGCCGTAGAGCTGCGTTCCTTCCTCAGCCCGTGGGCCGAGACCTCCTTGGGGGTTTAACTACTCTTTCACAGGGGGCGGTAACAGACCTCCTGCATAGCAGGTATTTATAATTCATAACAGTGGCAAATGTACAGTTATGAAGTAGCAATGAAATAATTTTATGATTGGGGGTCGCCACCACATGAGGAACTGTGTTGAAGGGTCGCAGCATTAGGCAGGGTGAGAAGCACTGCCGCAGACGACAGTACGGGACCATCCAGGCTGCAGTGTACAGGGTCAGGCACTGTGTTTCATGGTCAATGTTCAGTAGAGTTACTTGGTGTGAAATGCTGAATCACTAATTTTTCCTTGTATTTGTAACAGGATACAGCTTTTATCTCGCACACGAGTTTTTTGATGTTCTTCCTGTGCATAAATTTCAGGTATTGATGGGAATGTTGTTGCTTACCCCAAGCTCTTAAAGCTGTGCTAGTGAACTCTCGGTGCTTACCCCTGCTTGCCTGGCTTAGTATTATGTGGGGCCTTCATGAATATGATTGAGAAGCAAAATTGAAATATCACCCAGAATCTTTACTCTCTTATGAACATTGCTGTGCATTCTTAGTTTCGGGCTGAAGACATAAGAGAGCATAGGATGATGAATGTGTGTGTCATCGCAGACTTTAAATCACAAAAACTAAAACTTTGCTCCATCCTTTCTGGGGGAGTTTGGGTTTGGTGATCAGCTGCGCCTACGGCAACTTCTAAGGCAAAGAGTCAGTCTCATGTAACGTAGCCCCGGAAGTACCAGGCTGCGTGCTCGGGCTGACCTCTCCTTCCATCTCTGCGCAGCCCCGGGCTGCTTTTCTTCTGTAGCTCTGTTTGTTCCTTCATGAGAACATGATGTCTGAAGATCTCGCAAACCTTTATTTTTATGTGTTTTGTTTAGAAAACCCCACAAGGATGGAGAGAAGTGTTTGTTGATGTCGACCCACAAGTTTCTGATAAACTGAGGTTCGTCTTGGCGCCGTGTGCGACCCCAGCAGAAGCCTTCTTACAAGTATGAATCTGAGTTTTCCTTCTAAGCCCGTGTTGCCGCACAGTAGTCCAGTCTGTTCTCTTAGCCGCCACCTCAGCGTCTTCCCGGTGGAGCCGGAGCACGTGAGGGGCTCTGTGGTGAGAGCCACAGCGGCGGCCCGGAGGGTGGGCTGCACTGTCTCCTGTGTGTCATCTCACTGTGATGCAGGAGGCCGGGCTAGTAAGCCTTTACTCACCTGAAGCCCTCCGCTGTTCCCTGGGCATGAATGACGCACGTGATCCATGGGGAAGGTCCCCTGTATCAAGGCAGCGTGGTGAGTCACAGCTGAGTTACCGAGCATCGTGGTTTGCTCTGTGTGCTCTCGTTATTGTCATCAGTGGGCAAGAGCACAGCTGTTGAGTTCTATCTGCACCGAAACCTCCCTTTGGTCCTGCACTGTGAACAGGTTAACTGCTGCTGTCTGGTGCCATAAGGAATGCTCCCCAGAGCTCTCCATCTTAGGACTGTGCTTAGCTTTCTTCATATATTGGTGTTTGACCTACATGTGTATGTGAGGGTGCTGGTCCCTGGGGACTGCAGTTACAGACAGTTGTGAGCTGCCACCTGGGGGCTGAGAATCAAATCGAGGTTTTCTAGAAGAGCATCCAGCGCTCTTAACTGCTGAGCCATCCTGCTAGCCTCAGGGCTGTGTTTTAAGGTCCCCAAACAGCACATGCCTCTCAGGAAATCTGAGCTACTCACTTATTTTCTCTTCTTTACCCCAGAATAATATTTTATGTTCTAGATGTTAATTAAGAATTTCCTAAAGTTTTCAGTTTTAAAAACAAAGTTTTTAAAAACATACCTACGAATCTGTTTTCTTTACAAAGTACAAGTTAAAATATCATACTAAACACTTGTGAAGTTTTATTTTTTCATATTCTGTGTAATTCTGCTTAAACGACAAACATATTTATTTATTTGTTGGGTTTTATTTTTTTTCTTGTTTTGCTTTTGTTTTGTTTTGTTTTTTTTTCTTTTCTTTCTTTAAGACAGGATTTTTCGGTATAGCCTTGGCTGGCCTAGACTTGCTTTGTAGACCAGGCTGGCCTGGAACTCAAAGTGGTCCACCTGCCTCTGCCTCCTGAGAGCTGGGATTACAGGCATTCGCTACCATGTCCAGCTGACAAACATATTTATAAGGCTACCAAAGAGCTGCTTCCTCCCTGAGGTCACACTGGGCCCAGCAGTCGTCACTTCGAGTTTTTGACTTAAATAGCATTCACTTAGGGGAGGGTTAGCATCTCTTTCATTTGAGTGGAGCCTCAGGAGTGCCACCTGTCACCCTGCAGCTTAGTGTGAGGTGGTGTGAGTGTCAGCAAGGGAACCTGAGGCCTGCTGGCAAATGCCTGAAGAGGCGGGCTTTGTGATTTTTAATTTGAATTTTTTTTTTAGCTGTATTGGCAGATCTAGTGTCATTGGGGCTAAATGTTTATTATTTTCCTGAATCCTCACTATAGACCTTTGTGATTTTTGTAGCTATACTGGTTTATCTACAATCATTAAGGTGAGATTTCACTGAATCCTCACTACAGACCAATAGCACATTTTAGGAGAATGCAAAGTCTTGTCTCCCACTGAGCAGTAGGAATTGCTAAGGTCCAACCCTAAACTAAGTCTGTGACTCCACATGTCTTGTGTGTGCTCCATCTTAGGCAGCGATGTCACTGTGGGTCATTATTTTGTTTTCAGGGGGTGGGGAGGGAGTAGAAGACAGCGGTTTTCATAATGAACATGACAATAGCAAACCCTACAAGATTGTCATTATTTCAGTATGCTGCTGCTCAGAGATACAGAGTACCACGGAAATGCTACCTGCCTTCGTGCAGGGAAACACAATTGACTGAACAGGGTCTGATTTCATGGGATTTAAACGAGTGGTACTTTTGACAGTATTTCTTGAGTCCCTGTTAATATTAGTTATTGCTCCAGGCAGACAGGAGGCATTTCCTCACGCGTTCAACCCAGTGAACTGTTTTTATATATTAATGTAGGAAAGTGTTTTTATAATAAAATGATACTGCCCTTGGCAGTGTGGGAGTATATATGCCTATTAAAAATAAGTAAAGTACTGAAATGTCTGCAAACTTAATGTCCAGCATGAAAGAACCAAGTTCTATATAATGAAAAGGATGTCATGTCAAACACTGGCTAGACCATATTCAAGGTGAATTCCTTGTTAATTAAGAAATGTTCATTGTAGAAATGTGAAGAGCCGTAAGTAGAAGGTTCTTTCGAATGACACAGTGTGATTCTAACTACCCCCTCACCAGCATGACGAAAGAAGGGACCATGTGGAAGTGTGTCCCGAGGCAGGGGTCATCATCCAGGAACTTGCTCAGCGCATTGCAGTAGCTGGAGGTGCTGCCCTGATTGCTGATTACGGTCACGACGGAACAAAGACAGACACCTTCAGAGTACGTACCACAGAAGGGCAGGAGCATGCTTTATCAGAACGTTACTGCGAGGCCCGAAGTTCCCCGAAGAGTTGTCTCATCTTGGTTTAATTAATATTAATTATGTTGTTATAATTACCCATAAGGCTGGGCACAGTGGTTCTCAACTGTAATCCCAGCACTCTGGGAGGCAGAGGCAGGTGGATCTCTGTGAGTTCGAGGCCAGGCTGGTCTACAGAGTGAGTCCAGGACAGCAGAGGCTACACAGAGAACTCCATCTTCAAAAGCCAAAAGAGGAAAAAAAAAAGAAACAACAAAAAACCCAAAGCAAACCATTATCCATAAGATTCTGGATCTTACAGTCATTCTGAGCACAAGCCTGATATGCATAGAACCTAGGGAGCATTGGAATAATACAGATTTTTGGAAATATTTTCTTCATGTTAATGTTTCTACTCTGCCTTCATTTTAAAAAAAAAGTACTTTGCACAGTTAACATAGCTACTGCAAACTATTTTAATGTGTTTTTCTTTCCAGATATTTCCTTTCACCCTTCCTAAACATTCTTTCAGAATGTTCTTTAAATATGACTAACCATGTTGACTATTCTTTAATTGGTACATATTTAGCCAGAGGCTATTATTCATTTTCTACATCAGTGGTTCTTTGTTTCTGACTTCATTATTGTTAGGAATTCTTGCCAGGCAGTGGTGGCACAAGCCTTTAGTCCCAGCAGAGGCAGGAGGATCTCTGTGAGTTCCAGGACAGCCAAGGCTACATGGAGAAACAGTCTCGGAAAAAACACAACCAACCAACCAAAGAATTCTTGCCTGGAAGAATATGTTAAAAATGATGGTCTCTAGCTTTCCTTCCAGGGTTCTGGCTGGGCAGCTCTGGGCAGAGCACACACCATATTCTTAGGCGGTTTTGAGTCTGTGGAGGACAGGTAGGATTTGTAAACCACTACCTAGGGTGTGATAACAAGACCTCGCCCACAGCATCAGTGGGCATGTTAAGCAGCCTTATACTAAAGGTAACATCCTTAGGAACTCCAGCTTCATGTAGTCCACTGGGTTTTCCATGTGTCACCTTGTGTGAGGAAAGGATGTCACTGCATCAAGTTTAAACCACAGACTTAGGCCATACTGACAATGTAAAAAATGGACTGATAAGATATCCTTTCTTTAATTTCAACAAAATTAACTATAACAGAGTAAAAACTGTTCTTCATATCCAAGGGGTTTCGTGGACACCAGCTTCATGATGTCTTGACTGCTCCTGGAACAGCAGACCTGACAGCTGATGTGGACTTCAGTTTCCTACGCAGAATGGCACAAGGAAAAGTAGCCTCTCTGGGTCCAGTGGAACAACGAACCTTTTTAAAAAACATGGGCATTGATGTCCGGCTCAAGGTAATGGCTTACTTAATACTAAATATATGAATTCCAAAGATTAAGTTGAGCTCTCCTTGCTTACTGTTGTTGTGGTGAGCAGGCACTGGTGTTCTTTCTGCAGAAGCAAGGGCCGGGGAATGTCCGTTTGCTAAGTTTCTGTATGAGCCATGTTCATGGGTATACATCTTATGGCTCCTCTTCTAAGGATGCTGAAATGTTACAGAGCAAATCACCTGCACTATCTGCTAAAGATGCAGATGTATACATTTGGACCACAGCATCCTACAGTTAGAAGCATGCTGTCATCATATTTGGGGAATCACTGTACTGCATCATGTACGTTTTTAGTGGTGCACTGGAGAATTCTTCCAACGACTTTTGTTAATGACCTTTCCCCCTCAGATTCTTTTAGATAAAGCAGAAGAGCCATCGGTGAAGCAGCAGCTCCTTCGAGGGTATGATATGCTAATGAGCCCTCAGAAGATGGGAGAAAGATTTAACTTCTTTGCCTTGCTTCCTCTTCAGAGACTTGATGGTGGAAGTCAAGAAAGGAATGCCTGTCAGTCAAAAACCCCCACCTCATCTGTAGCTGGGTTTGATGAACTTGTTTGGCAGTGACATTTCAGCTTGGAGTTTTTCTTCCTTAGTATGGATTAAAAGTCAAAATAAAAGAAATTTACTTTGTATATTGAAGGTAATAAGTGTTCAAATAACCTGTTTTATATAAATACAATAAAATGGTAGAGTGTTCAAGGTTATAACTCTTGGTATAACTGTTTTCAACTTAGTGAAGTAATTTATTGTGAAATTGTTTCCTTTAATCAAGCTAGCTGCTGTTTTTACTTTTTTTTTATTCACTTTACATACATGATTGTAGCCCCCTTTCCCTCCCTCCTTTTCTAGTCACACCCTCCCACCCTCTTCCGCCATTTCCCCCTCCCTTTCTTCTCAGAGAAGGGTACTCCCTCTCACTCATCTCCCCTGTGCCATCCTATCCTGCCACTTCCTGTTGCATCAGACCACCACTGAGGCCAGACAAAGCTGCCCGGGTAGGGAAAGCAATCCAATAGCTAGCAACTGCATCCAGGTCAGTGACAGCTCCTGCTCCAGTTGTCCTAACAACCCACAGGAAGACTGCGCTCCTAAGTGTAGGGGGCCGAGGTGCAGTCCACACATGTACTTAAGGTTGGTGGTTCAGTCTCTGTGCCAACAGATCTAGATATTTGATTTTTTAAAAAGTGAAAAGTAGTATATTCTGACAGAAGGATCTCTAAGGTTTAGGAATAGAAGTCAGAGTTGGACAGAGCTGACGTGGGTGTTTTTACAGTTATGATCCTGTTTTTGCTGAAGGGGATAATGAACTGAATATGCTACAGATTTAGTTTTCTGTTCTGTGGTGTGCATGTACGCAGAGAAGATGAAGGAAGAGTGGCTGGCAAGGAGCCAGCAGCAACTCCTCCAGTGTGGAAGCAGATTCAGAAGGGCTACACATGCTTCTGTGGATGTAAGTAAAGACTGATACTAAAGAAGTAATAAAAACCACAGTTAAAAAAGGCTGCAGCAAATCTGACTTTTACTGAAATAAGACTTAAGAGTAATATAACTAATGAGGGACACTTTCCTAAACTGAGCTCATTCTGCTGTATTTTCAGATAAATGTAACATTTTAGTTGTGTATTGAGTTGGTCCACAGGACTGTTATATAGTACTGTAAATGAGCGTTCTTGGGAAGTGTTTATGAGCAGCACCGTCCTATGAGAGGTTAGAGGGAAACAGTACTGGCCATGTCTTGATCTTTAGTTTAAGTGCACCGGAAAGTCACTGGCGGAGTGGTGTATACCTGGTACTTAACTCCTGCTGCTGCTTAGCTGAGGATGGTGTGAACACTTTGTGTCCATTTTTAGGTCTACAAAGATGTTTCAAGCTGATAATGATGAGATATGGTAGGTACTGATTTACATTCAGAATTTTAGATAGGAAAGATGTTTTCTTTAAGACTGCCAAATACAAATAGCCAAAACACTATGAATGTAACATATATACAATTCCTGATTGTTTTGTGTTTTTCTTGCTGTAGTTTATTGTATATATGTGTAATAATGTGAGTATGTAAAAATATTTAATAAAAAAAGGAATGAGGCTGTTTAATTGGTGTATGTGGTGTGCACACATTTCAGCCACAGCACCTACAGTTACAGTAGGAACCCTGAGACCACATTTTGGGCATTACGTTTACATGTGGAGGTTTTTCTCCATTGCTCCCACCTTAAGCTTTTGAGACAATGTCTCTTTCTGAACTCATAGCTCTTTAATTTGGTTAAAGATCTTGGCTCTGCCCATTCCTGTCTTAACCCCTTTCCCCAACAGTCTCACTGGGGTTACAGGCACGCTGTGGGGCTGGGGACCCAATGCGGAGCCCTTCTGTTCGCACAGCAGGTACTTTACCTTCTGAGCACACCATCCCCCACCTTAAGCCAGTCCTAATTCCTCTGTTCTGCTTTCTATCCCTACATTTACTGTTTTATTTTCAAAGACTAGGTAATACCCACAACTGGCTCCTCCCAAATAATAATTATTTAGTATTTTATAATTAAGAGGGAAGAATCTGGTAGTGCTTTCTATATCAAAATCTGGAAATTTATTTTGCTTATTAGACATTTAGTTTTTCTAAGTGTTCTGGTGACTGCAATAGTTGAATATCTGGGCTAGTTACTGAAAATTTTAATTATCATTATTCTTTGTACTTGCATTCCAATAAATTAACCCTCTACATAATTACCTCAAATGCAGCATGCAGCTTAAATGACTTTTTAAAAGGTTTTCTTTGGCGTATGTATGTGGGATGCAGGTAAATACAATCAGTGCTCTTCTATTACTAGGGAAAATATTACAACCAAGTACAGCTCCCTTGGGATACTTGTACTACAGACTGGCGAAGGTTTTCACATAGGAAAGTATGGTGATAGAGAAATACATTTTATTATCAAGTTTTGAGAATATTTACAAAAAGTGGGATGTAACAAAAAATATAAAATGTACTAAACAGTGTCATTATGCACGGCTTTGAAAAGTATCACGTTTCTAAGAAACAATTACTTTTTATGCAAACACAACTTGGCTTTAAGACAAAGACAAAAGGTTATGCAGGTTACACATGGAGTTGATACTCAACTCCGTACTATCTAACAGTGCCGAACAGCCTCTCTAGATAGCATAGGCCTTCCACAAAATCAGAGTGCAAGTAATTCACGGTTGTGAAGTCTCATTATAGAAGTACAGCAAACAGAACAGTCTCTCCAGTTAGTTTTCACTCACAGAAAAGCCATAGTGGGTTGCCTCATGACACAAATAGTTCCATCTTGTACATGTTGGTCAAACAGACTTAGCAGAAATGGAAAAATCTATTTATAGATATTTCTTAAAATGACTCTTCACAACTGCTGTATGAGAATTACAGAGATAGTGTGGAAAGTCTCCTGGAGATAGATGGTTAAAGGGACTCGACAAAAGCCTGGGTTCAAATCCATATTCAAACTCAATGAACTTTAACAGCTAACCTTGTGCCTAAACTTCTTTAAGTGTAGTTAGCTATGTAGCTATTGTGAGGATAATTTAAAGCACAAAAACTTAGAACACAGAGGCACCCTATACTGCTTGTTTCTTCAAGGACATTTTGCATTTCAGATAGATCCCTTCTTTCTTATCTGGGAAGGCACTCTGAGTTTCGGGTCTGTTCACACAGTTTTCCTTTTGCCTTCTCAGAGTCAGTGGTAGTCAGCAGCATTGACTTTCTAGATTGTCACAAACATTCACACATGCCAACTTCATGGCCACACTGAGGAAGGTAGAAGCGGAGTTTCTGATCTCCACTCTACAGACCAAGAAACTTAGAGCAGTTGTCACCTAAAAATAAAGACACTAAGACTTAAGCCCAGGCTTTCTGACTCAAAATTTTTGTTCTTCGCACAGGAAAGGAAAAACAACAACAAAACCTATTGTTGGTGACCACCGAGGAATGAAGAAAGCAAACAGCCACTATATTTCTAATGAGACGGTGGTCCTGGGTCCTTTTCTTTGGGTAAAGCACACATTGGAACATTACTAACCTGGAAATCTGAACGCACTGAACTCTAAAGCTCCAGATTTTGGAGGATTTCAGATTTATGAGTCAGAGATGCTCAACCAGTGGGGTCCGTAAACACTTCAGTCTCTGGAGACCAGAAGCCTTTCTGGTGTGGAACAGTTCAGATTAGGGTGCAGTAACTACTATGAGAGAGCTGCTGCAGGGCTGGAGTGTAGGGCGGCTCCTTCATCTGCTCACTGGTAATATGGTCCCACCTAGAGAACGGAACTTTCCTGTCTACTTCAACCCATTCTCCCAACTGCTCAAAATAAAATGCTATTTTAAGAATGCCGCCAGAGTAGAAACCAAGGGTAGCTGGTTTCAAAGACAGAGTTGAGAGTTTTCTGTGTCCATTGTGCAAACATCCACATAGCTGCACACAATCCCTTTCTTCTGGAGGGAATCGACGCTCTCGAGGAGGTGCAGGAAGCAGGTGGAACAAGTTTATCCCACCGACTGTTAATGGCCGTCAACTGAGCACAATTCTCAGACGTTTGGCAGCGAGAGACGTGGTGACAATGCCAGAGAAGATGGCACAGTCTGGGGCCATGACACGCAGGAAGCTATAGCAGCACTAAGCATGACAGCACCAGGTCTTGAGCCACCACCCGGGACATTCTTGTGTGATCCCCAGGTGATGGAACCGATTCTCAGTAGCCTGGGAGGGGACGAAGTCGAATCGTCCAGTGTGGGTGGCATCATCCAGGTGAGGTGCTCCGTGGCCACAAGCATTCCGTGTTCAACCAGTTAACGGAAATATCACCTTCCATTCGAATCACTGGGAACTTGGATGCAGTACTTGGGGCATCACAGACTAGAGGGCCTGGCAATGTAACTGATGACGTTCTCCCACAAACTGTGGCGGGAGAACTGCATCTGGGCACTTGTGCAGTACATCACACCGGATGTACCAACAGGCCAGGCCAGTGAGCCTAGAGGCCCAGGAGCACAAAACAGTGCTGTGCTTGCTCTGCTGCTGACCTTGGTGTTGCACACACAAGAAGCCGCAGTAGCTAGGAACTTTGCAAGCAATCTTGTGGTCCTAGCAGTCACTATCATAACCAGTGGCAGGAACATCACCAATGCAAAAGTATGGAAAATCTTGCTCACAGCCTCACACGAAACCATGGTGGATACCCTTGACATTACTTGAGACAAATACTATGTGGGTGGGACTATCTAAGTGGGCATTGGTATAATGTCCAGAGATCAGGTGCAGATTTTGAGCAGTTGTTCCATCAGATCGGAGAAGCTTTCACACAACCCCCCCCCACGTCACTCCAGGTAGGATTGTTGTGGCAACAAACAGAGTTCACAATGTCAACTGGGATTGTTATGACTCTTTGTGCTTTACAAGAGTTTAGATTTTCCGCAGATAGGACTTGATGAATATGCAACAGTGCTAGCCTTTGGACAACACATCATGGGGGGGTGGGGGTGGGGGAGACTCCTGGTGGTCACTGGGCCTGTTGGGAGTTTGCAGTTTGAGAACGCCCCCAATGAGTGTTCAAGATTGCAGTTTCTCAACCTCTTGTATACTGCTCTACAACTGACTGTGAAGGTAGGTGGCAACTTAGCTATGCAGCAGTATCACGGGTTAGAGACCACACAGTGCAGCTAAAACCTATCATTGCTACTTGGGTTCGGAAGTATACTACCTGGCCAGCTTCCCTGCTCAATTTAATCTATGTCAGCAACCAGCAGCAGGGCCCGAACTCCACCTATCTGCAATATACATCCTTCCTCTTTGAACTGGAATCATGGTCAAGGTTGTAGGGTAACAATTAAGAACACCACGTAGAAACCACTTCAGGTTTACTGGTTTAAAAAAAAAAAAGAAAAGAAAAAGAATGCTACTGGGTGTGGTGGTGCACACCTTTAATCCCAACACTCAGGGAGGCAGAGGCAAGTGGATCTGTGTGAGTTCCAGGCCAGCCTGGTCTACAAAGTGAGTCCAGGACAGCCAAGGCTATATAGAGAAACCCTGTCTCAAAATACCAAAAAAAAAAAAAAAAAAAAAAAAAAGGGAAAAGATAATGCTTGTTGTATAGTGACACTTACTGACTTTGTATTAACTTTCCTTTTTAGAATGTATCTAATTTTGCCTATAAATTATCCAACCCCAGGTGAGGGTAAACTGTGTAGTTAAATGCAGAGCTGTGCCCACTGACTGGTGGCATACAGCAGGCATACTGATAGTGTGAATTGAGAACATCCGCGTTTAGCGGCAGAGCTGGGTGATGAGCAGCTATTTCTATCCACTCTGTAACACAAATTGTCCAGTTATCCTAGTGGCTACTGCAACATACAAAAGGTGACAATTTTATTTAAAGATACATCCCCAAAAGGTCAGCAGTACAGTGTTCCGTTTATAGGGACCCAGAAACAATCGATGCCTCCAACAGTAGACAAATATTAAAAGTCCTTACAGCAAACCATATATTGCTAGCCTCATAGTTACTGCTTAACTACAAACTTGTTGAATAATCAACCTTATAAGCAGTAACTAGACAGTCGTAGGCTTTTAAAACAAAAGGTATAGTAACAGCAAAGGACAAATTAAGTGCTAATGTGAAGGATTAAGAAAAATGACAGAACCAGTTATTGCTTATGCTATAAAAATTTGTAGCAAGTTTCATTTTGATTTCTGGATGTGCTTTTATTGCTCATTTTCCCTTCATGTACCTACTAATCATGAGCTACAGTATTGGTGCCACCAAGTCATCCTGTCTCTCCTCATGACTCTGTCTCCTCGCAACAACAGCCTGCAGAGAGCAACAGCGATGCAGCCAAGTATCTGCTCATGAAATGGAACGCTTCCTCACTGATATTTAAGGATCTTCCTCCATATCATCTGGATTGGGAGCCATAATGAAATGCTTTGGGTATTCGAGGTTGTGTGTGTATGCATGTATTTCCCAGCGAGCGTCATCACTTTCGTGTGTAATGTAACGTTCTCCAATGCGAGTTTCAAATTCTCTGAGGTCAAGCCAAGTCTGATAGTCCTACAAAGAAAAAATGAGTATGAACCACAGAAGACGAGACCCCGCCAGACCCTTCTCTTGTTTATAATCTTAGCTGCACAGCTGACAACTCTCACCCCTAGTTCTCATTGTAGTGTTTTAGGTTAGCAACGTTGAAAGTATTTCTTAAAATCCAAAGTCTCTAGTAAAGGGAAGGAACTAGTTTCTGGAAAATTCTCTGAGGCTTTTAAGCTAGCTAACAGTCATCATGAAGAATTGCTCTGTGCAGTTGGAGGCATACATTTACTGTTCAAAGCAGGGACAGTGCAGAACCTGTGACCTGCTTAGCTCACTAAGCCCTGAACCCAGGCTGCATCTGTTTGATGTTCACTTAGCTCCCTTATTTCCTATAAAACAGTGTATAGCTTCTCTGCTCATTCTGAAGTGTGGATTTCTGTCTTGGGACAAATCTCTGTAATAACTCACAGATGAATCAGACCAAACACAAACAAACCTTTTAGAGAGCATTTAAAATAAAATATATTGAACAGTGACAACCTTAACACTGCCTGACAATACGGACCTGAGTGACCGGCTGCACAACTTCCAGAGGCTGGAGTCACAGCACAGGTAATGACTCAACAGGGCCTAGGTTATCCCAAGAAATGTGCTGAACCCACTGCTCTTACAGTGGGTTCACTAGCAAAGACAAGCTCACAGGAGGCTAAGATGCAGAATACTTTTTTTTTACCTGTAGCCAAGGATGACTAAGAGATTTGTCAACACTGTAACGTTTTCTCATCTTCACTTGAAGCAAGTTGTTTATCAAATCAATTGCTAGATGAAAAGGCAAAATTAGATACATGAGTTTAGGGGTATGGAACCCAAACTGTGACCCTACCTGCAGGAGGGCAGTTTGATCCACGTAAAGACGGCATGGAGGGATTTCTGCTTCTTTAGCATTTAGAACTTAGCATACCCAAGTGACCATGAATGCTTCCT
Organism: Acomys minous; assembly: GCF_964271855.1. NCBI lineage: Eukaryota > Metazoa > Chordata > Mammalia > Rodentia > Muridae > Acomys > Acomys minous. The sequence continues at coordinate 111,190,377 of NC_140489.1, forward strand.
GCAGTAAAGATGGACGCCGACCTTTTATGTTACTAAGGAGGCAGGCAGAGTGCGGGTTACACGGGTACACTGAGCCAGATGGCTCAGCTCATGTGTGCCATACCACAGTGTGACACGAACTGTTTCTAAACTATGCAGTCCCTTGATTTCCTCATCCTCACACTGTAATTGCCAAGAAGATGAAATGAGCTTACTATAAAAGCCTAGAGTGTGCTTAGTGTACAGGTGCTAAGTATTCACTACTGCTATTTGAGGGTGAACAGAGCAGGCTCTGGCTCCAGGTAATTTCCACTGACACTGCAATGCTCTCTCCTCCCTGACTTGGTCTGAGAAGGTGGCAGAAGTCACTCCTCTTCATTAAATACAGTTGGAATGAAGTAGTGACAATAACAAAAGTTCACACTGTGCAGGTTTTAGCAAACAGGGTCGGGTGATTTGGTATCTATAGTGACAACTCAGCACATTTCCTCAGCTGTTTAGAGAAACTGAAGCACTGCAGTCACTAAAGTCCATACTGACCACAGGCTAGAAGACACGTTTGGAATAATGACATGAAAGCCTCGTCCCAACCTGCTAAGGCTTTCTTTCCCTAAGTACGTTATTAGCTTCCGTGTTTCAAAATTTTCAAACCCAAACCTATTCTCTCGACAGTGTTCACTATCTGCATCAATTTCAGGAACGTTTCACCTTCTGAGTGAGGGTCAGGAACGGTCAGGCGGATGACAGGAGCGGCCTGTGGGCCACACTGCCTTTAGATCTCTGAGACAGCGTTGAAGATCACAACCTCCTAGTGGACCTCAGCCTTCTGTTATAGGTGACGCTGGCAGACTGCTGCTCCTGACAGTCCTCTCAGTTTAGCAGGCTACTTCTCAAGCTGTCATCTGGCCCAGCAGGCATGGGGAAGGGAGAAGACCTATTCATTCTGAGGGCTGGCTAGACCTGCCTGTGATAGTCCTCGGTCCTTCTACCGTATCTAAGGGACCGTTTACCAAGGTTGGCATCTTCCACCGCTATTTAAAGAATACCAACTCCATTCCTCTTCCCTGAGGAAAGGTCTTGTATAAAGCTCTGAAACCTCCATGCTACTGGGAGCCGTACACATACCAGTGGCATACTAGTATGCCGAGGGCCCTGGCTCATGCTTGACATGCATAACAAACTAAAAACTGTGGCAGGAAGCTTCCCGGTAAGCGATCAGGACTGAAGACAGGAGCTGCAGATAGAAAAGCTCATTCTTGGTGTAAGTGCATGAACTAAAATTGTCTAGTCAAGGAGTTTACAGTGCTGTTCTGAAGATTGGGATAATCATCAAACCATATCCTTAAGAAAAAAATGTCCAACTGTTATAGCATAAGTAGATCTGAATAGCTTGCAGGAGGGGTATTCACACAGGTCTTTGAAGGATTGTAGTAGTGAGGAGGAGGGGTTGTTGGCAGGACACCTAAGCAAGATGCAGAAAAGAGTTTCAGAAAGGTCATGCAACTAAGTTTGTGTAAGAAGCAGGAGGTGAGGCTGAAGGGTGCTCAGCAAGGGCCGTCCCAGAAGCCTACACCTGCTGCGGTTAAAGGGAAGCCGAATGGGTGAAACAACTGCTCCCTGCACATGATCTAGTGGCAGTGACTATTAACTAGAGAAGAGACTAGTGGCAGCACAGGTGAGAAGGTGCTAAAGTAGTTTCTGGAGGAGGCTGCTGGGGCCTGAGTTACCGCCATCTCTAAAAAATGTAAGAAAAATAGAGACAAAGAAAACAGTTTAACAGTAGAGTGCTCGGCCTTGCAAAGTGTTGCACATCTTTACTTGGTACTTGGAAGGCAGTGGCAGGCAGTCTGAGGCCAGTCAGAGCCACAAAGTGAGCCCTATGCCAAAAATAAGAAGATGACGATGACAACAACAGTAACAACGATGACAATACAATAGAGTGCTCAAAGACTGGCAACGAGTGAGGGAGACAGAGACAAGATTATTTGTGATCACAAAGATTTTAGACTTACGGTGTGAATCTGTAATTAATTCATTTTTACCTTCACTGGAGATCTCTCGCCATGGGTTCGGTGGGTACATAAACGCAGCATTTTGGATCTGGTCATTTATGTCTTCATCTTCATTGAACGGAAACGTGCCGCTGAGGCTCACATAGACGATGACGCCCACTGACCACATGTCTAGAGATCGGTTGTAACCTTTGCTCCTGAGAACCTCGGGGGCCAAGTAGGCTGGAGTTCCCACCACTGACCTCCGGAACGACTTCTCACCAATGATGCGGGCAAACCCAAAGTCACACAACTTCACCTAGGAATTGAATATGTAAAACTTATCAATTATGAATCAATACCTGTCCCTAGATATGCTCAATGCACTTAACCAGAGGTCCTGACTATACACAAAACAGCTGTAGACGGGGAAACTGAAATACCACTTCCCCAGAGGCAGACAGAGACATTTGCAGCTCTGTGATACTACAGTAGGATGAAGAGCTATCCTAGCACTTATTTAAAAAAAAGATTTGCACTTTCTCTTCCAGAATGTAACCTGTCCAACTCACGGAGCAAGCACGCTGCTCTGCAGTTTTGATGAGATGGATGGAGGGTGCTGATCTTCTAGGCTCTGTATGTAAGAACTGTGTTTCAGTTTTGAACCCTCAGGGGCCTCTCAGAGTCTAGACACACAAAAGGACTCAATACATGTTCTGCTGCCTGAAAAATAAGCTACAATATTTCAAAGCATCCTTCATTTTACTTAAACTATCTACTGCCAAGGGTGCTACATATTATCAGGTAAGTAAAACAGGGCTTATAGATGATAACGTGACCAGTAGAAAAGCTATGAGGACTGAGTACTTTCTATGCTGATGGACCTAGTCACTCCAGATGGTTTAGGGTTGAATAAGGTCACCATAACCACTACCGTGTTCTCCTCAGGAAGACTGCTCAGGAAGTGTGACAGGCTGGGCTGAGGCCAGGACACTTCTCTTGCTGCATCATTTTAGATTATGTTAGATTTGGTTATTAATCATTATAGGTATGCCTAACAGGCAAATGCCAAGTACTTCTGAGAAGAAGTGATCTGACTGACTCGACTTAGGAAAAGTATTACTGTAAACCAAGAGAGAAGGGATGTAGTGTCTACAGAGCCACAGTGCAAACAGCTCCTGGAGGTGGAAGAGCATACTCAAATGCGGCTTGCTGTTTCTAGTATATGTCATGATACATGTCTTATGAATAAAATATGCAGTGTCATAGCTGAGTCTTGTGACGTCCCTCTTCAGATATTTGAAGGGCATAACAAAATGTGTGGTTGTGAGCCACATATACATAATTAGAACCATGCCCTGCCCCCACTCCAAAAGTTTGTTCCTTGAGACTTATTTAAATCTGAAAAAGTTTTAATGAACAGCAGCAATATAATAATAAAGCCTGAATTTTAGTGGCTTAGCTGCTGACTCCAACTGGCAGTTAGAAACGACAGTGGTGTGCACTCAGAGCTGGGCTTTGATTTGGGAGGGTACCGTGCAGACGTCCTTAGTCAGAACGGTTCTTAATCAGGTTCTGGAGAGTGTCTCACCTGAGGAAATGGCTCTGCTGATGCAAGCAGCACATTTTCGGGCTTTAAATCACAGTGCACAATATTCTTAAAATGTAGGTTCCTCAAGGCAACAAGTATCTGTAAGGAGAAAGGTTTTGAGAGGAGCAGCTGAGAGCAAAGTATGATGACAAACAGGCATGAAAACCCCCACAATGAACGTCACTACTTCACATGCTAGCTGAAGGCCTGGAGAGATTCACAGAGCTCGTCTTGCAGAGGGCTGGGTTCAGTTCCCTGTGCCTTCAAGGCAGCTTAACTGTTTGAACTGCAGTTCCTATAACCTCTTCTGACCTCCATAGGCACCATGTACACATGCTGCACACATACATACATGCAGGCAAAGCACTCATACAAATAAAATAAAAATAAAATTTAAAAGTGATCCTACCCTTTCAAAAGGCTTTTAAAACCCAGAAAATCAGCTAAAACCCACTGAGACTTCTTGAATTGTATAATAACTTCCAAACGCCACTATATTTAATCAAGATGTAGCTGTAAGTATCACTGTTTCACTTGTATTAAGGCTACCAATCCTTAAGTTTCTGAATATATAAAAAGGGTGCTGTTCAATTATCTTAGTTGCACTAGTTTCAAGGTAGAGTTGTAATACCTGTGTGACCATGAATTTGGTAATTCGCTCTGGAAGTCGACTTTTTTCACTGGACAGAATCATTTCCAACATATCTCCGTGAAGTTTTTCCATCACCACAAAGACTCGTTCTGGGGTTTCAAACATACATTCCAGATTTACAATCCCAGGATGGTGCAGATTCTGAAGAGAAGTGGCAGGGTATTTGGGTGGTCAACTTCAGGAGAGAACTAGTCTGACCATGAAACCATGTAAAATGCTGCAATGATTACATGAGTACAGTACAGAAAAAAAATAGTTTACTCTCACCCCCCCCCCAAAGAAGCTTCTTTTTGCATCAGACAGAGGCCATTACAGAAAGGCATAACTAGTCAAATGCAGAGATCAACTGACCAAAGGGTATTCAACACGCACTGACACACCTACAGCACAACACACTGACGGTTCAGAATATGTGCAAGAGCCAGAAGACCAGGAAGCCTGTGGCGAGATAGTGTCTATATAGGACAGAGAAGCTACATCTGTGGAATTCAGTAAAATGGTTGCCTAAAGAGGTGACATGCTGACATGGATGGCAGAGAACTCAAAAGGCCTACCCATAAATAAACCGCTAAAGGCAAACACTGACTTCTGTGAGGGGGAGGACCAGTCTACTCCAGGAGTGAGCCCAGATAACTCCAATCCCAAGTGGTGAGCACTAACATATGTACACATGGGCAAGGCTAAATGAAGCCAGCAGATTGTATTTATAACTTTGCATGTATATATGCAATAATAATAAAGAATAAAAAAGTTTAGAAAAGAAACTAAAAGCATATAAGATAAAACCACAGGTACTCTTTCCTAGCTGTGTGCTGGGAAGGAGAGTCATGAAGGCAGACGGTCTGTCTTCCACTCTGTCTTCTTCCCAAGACGTTTCTGTGTTTCAGCTCAGGCAGCTCACTTCACTACACACCTCCTTCTACCTCCTACACAGACCTGACACCGCACTTACTGTAGTATTTTCTTTCTTCTCCCTCCCCCCCCCTCTGTGTGTGTGTGAGAGAGAGAGAGAGAGAGTGTGTGTGTGTGTGTGTGTGAGAGAGAGAGAGACAGAGACACACACACACACACACACACACACACACAGACACACACACACAGAGACAGAGAGACACACACACACAGACACACACACACAGAGACAGACAGACACACACACACAGAGACAGACATAGACACACACACACACACAGAGACAGAGACACACACACAGAGAGACACACACACAGAGAGACACACACACACACACACAGAGACACACACGCACACACACACAGACAGACACACACACACACACAGACAGACACACACACACACAGACACACACACACACAGAGACACAGAGAGAGACACACACACACACACAGAGACAGACAGACAGACAGACAGACAGACAGACAGACAGACACACACACACACACACACACACACACACACACACACAGAGAGAGAGAGACAAGGTACACTTGGAAGAGTGGCTAGAATGTAAATGTTCGCTGACTAAATCTATAGAATCAATATCAATAAATAAGGTAAATAAGGTATGATGTGAAAATTTTGTTTCACAAAGTTATTTGTGATACAAGTTCTCACTTGAGGAATATTAAAGTTCATCTTTAAACCATGTAAATATATAAATATTGTTGAATTTACAAACTGCGAAGGAATACCTAAAGTGACCATTTTACAGAGACAGAGACACAGACATAGACAGACAGACAGACAGACAGACAGACAGACAGACAGACAGACAGACAGACAGACACACACACACACACACACACACACACACACACACACACACACTCTCCATCCTCCAAATTTTTTTTTTTGAAACAGTGTATCTGGAGACATCCTAAAACACCTAATTGTAACACGTATACAAACAACCAGAATCCACTGTGGTTATTAACTGAAGATTCTGAAGTTCAATACTCAGTCTAGGGCTCTGTCTGTGATCAAAGCCAAAGCCAAATCAATCCTTAGATAAAGATGCTTATGTTTGTTTTACATATTAGTTGGACAGCAAGATTTTAAAATTCAATGAGAAAACACCAACAACACACTCACATACAGAACCTATGTAAATGCTATTAGTATTCTACATAAAGTTAGCTTTGCTGGAAGTAGGCTTCATATGAACCTGGGGGCCAACAGATCAGAAACTTTTGTCATTCCTCTGAAAACATGAAGTGATTGTTATTTGCCAGCCATAGTAAGGCTAAAACATGGGTCAGTGACCTTTGCTTAAACACTGCTTTCTGTCTAAGAATCCTAGGTGCAGTCAGCTGTACCACTCTCACAGAAATAGATGGAGGGCTAAGAACATTAACTATTACATGGATATTTCTTAAATAGCACGCAAAAGCCATACGATGAACTAATGGGTATTTGTATATTATTATTATTTACAACACTCAGAAGATACAATCAAGCTAAATTTTTATCTTCTTGACAGTAACTTCCAAAAGAGATAAAAACATTAGATTGAAAGAAAACCATAGCACTTTATTTTATGTGATTTACATTTTGCTAACAACTGTAAAATAGACTTTAATAGGTGACACCTGCAATCCAGAACTCAGGGACTTAAAGCTGGAATCACCATGAGATGAGATTATCTTGGGCTACACAATAAACCTTGGCTCAATAAAACCAGAACAATAAAAATCCCAACCAAACAAAGTAAACACCACCAAACTTTTAATGAAGTAATGCGATATGAAGAACCCTGAACTAATAGAACACCACATTACAGTTAAAAGGCACACTTTTTACAATGTTTAGTTTTATGGTAATTAGTATATTCACATTATTTCTGAGAATTTGATGAACAAAACAATAACATAAAAACACAGCAGAAGTAACTGAATTTTTTCTTTATTTGTAGAGGTTTCACTCGGGAAAAAACGTTCTAGACAAAGTGGTATTACAGAATAAAATAATAACAGTTCCTTTAAGCTTTTAAACATTATTCAAATGTTTAAAAAAGACTTATATCATTAAATTCAAAAGTTCAAAACAAACCTCCAAACCTATCCTTGTCTGCATCATCTAAAATACTCATCCAAAATCCCATAAATCAAAATTCAAGCCTATGTAAGCCATTTTAACTTTTTACCTGTAAAATAGCCACTTCATTCCGCAGTTGACTTTCTTGCTTTGTGGGGAATCTCATCTTATCGATTACTTTAATAGCCACATCCCTTCCAGTCTTTCTGTGTTTTCCTGTTAAAGAGGAAAATAATTAAAACGGCAGCTCACATGTAACAGAAAGCTTCATTGGGAAGTTGTCTACAGATAGAAATTATGTGTTTTTACTCTTGCATTTTCTTTTGCTCATTTTCTTCTCCACCCTCTAAAGAAATGTGATGCTTTCCTTGATAGCACTGCCCTGAAGCAAAGGCAGTTTCATGACCTGAAATGGCGTAACATCTTCATGAGCCTGCTTGCTGCAAAATAACAGACCATGGTAGGTAAGTAACAGCTTTTAAGTGCCATGGCCAAGTCTTCAGAGACTGCCAAGATGGAAATGCTATACTAGTAAATCTTATTCTAGGTTCCCCAGGTCAGCAGAGTGATCACCTACAGTATACCCTCAAACTCCAGACCTTCATGTCCTAGGTATAAGACAAGTAGGCAGCATTATCTCCCTGTTTAGATGCTCCAGCTTAAGAGGTGACCACAGCAGGTGCACTTATTTGTTAGCTCCATCTAACACGCATGTGACTTGTTCTCTGCCAATCTACTAACTTGAAAATCATTCACAACTGTTTTGAGGACACCACACTAACAATTTGGCTACTTTAAAAGACTAGACAAACAGAGTGTGTCTGGTAAGACGCCAGCAGTACTTCAGACCACGGTCTCTTTTCGTAAGAGGTCTTCCAGAGGTAAAGCGAACACATCTGAAGTAGCTGCAAACCACAGATACCATGCGTGTGTAAAACCTACACGTGTTCTGGGTGAAGCACAGCAACACATACTTGGAATACAAGAAAACACAGACACCTCTAAGGCGTCCCTGGCAGTTCAGTAGGAAGATGAGAGAACCACAAAGAGTTACAGGCGCTGTGGCAGGAGGATGCCTATCATGTCGCAGGAGCACCAAGGAGGCACAATCTGCTTGTTAGTGGAGAGACAGGACAGGAAGAAAACACATTAGAGCAGTGGTTCTTAACTTGTTTGCAGGTCACAACCCTTTGGGCGCTGTCCAATGACCCTTTCATAGGGTCACTTAAGACCACCTGCATACCAGATAATTACATTATGATTCTTAACAGTAGCAAAATTACAGTTATGAAGTAGCAACAAAAATAGCTGCATGGCCGGGGTTCTCAACACCATGAGGAACTGTATTAAGGGGTCGCAGCATCAGGAAGGCTGAGAACCACTGCATTAGAGAAAGCCCTCCAGATAAGCCTGGACACCAATGTTCACTAGAGGAACAAGGGATGGAGAAGGAGCAGAGGTACAATACGGAAGCATACAAGTATGACAGGAAGATATAAAGCACTAACTACAATCGGAATGGAGGTTACATAGACAAGAAGGCACTGTAGCGCCGGCTTACTCCAAGAACAACCGGCACAGTCTGTACGTCCAAACGATAATCTCAGATGCTGATTTTCTGAAAGGTTCACTCCAAGAGTGGTATGAAAGAAGGGTAGGACTGAAAAAGGAAGCAAGGGCTTGGCATTCTGTCTTGGATTACAGCATATGGAACTCTTTCATATACACATGAGTTTTAATTAATTCCTGTAAGTCTATGGATTATAGCATATGGAACTCTTTCATATACACATGAGTTTTAATTAGTTCCTGTAAGTCTATGAGGAGTGCAATTCACTTTATCACTTTCAATAAGCAGATGGCAAGATTTTGAGACACAAGCTGGGGTGTGGTGGTACACACCTTTAAGCCTAGCACTCAGGAGGCAGACACAGGCAGATCTCTGTGAGTTCGAAGCCAGCCTGGTCTACAGACAAGACTGGGACAGCCAGGGCTACGTAAAGAAACCCTGTCTCAAATAACCAAAAAAGAAAGAAAGAAAGAAAAAAAAAAGATTTTGAGACGCAGAAGCAAAATAGGTTTCATCAGTATTCTTAAGCACAGAGCAGAATAGGGTCCAGGTGTTCTGACCTGGTAGAATATCCAGTCACTGAAGGTGACCGCTGCCTTTGCATTGGAAACTAGTGGGAAGCACACTCCATGGCCAGTCCACACACCCAACACAAACACGTCTGTATGTATGAGCTACAAGAAGAGATAAAGACCACTGTAAAATAATTTCCTGATTCTGTTACTACTAGAATTTTGGAACTGAAATGAAGGGAAACTTGGTCTTAGCGAAAGGAATTTATTGAGAGGATGCAAACCAGCCTTAGAGAAAAAGGACACTTGACAGAACTGTGAACTAAAAGAATGCCAGCTGTCCTCAAATTTTCACTTTAGAAAATATGTATAGAAAAGGCTATAATCGCTTACCTCCATAAACAATGCCGAACTGGCCAGAACCGAGTACCTCGTCTGCAAAGATCTGGTAAACGCTGCTGATATCCTGTCAAGAAAGCAAGCAAGGGCAGCTTTCTCCACTTAACACTGGCAGTGTCTCTAACTCAAATACTACACACAGTTTAATTTTCATGTCAGAGTCGAAAAATTTTATAAAGCACAAAATATTTCATGAAGCACGGGCTTCATAGCCCGATCTTATATGATGATTGAATATGCAAATATAACTTATTATTTAAGGAGACCTTTAGGAGGAGCTGGATGTGGTAGCATATACCATTAATCCTAGCACTCCGCCCAGGCAGACACAGGCACATCTGCGAGTTCAAGGCCACCCTGGTCTACACAGTAAAATCTGCCTCAAAAATAAAATAAAAAACAAATAGGGCTGGAGAGATGGCTCAGCAGTTAAGAGCACTGTCTACTTATCCAGAGGTCCTGAGTTCAATCCTCAGCAACCACATGGTGGCTCACAACCGTCTCTATCCTCTAATGGCCTCTTCTGGCATGCAGGTGTACATGCAGATAGAGCACTCATACATAAAATAAATACATAAATAAAAAACAAATAAAAAATGTAAAAAACCATAAGAAAAATGTTTTCAATTGAAAACAAATATCATATTTAGTAGTGATCTATAAAAAGAATTAAGAAAATAATAAAAACAAAGTTTTACCAAAATAGAGACCGCTATCTGGACTTACAACAACAACCACCACAACCCCCCCAGGCTAGGGTTACAGCTCAGCTGGTAAAGTGCTTGCTGTACAAGGACCTCAGATTGAGTCCAGAACCTACTTTAAAAAGATATGCATGTTGCATCTCTCTAATTCCCGTGCAGGGAGATGAGATATGCTGGTAAATGAGTGTGCCTACACTACTTAGTGCGCCCCAAACCCCCCTCCCCCCACCACGTGGAAAGTGCTCAGCAGGAATGATGCCTGAGTTTTCCGTATACATGTGCACTTAGACCTACACAGAAAATAAGAGACCTAAATCCCAGAGTGTGTTGTGCCAGACATACATGTTAAGTTGTAATGAAGACCTTAAAGGTTGTAAGAATCATGGGTATATGCTTATCAATCTCAATCATATTTTAATTTAAGTGACCACATTTTGGTTCGAATCAAATTAGACATGGGCTTTTCAAGATAGTTGAGGCCAAAGTGGAATCTTTCTTCTCCTTAGCCACGGCGTCATGGGTCATGTAGAGGTTTCCTACCATGCTCCTGGGATTCCCCTTTCTTTCCTCAATATGGAATCTCTTTTAGCCATCACCAAGACACGAGACACAGGGTTATAACTCCTGGAGCTTGCTGTCTCTTCCTGACACTCATGCTCTGTTCAATCTTAGCAAGCCCCAAACTGATGTTAGAAAACTGTAATCACTTGAAACTCCAGGTGAATGAGATATTTTTATCAGAGAACAATACAGAAAAATTTTCTAGTATATTCATTTGTTTCTTTCAATCTGATTCAAAAGGTGGCAAAGTGTGGCCTTGGCTCTCTCTAGGGCTCTTGATCCATGGTGGTTAAGTTCTTAAAATGACTGGACAAATCAAAGGAATAATTTGTGATATGTGAATATTACTTGAAATTCAAATTCCAGTGGCCACGAAGTTATTACAACAGTCATGCTCACTCTTGTGTAGGTATTTGCCACAGTTGGAAAGCCAGGTTCCCTGCCACGTAACTGTTTAGCATCTGGCCCTTTACAGGAAAAGGAGCTGCACTCAGGTGTACTGCTCTGTAAAAAGCTCCCTCTGTAGATCACTGGGCAATATTCTCACGCCACCCTCTGAAGTGAAGAAATTCCCATTTTTATGATGAAGCAAAATCTACCTTAGCTTCTCTCTTAAAGCAGAACTGCTTAGGGACAGCATCACTATGAAGTTTAGCTTAGTGTCTTAGCTTAGCAACTGCTCAGTACGTGTGGTAAGATTTTCACACTCATTCCCCTATTTTAATTATCCGGTCTGCACATAAGGGATAGAATTATTACTTACCACATTCTCCTGAACCTGACAGTTAGATACGGAGATACTGGTAGCCAGATCTTCTGTAAAACATAAGAATGAAATATGAGAAAAACACAAAATTGTTACCACATGTCTTAACATTATTTACTGACATGAAAATCCATAGCTTATCAAGATTAAAATTTATATCAATATAGACAATATATTAAAATGGTGTATATATAATACTAATTCATCAACAAAAGCTGAGTAAATAAAATATGACACATCTACCCAAAATAATACTCTAGCTAATCAACAACATAGAACTGTGACTACTGAGTCAGGAAATTAGCCATGATGTCTTCCTAAGGGCAGCTGTTGGCATGGCTCAGTATTAGAGCATCTGCCTGGTATGTATGAAGTTTGAGGCCCTGGATTCAATTACCAGCACTGCCAGGAGCAAAAGAAAAACAAACAAACAAACAAACAAGTTGTAGAGTAGGAGTGTCTGAATTAAAACTAAAAATGTTACTTCTGATGAGTGAGTGACGTAGGCTGGGAAGTGAAGACTGTAGTATTTATATCTATATGCTGCTTATATTGTTTTAAACCATAAAAGGCATGTGCCAGGACACATCGCTCAGAGGTTAAGAATACTGGCCATTCTTGTAGAGGACCTGGGTTTGAGTTCCAGTACCCAACCATCTGTAACTCTAGTCCTAGGGGACACGACATACTCTTCTGGCTCCAAGGGCATCATTCACATACGTGATGCATGGACATGCTTACAGGCAAAACACCCATGTACAGTTTTTTAAAAAGCACTCATAACTTTTAAGTTTAAATTAGATAAATTTAAACAGTGGTACTGAAATATACCTTTTATATATTAGGGAGTAGGTAAAAGAAGTTTATGTAAAAGATTCCAGAGTATATGACCCTATTTTTTGTAAAAGGAAAAATAAAACAATGTAGCAGTTGGTTAGGGCTCTCGGTTCTCCCTCAGCTAAGACATCTATATCAAATTACTAACAGTAGCTTCCTGAGGCAGAGACAGGGCTGGGACGGGGATGGACTTTTCATATGTCTCAAGGGCTTCCTCAATTCAAATGACACATGTCTACAAAATTTTGATGAATTACTGGGGTAAACAAAGAAACTAATAAGAAAAAAAAGAAATAAAGCAGAACAGTTATTAAAGATCAAAATACCTTTAAGACAACTCAAAGAAACAAAATATGAAGCTTCTGTTACAACTCTACATATTCAAAAAGTAAGACTCACTAATATAAGCAAATTCTTCATCTTAAACAGTAGCACAGGTTGGGGGTGGCTCGGTGGGCAAGAGGGTTGGATCTGAGTTCAATCCCCAGCACTTATGTAAAAAAGCCAAGTGTGGCCATATACAGCTCTGTAAGATGCAGAGACAGGAGGATTATGGGAGCTTACTGGCCAGAGTGGGATGGCTAGCCCCTGTTTTCGTGAGAGACTGTCTCAAGTGAGCAGAGAATAACAGAAAAGGACCTGATAGTCTCCTCTTATATTCATCGGAGAAAGGAATTCTATTTAAAAACATTAAGCCAACTCAAAATTATATTAAGTAATTCAAATTTTCTATTTTTTTAGGGACACAGTCTCACTATGTAACCCAGGCTGGCCTGGAACTCTCTATGAAGGCCATGTTGCCTTAAACTCAAGATACCCACCTCCCTCCACCTCCAGGGGTTCTGGAATTAGAGGAGCATACCAGCTCACCCTGTAAGTACTTTGGACATTTAAATAATGATCAAGAAAAGGCACACCAACAGAATGACCGGGCCTGGCATTGCCTTTCAAGTGTTTTGTTTCCTAGTTTCATCTTTTTATTTTCTTTCAATGGCTTCCTTTATTCAGATCCATCCCACTTTAATTCCATCCGTTCCATACTGGTTGTTGTACAGCCAGCCACAGCAACAAAACGGGACTGCCACTTAAGTTTCAGGTACCATGTCAAGTACATTACATGCATTTACTCTCCTTCCCACTTTAGATGAAGGAACTCTGGAGTCCAAGATCACATAGAAACATGAGCAACAGCACTGTGTCTAACTCTCCATGATCTTCCCTCTTCCCGCTAGGATTCTGCCTCAGAGACTTTTAACTAAGCCTTTGGAAATTAAAGTAAAATGTATGCACATATGTCTCTATTATTTCTGGAGAAAGAGTTCTTAGTTTTGATTAAGTGCTAATTCTGTCTAAAACTCCCCAGGACTTAAACACTGCTAATCATCCATCTACCCCCCATTCCTCAGGTCATACTGAGCATCACAGATGTACGGATCACTACCTTCATCCTTCTGATTGTACCAGTCTCCCCAACCAAGGCAGGACCACCTCCTCTACCATTTTATTTATCTCTGCTTAGCCAACCCTTGACTGCAGTCTGAGTTGTAAATCATTTTTTTCTTTTATGAAGTCTCTGCTTTCCATATCTAGGTCTACAGTAAAACATTACTTATTTTATCTTTATACTGCATTTTGCTACTCCCTAACATCCATAATGTATCATATCTGCCTAAAGAGCTTTTATTTCTTGTTTGGATTTTAGTTTTAGGCCTAACATAACATATGAAACAATTGCATAAAATAAAATAGATGTATACATATATGAATGGTATCCAACATAAATCTATAAAAGTATTAACTAATGGTATTGGCTATTAAAAACAAAACTAAAGCATTAAAAATGCAAAATACAAAGAAAAAAAAGCACACCACACAAATATATCTACAAATGCTTAAAACAAAGAGAAGCCACCAAGAAGCTTCTACTTACTGTGGTCTTTTCCTTGGCCTGGAGAAGTGCAAACACTTGCTTGAGGAGTAACAGGCATGAGGGCCTGGCGGATTGCCTTTTCCCAGCTCTGCGCTACATCAAGTCCGACTCCAGTGGCAGCGAGAACAGGATTATGAGAGCTGCTCCCATTGTTCTCACCAACAAAGTATACCACGGTATCAGTGATGATTTCAAAACAGTGTGGGTTACTGCCTTGTGAAATGCTAGTGAAATCTTGTGGCGAAGATATGCGGAGAATTTCTGAAAGTGGAATTTCCTGCAGTAAAAAAGTTGAGCATTGAAAAACTATGAATACATATTTGTTATTACTTTATTAAGATCTAATTTACATATATGAGTGCTCTGTCTTCATGTACATCTGCATGCCAGAAGAGGGCATCAGATCCCAGTATAGACGGTTATAAACCACCATGTGGTTGTTGGGAATTGAACACAGGACCTCTGGATAGACAGTGTTCTTAACCACTGAGCCATCTCTCTAGCCTTGTGTTTTTATTTTTAAATACACTAAAGAATCAAAGATAAGCATTTTTGTGAATGCCAGTAAGATCAACACAGTATACAGCATATGGATTACATAGCCAAGTATTAGGGAATGTCTGTCTTAAAAGATCTGACAGGCAGATCACGGAGTATTAGAGACTCAGGGCATGGGGAATGTATAAAGTGCTTGCTAGGCAAGTAGGAGGACCTGTCAGGTCCCAGGTGGCAGGCAGGGACAGACGGATCTCAAATCTCAGAGATCTCACTGGCCAGCTAGTCTATCCAAAACAGTGAGCTCCAGGCTCTCCCAGAGGACCTGGGTTCAATTCCCAGCATCCACATGGCAGCTCACAACTGTCGGTAATTCCAGCTCCAGGGGATAACACCCTCACAGACATGCATGCAGGTAGAACAAACACTAAATAAATCATAAACCCCCCCCCCCAAAACAAAACAAAAAAAAAAACAACAGAAAATGAATCCTGAGCCAGTAAGGTTGGTTAAGCATTCTTTCTAGTCTATACATTGGCCTAAATTATTATTTAATGTTTACTCCAAAAACATAGACAATTCACTTTGTGTGTGTGTGTGTGTGTGTGTGTGTGTGTGTGTGGTGTATGTGTGTATGTGAAACAGAAGTAGAGGGCAGCTGCTTCACCAAAGACTTAACAATAACCTCTGTGCACTGTATTAGGCAGTCATAATAAGTACACTCACATAAAAATGAAGTTAACCATGTAAAATTTTACTGAAACTAGAATGTACAATATCATAACATTTTAACATTTTTTAACATGGAAAATCCTTACCTTATAATATTTTGAACCAGATTCATTTTGAAATAATGTTAGACATTTGCTGTCAAGCCTCCAATAATGCCTCTTTCTCTATTAAAAACAGAAGTCAGAAAACGTAGTTAATAAGTTACTCCTTCCAAAATAGTGGCAATTTTCTTTTAATATTCATTCCTCTATTGAGTGGGCTTAAATAACGAGGTTTAAGTTTTTCAAAATATGAAAAGGAAATCTAGTAAAAAGTATCAGTCCCCCAGTGACTCATTTCCCATTCCATACATAACCCAAGTATGTTGTTAGGTTTTATGCAATTTACTTATATGCTGAATTTCTAGATGCTGTCAAAAGATAAACAGAGCTACTCCCCAAACACTGGCAGGCAAGATCTCAGGCCCCAACCATGGCCCAGCCCAGCCCCAGCCTTCTGTAACTCCTCAAGCTCAAAGAGCTGACAGTCCCAGGCTGTACTCAAGTTAGGAGAGAGGGTTTTTGTCGCAGTCAACAGTCAGCGGAGACACATAACTGTTCAATGTACTGAGAATGTAAGACTCGGCGCTCAGTCCTAAACGGGATATTGATATTTACCCCATCACCACCTTAGGGTTTAGGCAACATTACACAGGTGGCAGAAAGAGCCAGAGGATGAGGAGGGGTGCTGTGAAATGCCAATTTCAGGGAACGACATAGTTGCAATCGTGTACTCACAGCAGCTGTGCTACCTATACAAGACCAAGCCAGACAAAATCCTGGCATGCTCAGAGTAGATGATCTTCAGGTCTCACCCCTTAACAAGGAGCCACTAGCAGGGGATAGTTGCTGGGGGAGAGAGAATCATTTGCTTTTTGAGGAGGTGGCCACTGACAGCTTACGTCCTGGGCACTGTGGCCAAATGCCCAGGTATTTATGGGTAGTACTTGTTCACTTGATCTAGTGGTTATCACACACACAAGAAAGACAAGAAGTTGAAAGGGTGATGTGTTGGGGGCAATGGGAACAAATGGAATAGATATGATATTTCACTGTATGCATATATGAAATTCTCAAAAGTATAGAAAAACTTAAAAAAGATACCAAAAGATGGTTTTGGTAGTGTTAAATGAGATGACCTAATTTACAGTCCTATCTACAACACAGAGGTGACTACTTAGCTCAGTGGTTTCAACCTTCCTAACGATGTGACCCATTACTACAGTTCCTCATGTTGTGGTGACTCCCAACCATAAAATTATTTTTGTTACTATTTCATAACTGTAATTTTGCTATTGTTATGAATTGTAAATATCAGTGTTTTCTGATCTTCTTAGGTGACCCCTGTGAAAGGGTCAATTGACCTCCCAAAGGATCACAATCCAAACGTTACTTAGACCCTACTAAACTTTTTGATGTACCAAAAAGAAAGAAAGAAAAAACACCTATTATGTCAATGCAAGTCGAAGGTGATAATCCTTTTATTATAAACAAAACCACACTTTATGTACAAAAGTAATTTTATTTCCTTTTCTGTGATCTCTCTTTTCATATTAATTTGCTTTTTAAAAACTGTACAGTGGCCTTTTTTTTTTTTTTACTATCAATTTGTTGGCTTTATTCACATATTCTTGATTAGCTCTTACTTAAAGTATGAGGTGAAATGTTTTCCCAATTTGTCATTTGTCTTGTTTTTGGTTTGCCAAATACAGAATTTCTTTCATGAGATTGGTTCATTTATCTCCCATCCCCAACAAGGAGTCTTTATAAAAATCACTGTTCCAACGTTTCTTCTACGGGTTTAACCTGAAACTGTTTAAGTCTTTGATTTATTTAGTTTTGTTACATGTGAAGTGTGATTTATGTTATAATAATTTTTCCCCCAAATGGCTATTTGGTTACCCACAGACTACTTACTGAAATATCCACCATGAGATACACCCACTAACATCTCAAATGTGTGTATATTTCTTTTAAGTTCCAGTTGAAAGGGCATGGATTGTAAACAGATCTGTACTGCTGTTGCCATATAAAACTTTACTGAAACCAGCTGAACATATTAAACACTTCATATGTTTTCAAATATTTTTATTCTTTTTGAGCATTTTATAGATGCATACAATGTATTTTGATCATTTCACTCCCTTCTTCCCCCTAACCCTGCCTTGATCTCACCCCCACCCCCAAATTTAAAAATAACCCAGAGTCCCATTGGTGCCGCTCATAAATTCCTGGGTATGGGGTCACGGTGTACGGTTGACTAGGAGCCTCATCCTGAAAGAAGATCAACGTTCTCTCCCCAGAAGCCCTCAGGTAGAACAGGGGCTTCTGAGTCCCTCCCCTCTGCAGTGGTGACTGGCTTGATTTTGCAGGTAGCTATAGCTGCTGAGTTGATGAGCACAGCTGTCTTGTTCTGTCCCAAAGAGACCGTTTCACTCCGGTCCTCAACTCTGGCTCTTACAGTCTTTGTGCCTGCGTTCACAGGGGTCCTGAGCCTTGGGGAGAGGAGGTATGATATGGCTGTCTCATTTGCAGCTGAGCACGCCATAGAAACTTACTCTGTTGTCATTTTCTGTGTTAACTACCACCCTCTGCAGAAAGGAACATCTCTGAGGAGGTCTGCACATTGTGGCTATCTAACTTCTTATCCCTCTTAAACAGCTTACTAGAAACTATTCAAATCTTAATGGCTTCTGATACTCACTGACTGCTTGCTACATGCCGAGCACTGCCCTGAGTTCTTCTCATATATATCAGCTTGTTTGGATGTAGGAGAAAGTCACTACTACTATGCAGACTTTATAGACAAGAAACTGAGGCATAAAGAAAAATAAGTAGCTGTGCCATGCCTGCAGTCCTAACAGACTTATAAGGGCCAAGCTTGAAGCCAGCATGCTTAGCTACGCCACTAAGCTGAGTCTTCCTCTGCTGTCCTGTTATGACTGTATGGTTCCTGCTCTCTGCTATACTGAGCCAAAGACAGTATGTCCACTTACACTGCTTATACACATAAGATACCTGCTTCCTACCTTACTACAGATGACTGTTCATATGCAATTCTAATTCTTCCCATCTTCAGCTACAGTTACGTTTTGAGTCCTTACTCCGATGATCCTTTGAATCTTGACTATCGCTCAAGCCTCACTTTTACACATTGCTGTAGTGTATGTAGTCTTTATATATATATATATATATATTTCATTCTTATCTTAATTCACCAAGTGCATGAAGTAGAGACCATCATCAATTTTACTGGCGTATGCAAACGTGTGTGCTTACTGACCAGGTTGTCCCTGCTGGTGTAGTGGACCATCCACCCCTCCTTCACCATTGTGCTGCTCCTCCTCTTTGTGTGCTTGATGGACTGCACAACCCTCATCAATGGGATATTATTGCTTGTGGATGGACTAAAAAATATTTAAAATTGATCATCAATATTTTCAATATCTATTTTAAAAAGCATCACACATACTACAGCTTCACCAAGCTTTTAAAAGGTAACTGAGCTAATATTTTTCAAAATATCGTAAGAAGAAAATGACTTGAAAATAAATTAGCCCTGTTACACAGATAAACAGCTAACTTATCAGACTATCGTAACACTGTGACTAATCATGTTTGCCGTGATCTTTTCTGGGAGGACATGGACACACATGAGAGGGCGGAGAGGGGGTGGGGAGATGATGGATGGAGCAGAAGGGATCTTCCAGCCAGATGATCTGGAGCCTGGGAACTCATTTGGGTTTGCTGCTGAGGAATTTTCTTGCCCTAGGCAGAAGAATAAATTCATAAGGCAAAACATGTTTACTCAACTTTATATGGCTCAAATTTCAAAATCAGTTGATCATATTAGAGAAAAAACTGTTAGGGGAAATTATTTATAGGTATTTAAAAAATTAAACACTGTAATAAGTAAAACCAGGTTATATTACAGCTGGAGAAAATGTGCAACTTGGTGTGTGTGTATGGAAACATCTCAGGACTATAGTCCTCACTGCTGATTTTACCACCTGGTAACCTGTATCTGTGAAGAAACCGGTTGCTTCAATTAATGGTCTAAAATGGGCACCTTGAGGGAGCTGCTCCAAAGCAAGATATTTTATCTAGACGCTATTTAAATGAAGTCCTTTTCGTTTTAAGAAAGTAGATTCTCATACTTTGTATCTTGAGTAGAAGGCAAAGGTAATACAATTTATTTTAGAAATACTGTGGTGAATGCAATAAAGAATTAGCCAAGATTTAATTAGATTTTAAATTATATTTAAGATTCCACTTAAAGAGATGCCACCTTTCCTAAATAGGAGACCCTGACTTGCCTTTGCCTTTGGCAGCAGCTTAGTGAATTACCTGATTGTCTTAACAGGCTCTTCATCCCGCTCCACATCAAGATCAGTCGGGTCCAGGAAGAACATTTTGTCTTCTGGTGGGGATGGCTCCTCTGAGTCATCCAAGCCCCGGCTGCCATCACTGTTCATATCATTATTGTCAATATCCATTGGTATATCTATATCAGTTCCCAGACTGGAAGGCTCTAGGAAAAGTTTTAAAAGAACTGAGTTTAATATTAATAGAATATCAATGCATCTAATCAGATCAGTCTTAAAATTAACTAGGAAAAAAGCTTTAAAGCTTTAAAACTTGAGAAAAATATCCTTAAGATTCAAGGTGAGGGAGTCTTTGTTTCTTATTTTTTTACCTTTTTTTTTTTTTTTCCAGAGCTGAGGGCCAAACCCAGGGCCTTGCCTAGCAAGCACTCTACCACTGAGCTAAATCCCCATCCCTTTGTTTCCTATTTGCGTGTGTGTGTGCTGGGGATCAAATCCACAGCCTTGCAAATTCTAGGCAACTGCTCTACACTGAGAAAGTATATATAAAAAACAGCAGATAAAGGAGTTGTATT
This sequence comes from Acomys minous, assembly GCF_964271855.1. Lineage (NCBI taxonomy): Eukaryota > Metazoa > Chordata > Mammalia > Rodentia > Muridae > Acomys > Acomys minous. Next base: position 111,211,046 of record NC_140489.1, read on the forward strand.
CAGAATATTTAAAGAAATTCTAAATTCAATAATAAAAGACTAAACAGTTACTTAAATATTGATGGGCTATAAATCAGTGCAGTGGCTTTGGAAGTCTGGCGGGTCTTCAAGCTGTTAACCACAGAGTCACCATGTATCTACCCCATGTGAAAGGAAACCTGTGCCATGGACAAGTAATACTAATATGCACACAGCGGCACTGTTCCAAGCAGCCCCAAGGTAGCCACACCTCAGACATCTACTGCCTGGTGACTGCATAAATCAGTGCAACAATTTCTCAGACAGTGGTATCATTTGTCCGTATGAAGAACTAAATACTGGCAAAGGCTAAAATATGTATGAATTCTGAAAATATTATGCTAAGTAAAAGGAAACAGCCACTAGCCTACATATTTATTGTATAACTACATACATAATTTTTTAAATAGACAAACATAATAGTAGAAAGCTGTTTACTGGTTGCCAAAGGCTATCAAAAGAGGGAAGAAAAGGGTGTAACTATGAATTATATAATTTTGGGGGAAATGAACATTTGTAACAGTAGACAGAGTAATGGCCACATAACTTTGTGAATATATCAAATGGGTAAATTACAAAGCAAACAAACTAGAGCTCAGTAAAGTTGCTAAAAAATATAGCATCTAGTCATTATGTCCACTGTAAATGGAAAAAGGATCAATATGTCAAATTATCACAAAAACAAAGCATTTGAACAGGCAATTCGGTGGGGGTGGAATGGGTACACAGATAACCAGCAAACACTTGAAAGATGTTCAAACTCATGAGTAACCAGAGAAATGCACATTAAAATAAATATACAGCATTTCATATCCATTTGTAAAAAGGTAGAAAGGCACAGAAATACAAATGTGTGAGTTATAAAGCTAGATAAGACTTGAGGCATATTGGAAAACCAATCATGCACTACCAATGATGTTAACTAGCTATGGAGCAGACGACAGGTTTACCTCCAATCTGGGTATTAAATCTACCTTCTAAGGTAACGGTAATGGAGGTGGGGCCTGTGGAGGTGATCAGGCCATGAAGGCTCTGTTCCTATGATCTGCATTAGTGCCCCAAAGAGCTAATTCACACCTTCCAGCATGTTACAATGTAGCAAAATGGTGCCTTCCATGAACCAGGAGGTAAGACTGTCACCAAATGTAGACCATGCTGACACCCTGGACTTCTCAACCTTCAGAACTAAACAGACCCAAGACAACTGACAACCATGGAAAGATATGCAGAAAATGTTAATTAAATTTTCAAGGATTTTTAAAATTTTCAATTCTTACCCTATGCCTAAAAAACTACTGATTTACTTTTATCAGTCACATAAACTGTTAAGGGCAAACTATGCTGGGACCTTAGAGCATGTGTTCTTTACTCCTTCCTTCCAAAAACAAGTACCGGCTTCACTAGTGTTTCTTTGGAAGAGGAGAGTGATAGATTACTTGAGAGAAAAGGACTTAGACTAATGAGCCAGACATGGATTCAAATTCTAGCTCTGCCACTTCTTGACCCTAATTCTTAGGCAAATTGTTTAATGTATTTGTGTCACAGACATTTATTAGAATTACCTCAGAGGGTTGTTCTTACATTTAAAGTCAATAAATAAAGAATAAAGATGACTGCCAGATTTTAAGTGCATCTGGAAGTTGATATGCAGCACCACTGGATATCGGAGGCCGAGTAGCAAGGCGGCTAAAGGAAAGATGGAGGCATTAACTACTGTGTCGTGTCACTGATCTCTGTACTCTGCTTAGTTATTAAGTCAGAAGAAAACCTTAGACAAAGCCAGTAAAATAGAATATGTAAACGGTTTTACCCAGACAATACACAGTAATGACTTTTTCTGATCTTCTATAAAAGTTAAGAGAAATATGTAATTTTACCTCCATTGAAAGTAACTTCGCCAAGGCAGTCTCTTGGTACTTTGGATGCACAGCGTTTATGGCAGTTGAATTTGCAATCTAAAATAAAGATAGTCAGCTTATTATTTAAAAGGTAAAACCAGATACAATGACATTTCCTTTAAATTACTCAAAATAGTGTCTTCCTCTAAGAACTAAAGTCTTGGATGTAGTCAGGTCTCAACTTCTAATGGCATTTAGCAGTTTTTTTCAACCTTTCAGTCACTTAACCCAACCAGGGACCAGTTTCTTTGTGTAACAAAGCTAATGCCACTTGTACGATGCAAACACCTGGCAGCTCCACATCTCCTCTTCTTACTTCATGCAGAATCTAATGGCATGTACAGATTTTCTACTTACCACCCATGTGGTCTTAGACCTAATTTAAATGAGAATGAGTGAGTGCTATTATTTCTCATATAGTTGCTCTGATTGTATTTTTAAAACACTGAAGATAAAGTAATTTGGCATATCTATATACATATATAAATATACATTTTCTTTTTTTAAACCACAATTAGAATTTTTATAGTAAATATTTCTGAAACTCAGATATCTTAAACTTGTATTTATTATAAAGAGTACACGTAAGATGTACCAGGAGTGTAACCAATCTTACCTTTACACTGCATTCCTTGGCGAAAAAGGCCTTTCAGTAGCCGCTTGCAGTACTGACATATTGTTGGACGGCCGTAAGAGTGGACAGCAAATGTGTGTGGAACTTTGACCCTGCACATCACCATCTTCTCCATCCATATTGGACGGCCACTCCAGGACGGGATTCTCTTACTGGGCTCTTGGTGAGTGTGTGACTAAAACACCAGTAACTTGTGTCAGTGTAAGTTAGTATTAAAAAACAAAGTGTTGGGAGCAAAACATAAGCACAAGTTACGTATCTGGTATGCTAAAGTCAACATTTAAAAACTGTGAACCTCAGTAGTTTCCTGTGGACTTAATTTACCACATTTGCATGACAGAAGTACAGATCTTTACAAAGTACGGAGAATCATTTTAAAGGGTAGAGAAACCACGCTGAAAAGCAGTATCATTAGGATAGTGCCAATGCAGGCTCCAGACTACTGCACAGAACTACTCATTTGACCTAACAGCGGGCAATTCACATGGCAGTTCAGCCATTTGGTTTATCCCTCTGCATTTCCAAAATAGAGCCTTTAAGAAAAAAGGTCCTTGCCAAAATCACAGCTGGTGTTGAGAAGATAGAATAAAAATGTCGAACAAGGTGTGGTCACGGGGCCAAATAATGAGCATTTCATGACACAGCCCCTGTCTAGTCTTGCCCTCCTTTCGCAGTGAAGCGCCCAATGGCTTGATCCATTTCCCACCTTGGTGTTAGCCTAAAGTGTGTTCTGACTTGGGACCTCCTGAATGACTCTGCTGTTTAGGAAGGGATTGCTGCCAACGCCATTTATAATGGCGCTCATTTTACCACCAACAAAAACAGGTTCCTCAACTAATCTAATAGCTTTCTATCTTTTCCATTCCCAACTACCCTACACACACACACACACACACACTGATTAATATTTGCCAGATATATTTAGCATTTTACAATAAACCCCACAACTTACAATGAATTACAACAAATGTTAACACCCACTCAGAGTGGGTGCTCAGAGCTGCTCAAGCAGTTAATCACAGGAGAGCAATCAATGTGGGAGTCACTGTCACTGCTCACACTATATTACTGAATATAGCCTGAAGCAAAACTTAGCTTCAAAATTTCCTAACAATACTAGGGCATGTTTGCAGAAATTTGAATTAAATGGTGGCAGACAAAAACCAAAACCAAACAAAACCAACAAACCAAACAAAAAAGGAAACTAAATATCATTAGTGATAGTAATTAGATTTTTAAGCAGTTCCTTGATATTGCAAATACTTTCCAGTTTTTTGGAGGTTTGGAGCTCCAAGTGAAGCTAAAAAATTAAATAAAGAACCATTAAAAATGTTTATATAGCTTCAAAGATAAGTGGATTTTTGTTAACTACAACTCTCTTTAAATAAAGAGAATAATCAAACTAAAGTATAGGCCAGCTCAAGGCAGCACATTCCAGGCACTGACTACACCATCCACTGATTATTATATGCTAAGTGCTATGTTATATATTTGGAACACAAAACAATATAAACAAAATTGCATGTTTAAGCACAAAGGCTGAACAACTGCCCCAGATGACTGAAAAGCTCCCATTAAAGTCCTTGTGTCTTCACTGTCAGAAACGGTGTTCTGAGCTTGTTGTGAATGTGTGCGTCTACTTTGCATCTCCTGCATCTACTATTTTTGGTCTGTCTCAAGTTCAAATCATACAAATCACACTAAGACTGATTTAGTTTTTAGTCACCAAATACACAGGACATTCTGGAAAAGAAGAGATTTTCTAGCAGGCCTTTTTATCTGCCAATGGCTGGCCATTGTCTTTGTTCAGGTCTTGCTGATATCAGGGAACTGGAGACACAGTATAGAGCATGGATGCCAGGTACAACTGCATCTGTGGCTGCACTGGTCACAGGGTTATTTAAATCCTACCCCCTTCTAAATATGTATACTCAAAGATTAAAATCAATGGAGAAGCCTTGTACTCTGAACCCTGTAACCCTGGCCTATGGTTACATGTAAGATTAAGTAATAAAGTATAGAGACTGAGTGCCATACTGTGAGAGAAGGAGGCTCGCTATTTGTTAGCCTTGTCATCGTTATTACATTTAAAGTGCCTTACAAGTAGGAACATTTCTATACCCTGGTATTACCTGTTCTAGGATGTCATGTGTCATCTACAATCACTAGGAATAACTAGTAGATTGCCTTCTATGATCTGAGAATACATACCTCTTCACTGAGAAGGGGCACACACTCAGGCTGCAGGGGTCTCGGCACTGAGAGGCCAGGTCCTGGCAGAGACACATTTGACAGACGTCTCTTCCTTACTCCACTACAGTTATTGGGAATCTTGAAGGCACATCGTTTATGATAATTTAATCCACATCCTAAATAAAATTTAAAGAGTAAAGTATAAAAATTTAAAATGTAACTATCTGAAATGTTATTTTCTCTGGCGACAATACCAACCTCAATTAAGAACTCACATAACAGTATGTGGAATGCAACAAATTCAAGACTAGAAAATGTGTAGAAAGGGCTATTTAGAAAAGCTAAATTAACTAGAGCAGTGAATTTTGACTTCTTATAGCGAAGACAAGCACCTGGAAATGTATGGGAAACCTAAGTGAGTAGCCGCATCCCCTAATGCACAGACTGAGAACCCTGGTGGTGGAGCCGGGCAAAGCATGCCTTACGATACTTGGCAAAAGCTTGAGAGCTGCAGTCTTCAAGCACTACCCAGTAGCCCACTGTGGCTTGTGCAACAAACCTTTAATGATGAGAAAATTACATGGCACTCAAATCTCGGTGCTCATGAATATAATACAATAATAAAGAATAATAGAGTATTAGTGTTATGTAATTATATAACACAAAAGTTGCACATGTGTCATCCGTGTATGAGTGTGGAGACTAAAGACCACCTTTAGCTGCCATTACTTAGGAGATATCCACCTTATCTGGAGGGTAGGCTCCCTCACTGGGACCTGAAACTGTAAGAAAATCCTAGGGTTTCTCTTGTCTCCAAACTTCCCAAACACGTGTCACCACACCCAGCTTTTTACAAGGGTCCTGGGGACAGAACTCAGGTCCTCCTGCTTGTGTGGCTTGACTGTACTGATCAAGACATCTCCCTTACTCTAGAAATATATTTTATTGGAACAAACTCTGCTGCCTATTTCCCTATATTCTATGGCTAATTGCTCGGTTTTTTAATACTTATTTTTAAATTTTCTGTTTATGAATGTTTTGTCTTCACGTATGTATATATAGCATATACATGCCCTGGTGCAAGGCACCATGTGGGTGCTGGGAACTGAACCCAGCTCCTCTGAAGAAGCAGCAAGTACTCTCAGCGGATGAGCCATCTCTCTGGGTCCTAAGGCTAGCCTTATATTGTAACAGCAGAGGTTAGACACAATAGAGACCACACAACCTGCAAAGCCTAAATAAAAGTATTTCCCTGCTGATACTTTACAAAAAAAATTTAACTTACCCTCTACAGTAGAAGACTACTTCTTAATCAGATTTATGCACTGTGGCCTACTCCCTAGAAATTCTAACTTACAACAAGCTGACAAACTTACCACTGTACAGAAAAAACTAAAAATATAATAAAGATCTATTAATAATAAGTGGTTAACAGTTATCAAGGCACTGTTTGTGTCAGATATTTTACTCATGTAGAATGCCTTCCACTGAGAAGCCAATCCCCAGAAAGGCTGACTAAGTTGCTTATACAAAGGAACCAGTAGGTGGAGGCAGAGGAAAGACCAGAGTCCTCATCTTTGCAATTCTAAATCCTTACTATCTAGACACCCACTATGATCTTTGTCTTTCATTGATAATTCAAAAGGCAAATGCAAAATCTTCTTTCAAATTAATACACAAATTTGAAAGCACTCACCTTCACATTTTAACCCTTGACGTACCAATCCCCAGAGCATTTCACCACAATAATCACAAAAAGTAGGTGCTTTATAAGAATGTACATAGAGAGTATGAGGGCGAATCTGGAAGTCTTCTACTGTGGCCAAAGCTTTTTAACAAAACAAAAACAAAGCATTAAACTATATTTTATAATTACAAGTAAGTTATTCATTTATATCAAAATACAAGGTAATGTCTCAGAAAGTTTCATCTCACTACAAAATAAGTAATTTTTGGCATATTAAACTGATAAAACATTTTATTAATGTACTTATTGTGTGTGTACACATGTGTTAGGAGAAGAGCAAGTGCCATGGCATGTGTGGAGGATAGCTGTAGGCATGAGTTCTCTCCTCCTCCCATGTATGTTCCAGGGACCAAAATCAGGTCATAAGACTTGGTGGCAGAGGCCTTTTTCTGCTGAGCCATCCTTTTGCCAAATACTATGATTTTTCTTATTAATTTATTTATTCACTTATATCCTGGTTGTAACCCCTCCCTCCTCTCCTTTCAGTCCCATTCTATCTCCCCCTCCTCTATTCCTATGATTAAAAAAAAAAAAAAAAAAGCAGTTCTTGAGTTAAGCTCAAAATAAGCCAAGTTAGAAGTCTATAGGCGAGGTATTCCAAAAGCATTGCCTTATAATGACAAGATGGCAAGTAGCTATTACGTCTTCTTTAGCCCATTCAAAACTGTTTCGCTTAGGACAGACTGAGGAAAAAAACACTGAAGTAAAATATAAAAATAAAAGTGCTATGGAGCCAGGTGGTGGTGGTGCATGCCTGTAATCCCAGCACTCGGGAGGCAGAGACAGGTGGATGGCTGTGAGTTCGAGGCCAGCCTGGTCTACAAAGCGAGCCCAGGACAGCCAAGGCTACACAGAGAAACCCTCTCTCGAAAAACAAAACAAAACAAAACAAAACAAAACAAAACAAAAAAAGTGCTATGGAATTTAACCTCATTGTCACAATGTTTCTGTAAGAATAGATATTGATTTCAAAGAGATTCTCAGGAGATACTCCTTTCTCTCCATGAGCAAGGGAGTGGCTCTCTCACTTCATCTGAAAGTCACCAGTGATGTCCCTATGGTTTGACAAAAGGTCCAGAGCCAAGAGGAAATGGATGTGATGATGACTTGAGGAGAAAAGCACATACATCTCTTGTGAGTGAGGAGGAAGTCAAGTGAGGCTGTGGTGTGGCATGCACAACGCAGAGGAACTCGGTAAGTGTAAGGATCAGAAGTTGGATGACAATTGTTTGGAACAGTAGAGAGAAGCGATGGTCAGTGAGGATGTCAATATTAGGCTAAACACTGATCATTGGAGGGTAGCACAGCCAGACTCAGGGTGTGCGGCTGACCACTTGCTTCCTTTCTTGACAATTCAAAGTATGCCACCATGGGGCATTCTTTCTTCCCTCACACTACTCACTGGCCATCCTGCCCATGTGCTGGGTAAGACTAGAAATAGTGGGAGTTAGGGAACAAAGAATGGCAAGACAGGGCAAGGCAGAGGCAGAAGTGGGGATGTCCTGGGGACAGGAAGGGAAGAAGCACTGTCACTTTCTCTTCCAAGTCTTTGTTTGGGCTTTGCAGAACAGGCTGGCCTTGAACTCACAAAGATCCGCCTATTTGTGCCTCTCCGGGTGCTGGGATTACAGGTGTGCACCACTGTGCCCAGCTTCTCTTCTAAATTGTTAATATTTCTTTTTAAAATCCAGATTCTCTTTTTGGAACTTTAGTTCTCTTATCTACACTATTAACAGAAATGGGAAAAGGAAAGAACTTTAATTTTATTTTATGTTTTCAACCCACTGAAAGAGAATTTCTTTTCAGTTTAACTGGCAATTTCCCGAGCTTCAAGACACTTAAGTAATTCAGTTTGTTTTCCTGTTTTCTCATTGTGCTATAACCTTCCTGAGATGAAAACCCCACAGAAATCATTACTACACATTAAAGAAGCAAGCAATTACATAGTACCAAGGCCAAGTGCCGCAGAGCACAGAACTTGTCTAGAAAATACTTTGTAGGAGAAAAGTAAAAGGGGGAAAACACAACAAGAGGAGTCACTTGCTTACCTGACAGGACAACTTCTACAAGATCTCCTTCATGAATTTCATCTGCTGAGGTAATCAGCTGCAGAATGTTTTCCGAGTTCATGTCGTGGCGAAAGAGAAGAATTTTATCATACATGCCAAAGAACCCACACTCTGGAAACTGTGGGAAGACAGCCCTCAATCAGTATCCCATGGCTTTCTGCTGCTGCAAGTATTCTATAAAATCATATTAAAGTGTCCTGGATTACTCCTGGTTACTAACAACTCCTTTAATATCTAGAAGGTGAACCTTGTACTCAAACATTCTGGTTAATTTTAAAGCTAGAAAACAGAAAAGTAAATTTGCAAATAACCAGTACCTTAGAACACACATCTCTTACACATTGCAGACTTCTGATTGCTGTAAGAGAACATAACCGTCCACTCGTTCTATTTTCATCCCTAAAGCAGGTAGCTGTTTGCGTCCATTAGAGCTGTACTGCTCAATACATGACCAGCTACTGCTGTTCTTTGGATGTGATGTGTAAAATGCCCATATGTTAAAGGCTTGAGCTCCATGGTGCCCTTCTAAGAGGTCCTGGAGTCCTTCTGTGCAATGAGTGTGTGGCACATGGAATAGGAGAAGGTCTTAAAGGGTGCTTTACAACTCTGGTGTCTTCTGGGTTCTTTCTTACTCTCTAAGAATGAACAGTTTTGATCCTGCTGTGGTATGCTGTCCAATGCAATGGAGTCAACCAGTTGTGGGCTGGAGTCTCTAACACTGAGCCAAAGCATTAATTTTTCTCTATATAAGCAGATCATCTCAAATATTTGCTATAGCATAACTACTCACCAAAGTTATTTGAATCTGAAACTATGTAAATTTAAAATAAATTGTTTTCTTAGTCACTCTAGCCATACTGCAAATGCCTGGCTGCCACCTTAGCTGCAGCTATCATACTGAACAGTACCGAAACAGAGCACCTACATCATCTCAGGACTAACTGAAGACCAAATAATCCTCTGACAGGAGTCACAGGAGCACTGACTTCAGCTTGAGCACACACCTACCACTTAAGTCCATTTACTGTGATTACGAAGCAAAAGTCATCTCTGTTCTAGACAGAGGCTTGAGGTCTTTCCACACATGCCCTACATGTACTATCCCACGAGTCCATGTTTATAATACTTAGGACATTCATGTGTGGAACAAAATATGAAGATGTGTGTCAAATACTTTGAAGAAAGCAGCTTAGAATTAAGAGGGTTTTTTGAAGATTTATTTTTTATTATGTATATAGTATTCTGCCTGCATATACTGCTGCCTGCCAGAAGAGGGCACCAGATCTCATTACAGAGATGGCTGTGAGCCACCATGTATTTGCTGAGAACTGAACTCAGGACCTTGGAAGAGCAGACAGTGCTCTTAACCTCTGAGCCATCTCTCCATTCACGAGTTAAGAGTTTTTGTTTGTTTGAGCCAGGGTCTCAGTATGCAGTCCTGGATGGCTAAGAACTTGCTACTTAGGTCAGATGGCCTCCTGCATACTGGGATGAAATGCATGTACCATTACACTTGGTGAAATATTAAGAATTTTTAATATTTGCTTTACAAAATAATTCCAATTTACTAGTGCTTTGGAACATGCTGCTGTATAAAATTCCTTGGTTCTCAGAAGATAACACCAGAGGTGTCCTTTAATATATAGTATAGTATGTCACTGGTTTGTGCTGAATGGTCTGACATTCATCAGTCATATTAAGCTATAACTGTGCTTATCACAGGATGTTAGAGACAAGATTGCTTACGCACTACCTCATATGATGGCACTACCTGGTGAAGAATCACAAAAAATATTTCTCTGATTGGTTTCATAACAGCAACTTGACCACAAAATTAAACATGTTTTCTTATTTACTCAGCTCATTGGGGAAACAAACATGACAAATTTATAGCCCACTGTTAGCAGTCTCAGATTGTATGGCAGATGTTTTAGATACAATAACCATCTGGTTTTTCTTAATATTATCTTATATTAGACATTATTTTTCCCACCAGAAATGCTTTGCACAGCTCTCAAAAACAATTTCAGATCTTTTCTCGAAATTATTTTTCTTAAGTTGAAAACAGTGGCTGTTGGGCTAGAGAAATGGCTCAGCAGTTAAGAGCACTGTCTGCTTTTTCAAAAGTCTTGAGTTCAATTCCCAGCAACCATATGGTCGCTCACAACCATCTATGAGATCTGGTGCTCTCTTCTGGCATGCAGGCAGAATACTGTATATATAATAAATAAATAAATATTTTTAAAAAACAGTGGCTCCTTTAGAAAGTTAAGGGTTTATTTGTATTTTTAAAACATGCCAAATAATGGCAACATACAGAAATCTACTTTCAGTTACTTGAGTTATCAATAGTATTTATCACAGTTTACAATATACTTTAATATATATCTAACATAGTAATTATTTTTAGTTGAAAAGATATAAATAAAAAGCCAGATTTCTGTTTGAATTCTAAAATTAAGATTTTATTAAGTTTTGCTAAATGATTTACTCAGGGACTGAATCAGCTTCAGAACTTATTTAGTTACAGCACCCCTGAATTTAAAAAGGAATGTCATATTTCACCCTCATAAAAAATAAAATCTCTAACAAATATTTGAATGAATAAAAATTATTTTTAAAATATTATTTCTGGCATATTTGCTAATATAATGTATAGACAGCAGTTGTAATGAGAAAACATCCTGTATCTTTGAAAAGCTTACAATCTAACAAGAAAAATGGAAATAAGCCAGATATTAAACAACATGACAGTAAACGACAAATGAAATAAAAATAAATTCTGGAATAAGGGCAAATAAGCTACTGAGAAACATTATCAGCTTCGTTATAAAATGGGACAACAGCACTGCTGGCTGGCTTTATAAGGAGATTTGTCAAAACTAAATTTGCTGATGACTATGTCTAATTTCTAGCACTGTAATTAATAAATGCTCATAGTTGCAAATATTTTATATTCTAGCAGGGAAGAGATAAGGGTTAGAGGCAAGATGGTAAAGACGGACCTGTCATTTAAAAACAGCCCTCAGAGGGCCTGGACCAGGAAACAAGCAGAGCAAATCCCTGAAGAAAGACTGAAGCTGCTGGTTGGGAAGGCATTATCAGGGTTTGGGTTACACAGGAGGAAACTGGGAGGAAACTGGGAGGAGACACTGTTTTTCTCCAGAAGGCATCTCTGGTTAGTCATATGGGTCACTAACCCTGACATAGTCAGAGCACAAGTCTCTACTGGTAGTAAATGAAAACAATTAAAACCTAAAAACACAAGTCAAAGAAGGAAAGCAGCATTCAAATAAACGCATAGCCTAGAGAAGATACAAAACAACACGGCACTACACATTACCTAAGGGATAACAGTAGCATCATCTGAGGATAGGGCGTGGCCCTGTGCTTTTCTAGCATGTGCACTGCCCAGGCCAAGCCTCAGCACCACATAGATAAATGAATATGCACACAAACACCCAAGCACAGGTAGAAGAAAGAGTGCAGAAAATATTACAAACAATTATTTTAAAAAAGAATATTTCTATGTCAAGAGGCTGTTGGTGATGACAGTAAAAGTTATTTTCTAGATAAGCAAATATTTTCACAAAACACTCACCTATAAGTCTGACAAATTACTGAGTGACTAGAGCAGTAGTTCTCAACCTTTGGGTGGGTCACAACCCCTTTAAGGGTCAACTGACACTTTCACAAGTATCGCTCAAGACCATTGGAAAACAGATATTTACATTAAGATTCATAACAACAGCAAAATTACAGTCATGACAGCAACAAAAATAACTTTATAGTTGTGGGCACACACATATATCATGAGGAGCTGTATTAAAGGGTCGCAGCCTTAGGAAGCTACTGGACTAGAGGAAAAGGTTTAATGACTGGCTTGTGAAAAAAAACTTGCAATTTATTATAGTAGTTTATAAATATTTTTGTTAAGATAGAAATTATATAAATTGGATAGTTAATATGTTAGTTTAAAAAGTTTTAGGCCGAGCATGGTGGCTCACACCTTTAATCCCAGCACTCGGGAGGCAGGGGCAGGAGGATAGCTGTGAATTCAAGGCCAGCCTGGTCTACAAAGCAAGTCCAGGACAGCCAAAGCTACACAGAGAAACCCTGTCTCGAAAAACAAAAAACAAACAAAAAAGACAGTGAGAAATTATCTGAAAGCAAATGTCAGAATCAAAATAACGGAAAACAGACTGAAAAAAAAATCAAGATTTAATATTGTCACTGAAATTCAGGGAACCACTATGGCCAATGCTTTAAAACATTCAAGATTTAGAAGCTTGCCTATAATAAAGATAAACATCTACAAAGAAACAGGAAATTAACTACGAGCACATAGCTTTAAAATGTCTAAACAACATACAAAAATAAACAGAAACAACCTGAAGAAATGCATATACAGATATTTGCTACTCGTGAGTTTTAAGATTCGATATCTGGTCTTCACAATGAGTCTGTGACTCAACTCCACTCACACATGACAACCACATTGAAATTGTGAAGAAATTCACCCCACTCAACACCTCAAGGCTGGTGCAGACTGCAGTGACACAGAATCTTCTGGACGTGACAGGACCTTGGCACCCACAAACTCTCTCTGCAGCGAGGGCTACCTGTAAAGACTTGCGCAAGGTCAAGCCCGCCAACATTCCAGCACAGAGGGAAGGGTGGCTCAGAGGCTAGGACAGGTGATGGAGAGTCAGTGTTTAAGGGCATGGCTCCTGGTAAGGTTGCCTGTGCTCGAGTGGATGGCTCCACATCCAGCACAAATGGACTCAAGTTACTCAAAGAAAAGCTGGGGGCAAAGTTTGGGGGTATAGGGATGTAGGGTAGATCTGAAAGGGTTAGGGAGAGGGATGGAGGTGAGTATGATAAAAATAAATTGCATTGAAGTCTCAAAGACTTAATAAAACATTTAAAATATTATAAATGATGTTCAGGCTTTCTTCTCAAATGGATGCGTGAATTTGAAAAACTTTAAAAATACCATTCTCTATGCTTACTAGTCTTTATTTTAAAAACAGTTTTAGATGTACAGAAAATTCAGACATTATACAGTATTCCCATTTATCCAGTTTTCCTATTATTAACACTTGTTGTTTGGATTTCCTTAGCTTTTACCTAATGTCCTTTCTTCTTTCAGGATCCCATCCGTGAATCTCTATGACCGTGAGCTGCCAGGTACTACGTGAAACTTTCTCAGACTTTGCAGTTTTGGGAGACTTTGACTATGTTGCTTACTGGTCATGTGTTTTAGAGGATGCCTCACTAGTGGATCTGTCTGACCCTCACCTCATTGTTAGGCTGGGCTTTGGAGTGCTGAGGAGGCCGACCACACAGGGAAAACAACATCCTCACTACATTCTAGCCAGCCTGACTGTGCTCAGATTTTTATGTTCTGGGGATGAAACTTAGGTCTTGTAGTACACACAGCAAGCTGTTTACTAAGCCATCACCCCAGGCCCTGAATTCAAATCTTATTAATTGAATAATATTAACCATAGTTTATCTATCTGTAAAATAGAGCATACTTGGCAGTTCCCATGAAAATTAAACAAGTTAATGTACCATAAAAAACTTGGATTCCTGATGAGTTGAATGTGCTATGAACATTACCTATTACTGTTTCCAATATTTTGTTATTATAAACAATAGCCAGTGTATAATTGATACCTTTACCATGCCTGGAGTATATGTATGGAAAACATTTCTCAGAATATTTCTAGGTCAAAGTGTACATATATATGAAACTTTCAGATACTGACCAATTGGTCTTCACAAAGGCTATACCAACTTATATGTCTACATGCAAAATATTAAGTTTGTGGGGCAGGGGAGACGGCTCAGCGCTTGCCCACAAGCAAATGCAAGAACTGGAGTTCAAATCCTAGACCCCATGTAAATGTGAGGCGGGTATGGTGGCCCTCTTGCAATTGGAAGGCGAGATGGGGAGTCCCAGAGCAAGCCGGCTAGCAAGAATAGTCAGTGAGCGTGGGTTTGACCGACAGACCCTGCCTCGACGAACACAAGTGCAAGAGTAATTGGGGATGACTCCTAACATCAACCTTTACATAAATGTGCACATCTGCATACATGTGAGCCCACACATGCAGAAGTCATGCAATTACACACATCAACACAATACACATGAAAACAGAATAAGATAAAGGAGCTCTTTATCACATGTTATTTTCTAAGTGCATTATCAAGTTTGTTGCTCTTATATGAAAAATAGTACTCTGTGTAGTTCAACCTGTACTCCACCCCACCCCCCTTTGTAACGTGTGTGGTGGTGGTGTGTGTATATTCTTCGCTTTATTTAATGTGGCCAGACCTTTCCATGAACCCAAGACTCACAGGTTCTAGCAGGTCTAGCCAACTTGTCCCCGGACTCCCTGCCTCTGCCTCCCAGGCAGCCACCATGGCCTGCTCCCGTGAGGATTCTGGGATCTGCACTTCGGTCCTTATGCTTATGAGGAGAGCTTTATCCTATCCATGGAGTCGTCCCCTGGCCCTGACTTGCGATTTGTCCATTTTACAAGGCTCACCATTTTATTCATATGCTTAAGGTATGCTATTTACATTTTTGTCTATTTTTAATAATTCACTGATCCTTAAACCTCCAAAATCAACTATTCCTCAGAATGAGTTTTCTTCTTCTAGAATGACTCTCGGTGCGTAGGGGCTAAGCGACAGTGCTGAACAGGCCGAGCACAGAGGCACACCCGTGTGGTCCCAACTTTGTAGAGCAGGAGGCTGAGGAGCCGAAGCTCAAGGTCACCCTTGGATAAACAGGGATTTGGAGGCTGGCTTGGATCACATGGCAGGGGGAAAAGCATGAGCAAAACATTGAAACCCACAAACAAAAGCACTTTGTATTTCAAAATCTATCAAGAATAACCTGTCAGTGAAATGCACAGAGAGCAGAAGCTTTCCGTAGATAATGGCTTGCTCTTCTAAGCTATACTTCAGTAGAATAAGGAACAAAGGAAAAAGTCACTTTTCCACCCTCTTATTTTAAAAGGAAAAAAAAAATATTCTGGCAAAATAATGCAAACCAACTCTCGATTACATCTGTGAATCTGCTGTTCCCGTTCATGGGGCAGAGTGGAGGGAGGGAAGACTGCTGTTGCTATTTTCTATTTACCCTTAAAACATAAGACACACCCAATACAGTTGTATATGCGCCTTCTAAACATTCCATTATCATGCAAGAGAAGGAGCGTGTGGGACAAGGAAGGCGACTAGGAGGCGGGCAGCACAGGTGGGGGCGCTCAGGAATGAACACAGCTGCAGGTGTACGCCTCTCGGGTGCTCAATGGAGACCATCTTGCCTCAGAAGGTACATGGCGGCGTCTTTATACATTCCTGGTGTTCAGACTTGAGTTTGTGGACATTTAGTAGGTACACAGGACAGGCTCCGTCTTAAAATTATCTGGTCCCAATCTCTGGTTAGTGTTGAGGAGTCCTGCTGTTCTAGGATGAAAGGAGTCAAAATTCTAGAGCCGGGGAATGTGGGAGTAGGTAACCTTCTGAGAAGGACAAGCCGTGTTTCCTTCCCTACCCTACCTCAGCCCTGACTAGAGGAAATGAAGACCTGCTAAAGAACTAGGGCCTTTAATCTGGCCTGACCTGACAGCACCCTCACCTCAGCTTCTCAATTTACTTTCTACTTTTGTGTCAGGGGCTCCTCTGGGTTGTGGGAACTGAAGACTTTTCTCAGTTCTAGAGCACTGTGGCTAAACACTAAAGGGCAGTCTCAAAAAACAAAAACAAAAACAAAAAACAAAACAAAAAAACCAAAAAAAAAAAAAACCCCAAAACCCTCAGGTCACTAAACTTCTGCCAGTAAAATCTTAGATAAGGTAGGAAGCTTGCAAAACTTTTATTTTACTTGGCCAAGTAACAATTTGCATGTTAACAAACAACTTCAGAATTCAATATTATCCGAGTGAATTATTTACCTATCACTAGGTATTTTTTAAAAAGGTAGGATTGGTTTTATTCTAAAAAAAATGAGAAACCCTTGGACTTTTAACACACACATATATATTTTTCATTTATATAAATGTGAAGTGAAGCATCATCTTCAGCCTTCTGGCCCAGTATATCTGACTTGGGTGACTGTTCAGGCAGCAAACTGTCTCTGTCATTTTTTTTCACTTTGGAAGCTGCTAACCTGCACTTCCTGTCTACTCAGGTAATTAATTTTATTCCTTCTCAAGTCTCTGATGAGGTTGAAGCCAGATAGTTTAGGCTTACAATTAAGCGTACTTGTTTAGGAGCTAAGATGTTTTTAGGTCTAGATAGATATTTTAAGTTGATAGAGATGAGATATGACAGATATTGATTTACACTCAGAATTTTAGACTTACCAAAATAGGAAAGATGTTTTCTTCAAGGCTGCCAAATACCAAAAGACAAAACATTATGAATGTAACATTTAATAATTCCTGATTGTTTTGTGGTTCTTCTTGCTGTATGTAGTTTATTATATATGTGTGTAATAATATAAATATATATGTAAAAAAATAAGTGAGTGAAGTACACCAATTTTTGTTAGAGGCTTGATATACACATATGTACATATGGAATATAAAATTTATTTTTAAACCTGATGCCAAGTGTATCTTGACAGTAAATCTTTAAAACCTATAGTAAATAATAGTAAATATGTGCTAAGGACATTCTTTTCCCAGGTTTCCTCAGACTCCCTTAGAACCCAGAACTTAGTTAATTGGCACTTATTAAAACCTCTGTTGACTATTCTCCAGAACTAATATTAATTGATCATTAATATCAATTAATTATTAACTTCTGGAAAGTGTTTAACTGTAAAGAAGCAGTTCAATGACAATTTCTTATAAATCCAAAACCATTAGGTTAGATGAGTTAATCAGAAATGGTTCAACCGGAACTTGGTCTTACTCTTTTCTTTCACCACTGATGTCTAATTCAGAATCCTCTGGATCCCATGTGCCAGTAGAGTTGCTCAATTTAACACCCACACTTCTGACCTAAGCCAGAGAAACCTTTTTTTTTTTTTTTTAAATATACTCTTTCCCCTTGTTCTGTGATTAGGTCTGAACTTTTTTAGTTTTTAAACTTAAGCTCTAGGGACCTTCCTTGTTATTTAGCTACGATTGTAACTTGAATGTGCAGGAAAATGAAAAAAAATTTTTTCCCTCTAGTTTGTGCTTAAGTATTTAGTAATGGCTGCCTGACACTGTTTAACCTAGATTTAGAAAAATGTAGGGGAAAGATTACAATGTCACCAAGCCACTGCAACACAGCTGTAGTAGAAAGAATGGGAAAGAAAACAACACAGAATGACAAGCTGTTTCTAGAAAACAAAAGATACAGCTGGGGTTTTCAGCTACTACAGCAGAACCTGAAAATTACACTCAATTCATGTCTTCAGAGACAATGGATTCATTCATTTAAACAGACCAAATCACCCTTAAAGTACGCTGCATGGCTAGTCTTCAGATCTAGTATTAAAACGATCAAAACTAAAGAAAAGTGTTTTAAATCAGCTAAAAGCAGACAGCTTTAGTCAGAATTTCAATTTTACTAAACATCATTATAACTCAAAACAAATTGCTTTCTACCAACTTCCTTTTTCATTCGAATTCCATCTAGTTTTTCATTCAACAAACTAGCAGCAACAATAGTTTTAGAGGGTTATCTTTTAAGCCTTTTATCAATATGAAAGCAAGACAACAGAGGAGCTAGCACTCACTGGGTAGTCATTACACACCACACACTGCGCATGCAATCTCCCATTTTAAACACTTGATTTTATCTTCTGTAGATGATCTTATTCAAGACTAAAATCAAAATAATGTTTTGTTGACATGTTGCAACTAAATGCTGCAACTTCAATACCCACTAAAGCTTTCTGAGTCTACAGAACCAAGGATCTGGGCTGGAGAGATGGCTCAGCCATTAAAGACTAGGCTCATAACCAAGGCTCTTTCTAAATTTAGAGGTTTTGTTTGTTTGTTTGTTTTTTTGTTTGTTTTAAAGCTACACGTGTATTTTCTGAATAGTTATGTCCCAGGATTGTGCTAAGAGCTTTATATTTAATCATAACTCTTTATGAAGGTAGGTATTTTAATTTTAGGCTCTCAGGAGAGAAACGGGATTATAAATTAAAGGACTTGAAAAAGACCTATCAATACAAAACAAAGTGATAAAATGAAAATCTATACTCTTGGTCTGTCTCCTTGATTCTGAAGTTCTGAGGTAATATACTTCCCTATCTTAAGAAGAAAAACCTTGCATTAATAACAACAACACAGTTTCAATGTTTGGAATCCATGCATGAACAATTGCTGTAACATGGGCCAGACTGTGGCCATATTTGGTCAGTACGGATTTTCTGGTAATCTGTAATCTGACACTATAAATGGCCTCCCTCTCAATTGGATCAGCACCATTTTGCCTGGGCTCAACCCCGTTCTATCTGCTGCTAGACTGCTTTCAAAGGCTTATTGGCAAAACACCCTCTCTTCAGTTTATACAATTACATTTGTATTCATTTTGCTTTGTAGACTATGATTAAGTAGGAATCCAGGAGTAAGGGGGTAGCTCACTGGTAGTGTACATGCTTTGCATGCAGAAGGTTCTGGGTTCAATTCCTAGCACCCCATATACAAATTAATATCTTATAGTCACTGTTTAACTACTTACTCTGAAAACTCTATTTCTTTTTGAAACAAGGAAAGACACTTAGGCCCAACAGGAAATCTTATATGAACGACATTAAACTACAATTCCATTTATAAAATTTAATCAAGAAGATATTCCTATTCTTTGATTTATTAAGACCCCAGAATAGCATTAACAGAAGGTTCAGGTTTTCCTAAACTTAAAAAGATCTATTTCTCTACCAGTTTGAACTCAGGAATTTTTAATCTCAGTAGTATAATATTTTGGGTCAGAAGACTGTTGTGCATCTCTCAGGTGTGGTGGCAGCATCCCTGCTCTACCCACCAGACGATGCCAGTAGCGCAGTCACGACAGGCAAGAACTTGTACAGACATCACAAACATCCACTGAGGCCTGGAGCTCCCTGGAGTTGAAAACACAAGGTAAACTTGGTCTTGGGATAAGACATTAAAAGACAGGCTCTGTGTGCCCCCAATAGCAAGGCAGCCTATGCTGTGTTCTTACATGGAATAAGGAAAATCTTCATTATTTGCATTACCTTGTTTTTAGTGTAAACACAAGTAAAATGTGCCCTTTACTGAATGTTTACTGAGACTAGGCATTTTTTAGGAAAGACAAGAAGAAGCTAGCACTGACCTCAATATATTATGTTGGAAGACTTTCAAAGCTTTAAAAAAAAAAAAAGAGGAAGCTAAAGTTTTGGCTTATGCTAACAACAACAACAAAAGAAACTCTACCTCATTTACTCCACCCTCAGGATGTGTCATGAAATTGGATGAAATTCAAATGGTCGTAACTAAGTTTTAAACAAAGCTCAACTAAAAGTGATCTATTAGCTAAAGAGATATTTCTTGGGAGAAGAAAGTAGCCTCTGCCAGTGTTTAACGTGGTTTATGCTTCCCACAATCCTTGAACCACTGGTATTTCGACGAGGTTTGGCCACACTCTTCAGTATACCAGATACTAGTTCTGTCTTTACTGCAGTTGAACACAAGACACCTAGTCTGGATTTGTTTAAAAAGTACTTTAAGCATTTTCCCACATGTTTGTTACTAACCTACTGAATCATCTTGTGAAATGCGTTTTTGCATCATTTGACCCAGTATTTACTATGGTCACTGTGTTTCTTACCAATATATGAGCACTTTATAGGAGGAGTGTACTGATCTTATCACACTTGCTGTTTTCCTCCTTTGTTTTTGTATTATTATTACTATTATTATTATTATTTTTTTTTTTTTACATTTTAACTGTCATTGTTTATTACTGTTTGGCTACATTCTCTATAATTCCAGCAGCATCTTAAGCAAACAATGTGTCTATGTACAATGGAAACAAAAATCAAAAACCAAAAGGCCTGCAATATCAGGTAAGAGCCACAGTTAATTGTACATGTTAGGGGCGTCTGGCAGGGTAGCCTGTTTTCTCTACCATGGACAACTTACATGTAGATCTCAGCAATATGACTGTGACAATAAAGAAAACAATCTTTACAAGAATGAAATACAGCATCCTGAAAAATATTGGTTTCTACCACACAAAGTGGTTAGAAAATATTTGTATTTTAACAAATCTGTACAAACCACAAGAAACATTTCCACCTTGATGCTAAGAATTTTCTAGAAATATAGAATAACCACAAAAAAATTATGAATCTAGTATCTATGTGCTCCACAGCTCTGGAACCTGAAGAACTCAGTATGTCCAACATGGATCACTCTGCACACCTTGACTCAAGATGAATGCCTGCTGTTAACATCTATGATGCACAGTCAACTTTGCCTTCAAGGAGGTCAATTTTTGTTTTTTGTTTTTATCTCTAAGCAAAAAAGCAGTATCATTTAGCAGCAATTAAAGCAACTTCAAGAAGACTTAAAAATATAGTATCTAATTTTGCCTTATTATTTTTATGGCTGACATTATGGTCTGTTGACTTAAGAGAGTTACCCTACTGCCGAGATGTCAGGCAACACCATTTTACACTGATTTTCCTGTGACTCCAGTTTGTGCATTTTATTTATGCTCTCTGGAACTTCAGGATTCCAAGAATGAACCACACAGATCATGGATGGTGAGGTTTAGGGGTGAATGTCAGCATTAAGCCCCTACAACATTTAAAACTGGTTTTCAAAAGTCAATTTAGGGGAAAATGACCCCTTTAAGAAGTTTTTGTTGTTTTTTAAACCCTGACCCCTTTTTGCATAAACCTAAAATAAACATATCAGGTTCTTCTAATTCCCGGTTAAGTAGTATTTAACTCCCAATTACTGCAGTTTCCTTTCTATGTCTCAGATTTTTAAAATTACGCTTAAGAGCCTAGATTTTAAAAGAGTTAAGACTTTAGAACAACATCAGATTAATTTCTAACGCTGTCAAGGCAAGGGAAAAAAAATCCAATAAGATCTTTAACCTCAAAAAAAATTGGGAAACAAAAATTTATTTACTATCAGCTTTCTTTTTAAAAGACAAAACATTCATGTCACATTTTAAAAGACTTTAAAAATATTTTTTAAAGTTTAAAATTTTTTTATACCTCTTGAGATAATTATCAATAAGTTCTATTTTTTCTAAAGTCTTTTTTTAAAGATTCATTATTATTTTATGTGTTGTGTGCATGAGTGTGGTGTGTGTGTGTGTGTGTGTGTGTGTGTGTGTGTGTGTGTGTGTGTGTGTACACCAAGTGTGTGCTGGCGCCTTAAGAGTCCAGAAGAAGGTGTCATATTTCCCAGAGCTGGAGATACTGGGAAACAAGCTCTGGTCCTCTGGGGGAGCAGGAAGCACTCTTAACTGTTAAGTCCTTTCTCTATCCCCTTTCTCTTTATTATGATCTTATCTTATGTGTATGGGTCTTTTACCGGCATGGATGTCTGTGCACTACAGGGGTGGCGGGTGTCCTTGGAGATCATAAGAGGGTTTTGGATCCCCTGACACTACAGTTACACACAGCTGGGAGCCGCCACATGGTTGCTGGGAATTGAACCTGGGTCCTCTGGAAGAGCAGCCAGTGCTCTGCTGAGCCATCTCTCCAGTCCCACCTGACTCCCTTTTCCTTAATGACTTATTTATGAACTTTTGGTTACTTTTTCTGTCCCTCTTATGATATCAGATGGCCTTACATGATCTCACTTAATTGGTACTGTCCCTTTTCGTTCCACAGGCTCTTCCTGGTAGTTTAATCATTGGAGGTGTAAAATGAATGCTGGAATACCTTGACTTCACTGTATGTGATAATAGTCCTAAGTATACAGAAATCTTAAAAATGTATTTACTCAGCTACTCCTGAACCATAGTAAGTAAGTGATTAGCTAACTCAGCTGAACTCAAGCTTGTGAGGTTCTGAATCCACGTATCATTTCCATTAATCTACCCTCCCCCAAAGCCCAAAATCCCCATATATTCTGAGGAATACAGTGAAGTACTTCTAACAAACCACAAGCTTACAATCACCTGCAGCTCAAGAAGCTTAAAGAAATCACACAGTGGCATCAGTAAACTGTACTTTTCTACACTGGTAAAGGAGCATTTGAAGCTATAGTAGAAAACTGAGCAATTCACACATCTAGGAGGATATCAGTTGTTTTCTTTTTTTTTTTTTTTAAATCCCTTTCCTTCTCCTCCCCACCTCACCTTTTGAGAGTGTCTCATTATGTATTCACAAAGCAGACTCAAATTCAAGATCCCCTGCCTCAGCCTTCAGAATACAGATTATAAGGCTGTCATCATGCTCAACTGAAACAATTTCCTTCTACACTACACAGCATAAAATTCTGACATGTGTAGTCAGATAAAGCACAAAGCAGAGTTAACATGAACCTAACTTGGTAGCAGTTTTCAGCTATTTGTCAATCACTATTGACCAGTTCTACATACTGAACAGAAAGGGTCTCAAGTCATAGTAGTTCTAAGTTATTTTTGTTTTAGTGTTTGGAGGCCACTAAGGGCAAATTAATAAGTAATATTGATAAGCTAGCATTTACATGTTAGGTAATGGGCAAAGCATTTTATAATAAAAATCTAAGATACATATACATGTGTATAGACATACATAAATGAGCAATAATTTCAATCTCACTTTTCACATAAGAAACCAAGGTCACACAACATTTATTTATTATTTTGTATACAGTGCTCTGTCTGCATGTACACCTGCAGACTAGAAGAGGGCATCCGATCACATTACAGATGGTTGTGAGCCACTGTGTGGTTGCTGGGAATTGAACTCAGGACCTTTAGAAGAGTAGTCAGTGCTCTTAACTGCTGAGCCATCTCTCTAGCCTGGACATACAACTTTTAAGTGGTAGAGATGAATCTCAATTTGACCAAAATTTATGCTTTTAAGTAGGACATTATGCTGTTTCTTAGTTGTTTCTTCACTCATTCAAATGAGAAAAATTTGGGTGTTTGTTTATTATGGTTACATGATGTCTGACCTCATAGAGCTTAAAGACTTAGGACAGGTACATCCCAGTTAAAGGGCAATCACATTCAGCACAGTAAATATTAAAATGCATGCTATCTAGGATGCCAATACTTAAAGAAGGAAACTTTGGGTGTTTTGTCTTGCTTTGTTTTTTCTTGTGCTGTCGTCACCTTGACCTGGAGAAAAATACTGGGAGGGACAATCCAAGCAGTGTAGCAATGAGCATGACGTCCTAGTTAAAGAGCCAATAAGGTGTCCGAAGCTTGGGAATTCTGACCACACATATGCCGTGGGAATCACCACTGTATTTTGAGAGGAATAATGCCTTACAGATGCAATGGCATATTTCTGTCACCTGCTCATTGCTAGCAACCACAGATGTTTGTCTTGCTAACTGTCAGGGAGTAAGGAGGGGAAGGGGTCACCATGAACTTCTTGAGTAACTCAGTGCAGCTTACATAAAGTTTATAGCACTGCCAGAAATCACAATCACAAAAATTTATTCATTTGACCATGAAAAAGAAAGAGGAGTTTGCATGTGTATACATGACTGGTTTCCGCTTTTTTGCTGACTGCCAAAATGTTAATGGTATCTTGCTTTTATCCATGCTATGAGCTACCAGAGAATGACGTACGGCACTATACCAGCATCTGAGGTCTATTTCTCCAAGTAAAGTACGACAGTTGATGATGGCCCAAGCAAGAACAAAACAAACAAAATAAAAAACCAAACCAAACCAAACCAAACCAAACCCCAACGTTTAAAACAGGCTCCACAATTCTCCAGTAAGACAGCAGTGATCCCTAGCTCTAGTCATTTTACCACTCTGTCTTTCAGCTCTTAGCATGAACTACTTTCTATTATGCTAATCTGACACTCACTAACTCATCTTTTGTGTAATATGGCTGGGAGAAGGGAAACAGCCTCCCATTTTGGGAGCTCCACAGGATCTAGCACCGTGAGTGAACAAAGTAAGGGCACCACAAATACTCATTCAACTAAAGCAGTAAGTGCCAGATAACGGAAATCTAGGCAAAGGAAAACAGCATCATCTGTTTAGCTCTTTACAGACTGCCAAACAGAAAGCAGTCCCTAGCTTTTATCTTCTATCTAGATTCAACTATATTTTAACGTAGAAATACATGTCACTGAAGTTTTGAATTACAAGATTATAATAAACATTCCTTTTCTGGTGTACAGAAAATGAGCTGTCAACTTCATACAATAAATATATAATTTAAATATTTAAAAGTATCTTCATACTGTCTTTTACCTGTTTAAATGTATTGATTTGCATTAGATCACAGGTTCTGAATGCTGGCTGATTTAAATATGCATTACTCAGGCAGGTGTCCCAGTGCTATGGGCTTTGAGAAAAATGCTGTTGAATCAACAATGCATGTTGAGTAAAGCAATCTTAGACAGAGTCATACATAAAATAGTGTATTTCTTGGCTGACAAAAGTACTGTGAAGAAAAGCTTAAGGAACCTACCCTATACATGAGGCACAACAGGTCTGCAATGCTAACTCAGCGTTTGTGTAACTCTGTGTAGAACGACTACTGTGAATGATGAGAACGGAAGGTATGCAGGACAGAGTACATGGCCATAGGGCCACAGAAGAGAAGGACAGGGCACACAGCATCTTCTAGACTAACTTTAAAATGTTTATATCAAACTAGAATAAAAAATTTTAGACATCTGTAAACCAGATAATACTTGAGGCTGAGAGGGCCATATGCTACAGACCTTACGTAAATGAATAAGCATGCTGTGCTTCAACAGACCTACAGAAGCAGATGGCGGGCCAGTGTGATGGTTACACTTTAATTGTCAACTTGATAAAATCTACATTCACCTGGGAAAGGAGGCTCAATAAGGGACTGTGTAGATTAGCGGGCAGCAGGGCTTGTCTGCAGGAGGTTATCTTTATTAAACTGAGATGGGAAGGCCACACCACAGACCGTGGAGCCGCTCTCTGCAGGGCATCCTGTACTGGGTAGGAGTGGGGACAATGAGCTGGGCACTGCACGCAGCATTACGTCACCACCTTCTGCTCTTGACTGTGGACGTAACCTGAACAGCTGCTTTAAGTTCCTGCTGCCTTGACTTCCCTACAATGATGGGCCGGCACCTGGAATTGTAAGGCAATAAAGCCTTCCTTCGTAAGTCAGGGGACTTTATTACAACAACAGGAAATGAAACTAAGATAGCAAGATTTGGTCAAAGGATGTAGATGGCTGACCCTTGCACTAGAGCAAGTGCTAAAAGGAAACCAAACAAAACCCAAGCAAAACAGAGCAGGAGAGAAAATGGAAATGTAGGACATAATTAAAAGAAGGCAGAAAAGTCTAAGAATGGAAGGAATTCTCTCTCTCTCTCTCTCTCTCTCTCTCTCTCTCTCTCTCTCTCTGTCTCTCTCTCATAACCCCCCCCCCCACCCACTTCTTGATTGACAGAGTACCTCCTAGTAAACT
This sequence comes from Acomys minous, assembly GCF_964271855.1. Lineage (NCBI taxonomy): Eukaryota > Metazoa > Chordata > Mammalia > Rodentia > Muridae > Acomys > Acomys minous. Next base: position 111,237,186 of record NC_140489.1, read on the forward strand.
TCTAATAGGCTGGAACTATTAAGTTGAGAATGCATTAATTCACCTCGCGCCCCCCCAAACATAGAGTTCACCACCTCAGTACACTGCAGGGTTATGTGCACCCTTAGGCTGGCTAGCAGCTGCCAGCACCTAGCATTGTTAAAGTGTTGTACTGTACTATAAACCAGGAAATGCACAAATTTCAAAATTCAAAGTATATTTTCTACTGTATATGTACTGCTTTTGTTTTATTGTGAAGTTGAGAACTTCTAAGTAAAACCTTTATAAGTAGGGGAAATTTGTATATCTAAGGAATCTATACTGAAAACTGTATTAAACATGAGTGATCTTAACACTTAAGTAGTAGTTGACAAAATAAATTTGAAACATACAATCAACTATAAAGCCTACAAAAATTATAAATGAAGACAGAGAGGCTTGCATGTATGTATGTACATATATATGCACACATATATCATGTGAAAAGATATGACAGTGTAAACACTAACAAAAATAGTTATATTAATACCAAAAATTCAGAACAAGATATAATTACCACAAATAAAGAAAAATATCTTGAAATTTTGGTACCTATAACAAAAGCTTAAAAAAATCTAAAATGTGGGTGAGGTTGATGGCTCAGCGGTGCTGAGTACTTGCTCCTCCTCAGAGTCTGGTGGCCAGAATCTGTCAGGTAAGCTCTCCTCTGCCTGCAATACAACTCCAGCTGCAGTAAATCCACTGGCCTCTCTGAATCTCTGACAGGACCTATGTACACAATGTAGCACATACTCATACAGATACATACACATAAAGATTAATCCTAATAAGTAAAAATCATAAATATATGTACAAAAGTAATTTTTATTAAATCCCTTTCATATAATATAGTTTGATCATGTTTTTCTCCTCCCAGATCCTCCCCATTTCCCTACCCACCCAGAGGTTCATGTTTGCGTACTTGGTCCCAGTTGGCTGTGGAGGGATTTGGAAGTATGGCCTTGTCAGAGAAGGTGTGTCACAGGGGTAGCCTTTGATGCTTTCAACGCTTCCTGCCGCGGTCCCCGCTGCACTCCCTCCTCTTTCCTGTTTGTGGATCTGGATGTGAGCTCTCAGCTGCTGCTCCACTGCCATGCTCCCTGCCACAACCGGACGGATTCCTGGATCCCTCTCCAACTGTAAGACCCAAATAAACCCTTCCTCCTGTAAGCTGCTTTGTGGTGGTGCTTCATCACAAGAATAAGAAACTACGACAATATGTAATATTTACAAAGTAGTGTATGGAGAATTATACATTAGAAGGCAAACATCAATAAGTTATACAAATTGAAACTGCCCTTCCTCCCTGTGTGTGTGTGTGGTGTGTGTGTGTGTGTGTGTGTGTGTGTGTGTGTGCGCGCGCGCGCGCGCCTGCGTGCGTGCGTGTCTATGCGCTTGCCCATATGGACGTGTGTGGAGGCCACACTTCCTCCTCAATCACCTCCCTACCTTCTTTGTTGAGACGCAGTCTCTACATGAACATGGGACTTCTCATTTAGCTAGCTGACTGGCCAGTGAGTCCCTGGGATCTGTCTTTTTTCCACCCATCCTGCACTTAAGGTGCAGGCCACAATACAGGGGGAAAAAATCAATTAAACTAAAGGCTAGTTCACTGAAAGCAAGATTTGTAAACTATGAGCCAAAGAAATCAAGGGAAAATAAAAAATTAAGAAAAACCAGCATTGAACAATACCAGGAATGATTGTTTCACTAGAGATACTACAGACTTACAGAGATGTTAACAGAACAGTGTATAATTTTTGCTAATGGTCTGGAAAACTAAAATTCATTCATTCCTATATTTAGGTTGTTTTCTAGTGCTGTGATGAACACCATGGCCAAAAGCAACCTCGGGAGAAAAAGGGCTTATTTCACTGTGAAGCTTACAGTCAACCCATCATGGAGGAGGTCAAGGCAGGAACATGGAGGCAGAGCTGAAGCTGAGACCATGATGGTCTAAGGGATTATTTATTTGGCTTATCCATCCCATAGTCCATCATTGAGAGAAGTCAGGGTGGGAACTATGGAGGAAAGCTGCTTTTGCTTCCCCATAACTCGATTAGCTTGCTTTCTTCAAAAACTCAAAGCAGGCTGGGCCCTCCCACATCAATTATTAGTGCCTCACAGACGGGCCAATCAGAGGACGATAATTCTCAATGGAGGCTCCCTCTTCCCAGGTAACTCTAGTTAGGGTAAGCTGACAAAAAACTAGTCAGTACACAGAATGTACAAACTTCACCAAAGAAAACATAAATGGCAGATATGTCCACGAGCACATACAAATTAAAATCAGAAGAAGGTATGACTATACAGCCACCAGACTGGCTAAATTAAAAAGGCTCCTGATATCAAGTGTGAGCTTCTAGGTATGGAAAGTGTACAGCTACCTTTGAACATCAGTCTACAAAGTGAGTCCAGGACAGACAAGGCTACACAGAGAGACCCTGTCTCAACCCACCCCCCAAAAAAGATATCACAAACACAGTCCCATTAAATTACCTGGCCACTACACTTCTAAGTAGGCATACAAAGACCAACATATATTGACATGTTGTAATTGGGACTGTATGAGAACGCTGAGAACACCTTTACTCATAACCACCAAAATTGCAGGCAATTCTATTGTACATCAATGAACAAAGAAATTAAGGCACATCTAATATAATAGACTAATTCAGCAATGTAAAGAACTATAGAAATAAAATATTATTAATTTAAAAAATGCTGCTATGTGAGAGACAGCAAAAACCAAACACCGCATAGATTATCTATCTCACTTATCTATAAGATCACCCAGACAAGTTTAAGTTACAGTTAAAGAAAGTAGAGCAGTTGTTGCTTGGGGCAGAAGTGGGTGGAAGAGCCTGCGGAAGTGCAAGAAGATAATCTAGGGTGATAGCAATGATTTATATCTTGAATGGGAGGAATTATGTAACTGTATGCAACTGTTGAAGCTGATCAAACTCATGAACTTAAAAATAATGGAGTTTATTACAGTTATATTGTATCTCAAATCTGTCTTATAAAAATACTATTTAGGGGGCTGAGAAGACGGCTCTATGGTTAAGAGCACTTGCTGCTCTTCCAAGATAAGCCACTTCACTCTCTAGCACCCACATCAGGTAGCTCGAATCCACAGGTAATTCTAATTCTGGGGCATCCATGCCCTCTTCTTGCAAGCACACTGCATGCATGTAGTGTACATACAAACACTCAGATACACACATAGGATAAACAAATTTTAAAAAACAGGATCTTTGAAATAGCTCAAGAGAGAAAAATATAAAAACATATATACCGCAACCCACACTTTTACCTAAAGGTGCCAGAAAATAAGGCAATATAAAAATCATTGCTTTAAAAATATTCAATTGTTTTTAATGTGTATCACATGCATATATGCCTGCATGTATACATATGGCAGTCTGTACTACTGTATGCTTTGTTACATTATTAATATATCAATACAACTTTCCCTAAAGAAATCCTTTTTTTGGTAGGCTTTGAACTTAAAATAATCTTTTTTTCCTTTTATCAGTATTCTGTAAAAAATCTTACAAATTACATCTCTTTTATCTAAGATAAAATTTTAATCTTTTATTACAAAATTAATTATTCCTAACATACTGTTAACACTGGAAAAGAAAAAAAAAGAAAAAAAATAGAACTGAGATGGGATCTATATTTTACGGTTACTATATTAAATACCTATTTTCAAAATCTCAAACATGCCCCAAATGAAAAAATAATCTAAGAAGTTCTTTCCTAATTTAAAACAGGGTAGTGGTCTTGTGGGCTTATTTCTCTGTTAGAGGTTTCTTTTCAGGTCCTCCAAACTAAGAACTTGAAAAGTTATTCTAACCCTTTTAGTCTTGCTAACAAGAGAACTACAGAGATGGGAAATTCTTCTAAAAGAAACTACACTCCAGTCAGGCAGAGCACAAGAGTCCCAGTGTATAACCCTGCAAAACCCTAAAGTACAAGAATACTTCTTCAGTCCTCCTGGAAATTTCTAGAACACTGGAACCTTATCAGAGTTTGGTGAAAATAAATTGCAACACCTGGATTTTCCACCTTGGCATCTGCACATCACTCCCACAGTTACTCGGGTTGGCTGTCACTCTGCACTGTCCTTATAGTTAAAGGGATGGCAAGTTTCACTCAGTGTACTTTCCCTGTCACCCACAACCTCATATCTAACTCATCTAACATCTTAAAATAACTGTAAGGTTTTTAAACTTTATTTCATTTGTGCATGTGAGTGTGTGTGTTTCCAAGCGGGAGGGTAACTTCTGGGAGTCAATTTTTCTTCCACCCTATGGATTTTAAGGAACAAACTCAAGTCGTCCAGCTTGGCAGCAAAAAAACCTTTTATCTGCTAAGCCACTTTCCCAGCCCCTTTTAAGCTCTCAAGACAGATGTGACCATCTCACTTTGCTACACAACACCTTAGTTAAAGCTCTACTCTTGGAAGAATCAAGTTTTCTGAATGTTTTCCTTGTTGAGGGAAGACAGCAGGGTGCAGAGAGGAGTATATGAGGCTTTGAGTTGAGACAGACCTACATTTGACCTCTGATTTTTCAGCAAATTGTTCTTTTTTGAATTTCCCGTTTCCTCCTTTACTAATGAAGATCACCTACACCCCTGTAACTCAGTACGCCTATGGGTCTGTGGTGGTTTGAATGAGAATGGCTCCCATAGGCTCTTGTTTGAATATTTGGTCCCAAGATGGTAGAACTACTTGGTAAAGATTAGGAGGTGTGGCCTTGTTGAAAGAGGTGTGTCATTGGGGATGAAGTTTGAGGTTTCAAAAAACCATGCCGTTCCCAATTAGCCCTCTGCCTCATGGTTGTAGCTTGGGATGTGAGATCTCAGTTGATAGCCCAGTGCCATGCCTGCCTGCCTGCCATGCCTGCCACGCCTGCCTGCCGCCTGCCATGCCTGCCACGCCTGCTGCCTGCCTGCCTGCCTGCAGACATGATTCCTGCCATGACAGTCATAGGATCTAACCCTCTGGAGTCATAAGCCAGAAGTGAAATGCTTTATTTTATTAGATGTGTTGGTCATTGTGTCTTAGTACAGCAAAAAAAGTAATTTTAGACAAGGTCTACAGCAAAGGACTGCCAACATCACTGTAATAGAAATGTGTGACTATACAAACCTAATGAATCAAAATAATACTCCTTAGTAGAATTCCCAGGTGAAGATCACGCACATTAAAGTTTCAGATGTATCACAGACTACTGTGTGGATTAAATGCATATAAATCTCCTGGCACCAAGTATGCACTTACTAAATGTTAGCACTTACATTTCTTTTAATATAACTTATTTTATTTTTAATTTTAGAGGAATTTTTAATCCAGCAACAAGGCTACTCAGTCTGGAATACAGACACACCCTTAGCACATATCTATAATCTCAAGCAACGGAGGTAAAGTTTGTAGAAGGAAGCAGTCATGTTGGAAAGTGATGTCTGATTGAGAGGCAGATAAAGTGACAAATGTGATTTGACAGAATAAGGCAAAGATAGGATACACCCAATTCTCACCAAAAAGACAGGAAAAAGAGGACTTAAGAGAACAGCGCTGAGGGAGTGATGGGGAGGAGGCAGTTTTACCAGGAGAGTTTTACACAGACAGGTTGAAGAGAGAACAAGCCGGAGAATGAGGAGGCAGAAGATTAGAACAGACTGCTAGGTTAGTTTGAGGCCAAGCAGAGCAACCAGTCAGAGGCTGAGAGAGAAGCCAGATTCAATCAGGCAACTTGGAAAGGAGCTTGAGCCAGAACAACTGAGCTGAACAAGCCAGCTATAGTTCAGAAAGAACAACAAAGGGTGATTTTATTCACCAGTAAGTCTCACAGGCTGAACACACTCTAGATGTATGCAGGCTGGAAGCTTCCAGGGCTAGCAGACGGAGGCAGTAAGCCTCCAAGACAATTAGACAAGTGAATTAAAGATGCTCTTACATTTAATTATGTGTTTGTGTCAGGGTGGTGTATGCCACGCATGGGGGGTGCCCATGGAAGCCAGAGGCATCCAATTCCCCAGAGCTGGAGTTACAGGTGGCTGTGACCCACCTGATGTGGGTGCTGGGAACCAAACCTGGGTCCTTTGGAAGAACAGTATATTCTCATAACTGCTGAGTCATCGCTCTTGTTCCAATACGTACCGTGTTTCTTTACCCTGTCTGCATATCCCAATCCTTCCGTCTAGAATACCTGTCTCACCCCCTCATTCTTTGTTATCATATTCCCAGGTTTAATATCATTTTCTGTATGGCTTCAGCCATCTACATACTTCATCAGCCTACAAAGAACACTTTTTACTTAACATCCTGCCCTACTTCTCATGTTTGATACTAGTGAGCATGTTTCTCTCGCTAGACTATAAGGGCAGGGACAATGTCTGGTCCACCTGATCCATAAAATGTAACTAGCTTCTATTTTTAGAAGGTTCTACATAAGTGAGCTTATCAAAAATAGAAACTAGAAGAGCAAGTAGGCCCATTAGATCAAACCACCCAAGTAATTACAAATGAAGCCATCAAGTGCCAGTCACCTCTCTAGCATCTTAACTATCAGCTGTTGTGGAGCCTCTTCCTTCAGTTATACAGGCCTCAGTGCACACAAGGGCAGTTAGCGTCAAGGGAACGGGGTTCTGTGGTTACTGACTGTACAGTCTCTTTAACTGGAAGGCATTTCACAAACGAGCAATGATCAGTAATAGGAAATCAAAGCAGCTGTCTAGAGCACAACAGTTAAAAAATGGAAGCTCTGAATTTTTATTAGCACAGGCTTTGGAAAGTAACTTCAGTTTTCTGTTTTGGTAACTGAGGTGGCCCTATACATGGTGGAGCTGTGAAAAATTAGAATATGTATAAAGAGGCTAGAACAGAATCGGACAAGCCAACAGATGGGAGCTATAATTACTATTAATGTAAGCAACCTTATTATTTTAAAAATCTAAAGCATTTATTTACAGAGGAGGAATTATCACCTCTACTAATTTGAGAGATAACCTGGGTACCCAAAGTATGAGTATTAAACACCATCTTTCCTTAGAGGTTCAGATAGTCACAAGTACCACTCATAAATATTTCAGAACCTGAAACTGTACATACACAGGAAACTAAATGGATAGCTAGAAAGCAAGATCTCTAAGACAAGACAGAAGCTAAGAAATTCTGACACAGCCTTTTCAAATCTAAAGTGAGTTAGGGACCCATGCAAGTATCTATAAAATCCCAGAATCTAAGCTGGGATCTACCACTCAAGACTCCTTTCTCATTTATTGCCACCTGCAGAGAAGACCCAGATCTCACAGCTATAATTAGAGACTGGAAACCACCCCAACTCAGTGACACGGCAGGCCTGGAAACTTATTCAAACAAGTAAGATCACTTGCCCAAAGTAATCCTGTAGATAAATCATAGAGCCGATGCTGTAACAACCCTATGGAGAATCAGTATAAATGTAAGAAGTAAATGAGCTCATCCAAGTAGGCAAACGACCAGAAATAAATCAAGTTAGCTAGCACACTTAGCCATTATACAATGTATCCACATTTTAAAATGCTGTACATGATAAATATATCAAAACATATTCTTATCAATTAAAAAAAACAAAAGTAAAAATTCTAAATGTTGAAAAAGGAGTAACAGAGTTCAGCAAAACACAGATTATAAATTCCTATGCTCTCAAGAGAAGTTATGCTTAAGTTTAAACATTACCTTTAAGTTAAAAAGATTACAAAATAGCTACAAAAGTACGTGTGAGAAATGTATGTGGTATATAATGAAAGACGGTGCTGGGCAAGGCGGTGTGTCCAGATAATGAAAACTGGGGCAGAGACCCCAAGAGTCCAAAGACCAGCCCAGGCAACAGTAAAACATCCATCTCAAAATCAAATACATTACTCTAAGTAAATACACACGGAAACAAATCAACAACTCTGCAGATCTAAAGTCACTCTTACTTTAGGCCATATTCACACCAGTAAGTCACCGTTAAAACATAAGGCCACAGGCCATTATCAAACACTAGCATGCGTTTAGACTGCTAACTACTTTTAAATAGAAGCTAATGGCAAACCATATAAAACATTGGAAGGAAAACAAAAGATGAGGAGCTGAAATCCAAAGTTATCAGTCTGAGAGACTGTGTACGCCTCTGTGCATGTGTATGCCTCTACGTTTACGCAGGCCAAGGATTGGCTCTGCTTCTCTTCCTCATTCACTCTTCACCTGATTGGCTGAGGCAGGGTCTCTCATCAAAGCTGGAGCTCACTGACTCCAAGGTCACCGCTGACATGTCTCCACCTCCCTTGTGCGGGGACTCCAGGTGCACACTGCTGAACCTAGCTTTATAGCGGGGGCTAAAAACACACAGCCTCATGCTTGTGAAGCAAGCACTTGATAAACTTTCACTTTCACAGCCACAAGAGAATTTTTTTTGCATATAGAAAGTCTACAGGTTTGTTTGAAACAAGTGGTTATCCATTAAAAATAAAACAAAACCAATTAATATAATCTGTATAAATAACTCATAAGTAGAAAACATATTATCTTATCCACTGTGCCAAGATTCATCAGAAGACAGCGCGGGATAGGGCAATATGATAAACAATCACCTTCAACAACCTGTCATATATTCAAAACTGAATACATGTTTAAGAGGAAGAGAGAGTGCGCGTCTGTATTAAATGATAGCCTAGGTAGTTTCTGAACTTCCTCTATGAGAAATCATCAGCATCCACAGAAAAGGCAAGGGTAAAAATGAGGGCAAAACGAAGCAAACTCAAGGTTGAGGTGGACACTGGACTCAGCAACTATGGTGTCCCACCTTTTTAATAAGTTACCTCAATGTCATAATGTCCTCTGACCTCTTACCTTTTTCTCTGAAATCAAATATCAGCGGCCCCTAGACTGTAAAATGACACTCCTTTGGGGGTAAGTGATATATTTTATAATTGTGATACTAAGTTCCCTTCGGGTAGACACTGCAACTTCAGACTTTTTGGCTCACAGTCAGAACACTGCTCAAAATCAGGAGAAAATTACTGATGAGTTCAAATGTGTTATTTCATTGTTTCACACATACATTATAGAGATGTGTGAGAAACAATATTAATTAGGAAAAAAACCCCTATTGATATAAATAGCTTGCACAGTACCTTCTGATAAACAATGGAGCACACGAGGTCTTTGACAGCAGACAGGGACAGTTCCTGGGCTTCGATGGTAACACTCTCTCGTGTGAGGCCGATCTGAAGTAGAAATGAAACAGTATGTACTGAGCCTCTAGAGTTTGTGAGTGACGGGGCGCTGAAGCTGCCATTAGAGAGCCGAGCTGAGAGTCCTGTCTTGGGACTTGAACACGGAGAAGGAGTTGGAAGCCCAGCAGAAACAGCTGCAGGTAACACAGACTTCTGGGCTGAAGGAGGGGAATTGTTTGTAGACATCTGCCTTCCTTGAATCTTTATAACTAGTCGTCAACTAGTTTCGAGGAAGTTTTCAAAGTAACAGCAATAAAAAAATGACTGCACTTCTGGATTTCGATGAAAGCTGCCGATGACGACAAATTCTGCCGCTGAGAGTTGAATGCACAAAGTGTCCTATCGCTCTCACCATCAGTCCCATCAAGTATCTTGTCTTTAGGGCTACACCCAGATCTGTAACCCACTTTACATAACCATCATCGTCAGAAGAACAGAGTTGATACTGTTTATTTATGAAACATCTTCATTTACTTAAATCTGCTCTTGTTTTTTGCTTTTCAATTCAGAAAATATGAATTGAATACAGTTGCTTTGTGTCAAGATACAAAATATTCCTGGTTAAAAGTAGTTTCAGATAATCTATTTCTCCAGGGATTGATGGGATGCCTCAAACGGTCACACCTTAAACAACCCTCTCACATGTACTCATTTCCATCTTGGAGGGTGAACTTTCCTCTGATGAAGTAAAAAAGCTTTTAAAAATAGTACAAGCATATTTCTTTGATGAATGGGTCCACAGAGAAATACTGGTGCCTTCGGAAATGCTGTCAACCTAGAAGAAAAATTTAAAAGGGTTTTAATGCTTTATAAGAATCCTTATAGTTTTTTTTACTGATAATTTTTGGTGGGATTTTAAAAATTCACAAATAGAACTTAGTGGGTAGTCATTTTTTACTTTAGTTATCACAATGTTATAATTTCAGAGACAGATTCTCACTTAAAATAATAGCCTTGTCCCTTACCTCTAACTCCTGGTTGTGTGTGTGCAGGGTGGGGTGGGGCAGGTTAGGTAACATATTCTTTTTTGGAGATAAGATTTTACTATGTTGCCCTGATTGGCCTTGAACTCCTAGGCTCTTGAGATCCTTCTGGCTCAGCTCCCGAGTAGCTAAGACTGAGACACATATTACTGCATCCACTCATAATTTATTGCATTATAAATTTATGAAAATCAAGTACTTTTCCCACAAATTATACAATTCAATTATGATTGTAAAAATCTGAGAAAGACAGAAGGGACAAAAGAGGAAAAGTAAAACAAACATTACAGACAGAAAACACTCACAACCCTAGCCTTAAAAATATATATATAAAATAATTTCCCAATACAGGAAAGCTTATGCCGTCTTTTATGTTTTTATATATGAAGAATCTAGTGAGAATATAGCTCAGTAGTGAGTACAAGGCCCTAAGTTTGATTCCCAGTGCTGCCATCCTTCTAAAAGAGTCAAATCCTGCCAAAATATGAACCCTGTACTGCTTTGTGGACAAATACCATCCAGAAGTCTGAAGAAACAAAAGGGGATATACTGGAGTCAACGAGGAACCATGACAGCTGATAAACTATGAAACACAGGAGAAAGTGAACTCATCATTAATGGATTTCTAACATTAAGGAAAAGCACACCACATACAGTAAATGATGCATCATAGTTTTTAGGAAAACACAGTTCATAAAATTAAGAAAAAGAAAGAAAGAAAGAAAGAAAGAAAGAAAGAAAGAAAGGAAGAAAAAACAGGCATGACCCTTCATGGCTGAATGAAATAGCTCACAAGAGATGAATCCTTCTAAATCCTTTGTAGCCATTAATAATTAAAATGATGAAAAATCAAAGCATCCAAAGTGTGTATACAGAAGAGTATATGGAGCAAAATTAAAGTAAGTGATGGAAGAACAAAGCTGTACAGAAACAGTAATACAAATGAGAAAATTCAGAATAAAATTAATCTAAAAATAACTTTTAAAGATAGAAGAACTGTACAGGCATGTCGGCACATGCCTTTAATCCCAGTACTAGGGAAGCAGAGGTAGGAACATTTCTGTGAGTTCGAGGCCAGCCTGGTCTACAAAGCGAGTCCAGGACAGCTAGGAATATTACACAGAGAAACCCTGTCTCAAAAAAAACAAAAGAAAGAAAGTAAGAAAGAAAGAAAACACAAGCACTGATAGCAATCCTCTATTTTATAGCACTTGGTAGTAATGTCATTAATGTGTCTCATGATATTTTTTGAAATAAACATATCATTTTTGTAGACAAGAAGACCAAATCACAGGGTGATAAAGCAATGTGCGTAGTATCACATGGCTATGAACAAGCAGAGTGGGGATTAGAACCCAAGTCTCATGCTTTCTTACCAGTGCTGTTTCCACAATAACTACTGCTTCTTAAAGATAACAAGGAACTGAGAATCACTGTTCGGGGAGGATGTTGCTATGGGTGAGAGATTACACAGAAAGAATTGCTCAACTTGTATCTTGCTTATCTTCTCCCAACAGTTTTCAAATGAAAGCAGAGAACTGAAACTCCAACTTTATGAATAGGAATTAAATGACTTTATTTTTTAATGTCTTTTCTTTTGAATCTCACTGAGGCCACCCTCAAACTCACCATGTAGCCCAGGGTGATCTCAAATTTCCAATTTTTCTATCTCCCTCTTGAGTGCTGGGATTCTAAAATTTTATGTGAGGGAAAGTTTCCGGGCCACGATGCAGGCCATCCCATTCAGCAAAAGCAGTGCACGAGTTTAATCATGACTGTTACAAAATGACCCTGCAGAAAGAGTTCAGCATGACAGAAGTGCCTGTGGCTGGGAATGGGGAGAGCAGTTTCAAGTGCTTAGCACAGAAAAGCAGGTAAGCACAATCAGAAACTATCAAAGAAACTTAAAACATCCTTAGACACAGGCTGAGGAGATGGCTCAGAGGTTAAGAACACCAGCCGTTCTTCCAAGGGACCCAGGTTCAATTCCCAGCACCTGCACGACAGCTCACAGCTGTCTGTAACTGCACAGCTCCAGAGGATCTGATACTCTCGCACAGACATATTCAGGCCAAACACCGATGCAAGTCAGATAAAAACAAATAAAGTACCTTTTTTTTAAAGGAAAGAAACTCCTTAGTCAGATCTGAGAGGAGACTGCTATTCAAACGATTTGTGACTAGCCAGTGAATGGTGTACTATAATGACTACATGTCAGCCTGAAATTTAACAGAACAAGAAATGCCCAGCCCATCACACTTACCACTGCATAGTGAACACCACTGGACTTGTCAAGTGGAGAAAGTAATGCTAACCCTCACTGCGCTCTTACAGTCTGACAGACACCGGTCCAAACATGGGTTGCCTCATTAATCCTCATGACCACCCATTTTAGCGTTGAGAAAGCAGAAGTTCAGAGGTTACTTGCTATAGACTAACAGCCTCTGAAAACAGTATTAAAAACATTTCCCCCACTACCATTGTAAATATGCTGTGTGAGTCCGAGTTGGCTATCATCGGTGGAGTAAGAAAATTTGCTGTATGTCAACTGACATGAGTAAAGTCCTTAGGGAAAAGTCCCCAAACCACTCTGAGCCCTGTATTTTCATTAGCTCTGAGAGGGTAAAGACAAAGAGGACCTGCTTATGTAATCTTCAGGTTGAACAAAACTGAGCAAACAGAATAAAATTAAAGTAAAGTTAAATGGGGAGGTGCTGATCTGGGAGCGACTCGTGCGGGCGGTTTATGTGTCCCAGGCTTCAGGTAAGTGCTGCGAATGTAACGGGCTGACCAGCTGGCCTAATACAAACCTAAACCCTCTGGACACTGGAAAGCCATGAGCACTAGTCCGCAAACACCTCAGTCTATAGTACTGTTATCTTTATTCTACAATCCATATGTTTAGAGTTCCAGATTTTTTAGGTTTGGAAAGAAAAGTGATTTTTTTAAACTTTCTGCATGAATACAAGTATAAGAGCCTGTTTTAACAGCTCCCACCCACTCATCCCATCCGTTTCCTCTCCCCTGGTTTTGTTTACGATCTTGATTTGATCTGTAAGAAATATAATTTAAGTTCTAATTTATACGAACTTTGGTAAACTGTTTAATTTCTTTGTATCTATGCTTCAAATAGAAAATAAGGTTATAATTAACAAATACCACATCTTATTAATTTATAAACTTTATAGTTTATAAGCAGATATGCAGTTTTTAATAGCTATGAGTCTCTAAACCGGAACAGTATTGTCTAGTTGTCAAGAATTTCTAACGGTTTAGCTGGCATTCTTCAGACACTCTTGGGGAGCTGTCACATATCTCATTCAAATCAACTTACAAACTCTGTCACCACTGAATAGAATCAAAAGATGTTCTGAGCTCAGGGCCCAGTCATCATGGACAATGTCAAACAAGGCCCTTGGAGGTTAGGTGGCTTGGCTGAGTTATAACTTCACGGTGTCAGAAGCTGAGGCTCTAACTAGAAGCTCCAAAGCAGGAGTTTCATTCAGGGTGCACCAAGGGAACACTCAGTGTTTGCCACACTGCTAAGAGAGACACCGAAGTTACACAGCAGCAGCAGCAGACAGAGACATGTCCACTGCTTTCTCTGGAACTCACAGACATTTAAACAAACATCTGCACAAGCAGCTGGGTAATTACAAACTATGAGATACACCAGAGTGATATGCCCAGGAGTCTTAAATTTCAGCAGGGTCTCAGGGAAGGCCTCTTCAAAGAAACAAGGAAACAAGAGGAGTCACCAGAAACAAGACAAATTAAACACTGCAAAGGGAGCTCTCACAATTTAGGATAGCCAGCATCCCGTTTGCATTCAGTAAATGTTAAAGAGAAGAGAGGAAAAATGCTTTTCCTTTGTAATAGCAATTGCCTGACTCCCCAGTAAAGAGTTGCCCAGGTTTACTTTAGCGTTGTGTGTAAGGAATGCTAATAAAGTGCAAGGCTCTATCCCAACCCTCATGTGCATGTATACGGTATGCATTGTTTTAGCATGTAAAATACATGTGAGCCTTTTCAGTGACATAGCCAACCAGTACATTGACCTCAATACCTCAATATCTATGTTTTACCTTGACAAAGGTCTGACTTTGCTTAATGCTTGTATACTGTGCAAAACCTCACATATTTTTGTAGAATTTTTGAAACTCACAATCTGTGGCAGTCTATTGCATATTTCGGAAACATGACCATTCCCTCAGATTAATATAAGACTGTCTTTCTAAGAGCTTAGCACTCCACTAAATTGTTTCCTCTGTAAGCCTACTCAGCTGGGCCGGAGGCATTTGAATCCCAGTCCTTCCACTGTCAGGGTGAGGGCATACCAGGCAGGTTCTCTGCACAGGCACTGAGAAGTGTAGCCAGATTTTAGAGCGTCGCCTGGCAAAGCAGTATGGGGCTATGGTATCTTCCACTCTGCGCCAGTGGTTTCTAAGAAATCTGATTGGCTAATTGCCAATCAGCTCTTCTTACACAAGGCCACTATAACATAACCACAAGTGGAGAAAACTTATTATCTACACTGAAATTAAAACTAAAACATCTCTTAAGTACCATATCCCATTTTTTTCCTTTTAAAATGACTGCTCCAAAGAGGCAAGTTCAGTTTGAATTACATAACCCGAGAGACTCAAAGAAGAGATGTGATTATTAAATCCAATTATGTGCCCACTCAAATTATATATAAGTAATTATTTATTATCATCAAAATCTGAGCAAGTTTCCTTTAAAAACAAGGCATGAACTCCACTACTGCTAGTATTTTTTTGGGGGGGGGCATCTTTAGAATTTCGTTGAACAATGTCCCTTCAGTGAAAAGTTCATTTCAATAACTATTTTTCCCTCCATTTTTACTGTATAGGTATTTTCAACTCATTTAACTTTCAAAATTCAACGTATTATGGCTTTTGGTGTGTGTAGCAGTGCTTAGAAGAGAAACAACACGCCAACAGAAAGAAATGTCTATTCTAAACAGGTCACCTGATTGAATAGAAAGCTTATAAAATGTGCAGGGTTAAAGGCTCGTCGCTAAAAAAAAATTCTTTAAGGGGCTGGTGGGGGGCTGGAGGGGTATTAGAGAGAGAGAGAGTGGGGAGGATGAGCATGATCAGGATTGTATCAAGCTGTCAAACACATTTAAGAAAAATTCTTTTAATTTTAGCACCACTAAGTGTGAAGTGCCCTAGACTATCAAAAAGGACTCCAAACTCATGATCTCAGGCCCATGACATTTATAATATCATCGTGGGAAGCAAAACTTACTGTGGCGGTTCCTATGAAACGTTTTAAAATAATGCTTTTACAAAAACTTGAAACAACTTGCTGGCTAAAGTGGGGTGGGGGGGGGAAGTGTTCCTATGTAGAGCAAATCTTACTTAGAACTGAGTCTGGGGAACTTCGTGGAAGGCTTCTTGAAGCGAATCTGTAGGCTTGTCCACCCTCCTGGCATTAACAGTTTTAAGTGTGAGCTGAACAAAATCAAAATTGCTAAAATTGCAACATTAGGCACAAAGTAAAAGGTTTTTTTTTTGTTTTTTTTTTAGCGTAACAACGTTTTCCCAGGTTACAGATGAAGGCGCTTTAAAGTCTGCGCTTCGTTTTGTGCCTACGGGTTTTAAAGGCCCTGTCCTACAACGCACTACTTGGAGTTGTAACTTATCCTCTTTAATCAAAGATGACACCGATAAGTCTTATTTCCTGTGGGGACGGGCGTGGTTGAAGGGACAGTTACGTCCATGCCATCAATCTGTGTACGGAAAAAGTCTGCAGGTCGCCTGTCGCCTGATTTATATTCGTGCTTGCAGACAGCACGGCCTATACTTCTGATTTCGATGGAGTGAAATAAAATATCCGACACGCAATCAAGTATTGTGGTGTATACTTAAAAATAAAAAAAAAATTGCTTCACACCCCGCGGCTGCTTCACCTTAGGGCAAAGCTCCCCCCCCCCCCGCCCCCGGGAATGTGAGCAACTTGGAGCGAGGCTTCAACTGGTAAAGGCAGTCAGGAAACTGGGGTCACCATCCTCCAAACCCGGATACTTGCCCCTTCCAGCCCCGGCACCACGAAAAGTGCAGCGAAGAACCGGGGAGGCTCACCGCACGGCGCCGCGGGGGGGGGGACAGGCGGCGGCAGAATTAGTTTGCGGGGTTCGGGAACACTACCCCCCCCTCTTCCCCGAGGGGCAGGGCGCGGTGGGTCACCCGCAGCCGCGCCACTCCAACTTGGCCTCCGCGCGGACCGCGGAACTTGGCCGCCCGCGGAGCACCGCCCCGACTTCCCGCCCAGCCGCGGCCGCCGCCCAGCCCCGCGCGGGTCCGAGTCCCGCCGCCGCCGCCGCCGCGTGCAGTGGGGGAGGGGCCGCGCCACCTCAGCCCGACGGGTCGGGAGAACAAAGCGGCGGCGGCGGCGGCGCGAACTTTTTTTCGGTGTCTGCTCCGCGCTCCCTCAGGCGACTACTTACAGAGGCGGGCTCCGCCGCTCTGGAGAAAGTCCGCGCGCGCCAGCGTCCGCGTCCCGGAGCAGGAGGCAGCGAAGCTTCACGCACCTCGCAGGATCCCGCCCGCCGCCCGCGCCCCTTCCTCCTGCCCTCCCTCCCTCCCTCCCGTCCCGTCTCGAGGCCGGAGGGCGGGGGGCCCGGGCGCGCGGGCGGGGGCGCGCGGCCCGCGCGGGGCCTGCCGGGAGCTGTAGTTCCCCGCCGCGCGCCGTGGTGGGTCCAGCTCCCGCGGGGGTCGGGGAGGCTCTGAGCCCCGGTGAGGTCCCCGCTGGGCGTCGAGGGTGGGAAGGCACGCCGCACGAGTGACGCGCTGCACTCAAAACCCACTTTGCTGTCCGCTAGGCGGGAGACTGCGGTCGGGGGCAAGAGGTGACCATCTGAATGCGGTGTCCGGCGTGGAGGACCGTGTCCACTTCGCTCTTGCCAAAAGTTCTCGGTGGCTGCGGTCACCCCCAACGACACACAGCCAGAGCCCTTCACCTGCGACACAGTAAACCTGGAGACGCTGCATGCTTTGTGTTTCCTCTGTGTGGCCCTCACTACCAAAAGAGCATTTGATGGTCACAGAACCTCAGAGAGGAGAAGACCCTGTGTGTTAAATTATAAATACTTGATGCGAGAGAAACATCTGAGCAGTTGACAGTCATTGTCACAAAAACTACACAGTTGGCCCACGTCGACATTTTATCCCTTCAAAGTAAAATATATTGACATAGAGAGGTTAAAGTCAGCTCCTCTGGATGCAGAAAGCAGTGGTGTGTGTGTGTGTGTGTGTGTGTATGTGTAGGACGGGTAGCTTTTAAGAACAGAGGGAGAATAAACCTAATTTTGATTCCGGATATACAATATTGATGGATAGTCCTGGATTTGAAATAAGTGAGGCACCCCGACATGAACCCATGTGCTAAGACCCACAAGGTCACCAATGCTACTGGCTGCACCCCCATCTCTTAGGTTGTGAGGCTTTAAAAACAACAATAATGTGTATAATCCTTTTCTGCTGGGGGAGCAAGGGGTGGGAGGAAGTTTCTGACATTTCTCTGGAATTGGAAGCTGCCAACATCCACCAACATCTAAGTCAGTCTGATTACATCTTTGTACTTAAAGCCTTACCCACACATCACTCATGCTCTTGCAAACAGCCCTAATTAAACTCAATGGGTTTATTTATTTATTTATTCACTTTACATCCTGATTGCAGCCCCCCCTTCCTCTTCTTCCCCTTCCCTCCCATTCTCCCCTCTCCTCCTCAGAGAAGGGGGGAGGTCCTCCATGGGTATATTAAGTCGCTACAGAACTAGGCACATTCTCTTCCACTAAGGCCACACAAGGCAGCCCAGTTAGGGGAACGGGCTCCAAAGGCCGGCATCAGAGTCAGAGAGGGCACCTGCCCCAGTTATTGTAGGATCCACGTGAAAGCCAAACTGCACATCTGCTATATATGTGGCCTGGGACCCATCCACTCCATCTCTGTGAACCTTCACGGGCCCAGTTGACGCTGTAGGTCTTCTTATGGAGTACCTGACACCCCCCTCCCCACCCCGAAAATTTCCCCCAATCTTTCCATAGGATTCCAGAGCTCAGTCTAATGTTTGGCTGTGGGTCTCTGCATCTGTTGTCATCAGCTGCGGGATGAAGGCTCTCGGAGGACAGTTATGCTAGGCTGCTGTCTACAAGCATAGCAGGGTACCATTGATAGGGTCAGACCCACGGGATGAGTCTCAAGCAGGGCCAGTCTTTGGTTGGGCATTCCGTCAATCTTTGCTGTATCTTTGTCCCTCACCCATCTTGGGTCGAAGGTTTTGTGGGTGGGTTGGTGTCCTTATCCCTCCACTGGAAGTCCTGTCTGGCTACAAGAGGTGGTCACTTCAGGAGTCTCAGCTAGGGTGACCCCCCCATAGACTTCCTGGGGCCTGCCCTCCCCCAGGTCTCTGGCAGATCCCAGAGATGCCCCCCACCTCCAATTTCCATTCCCTCACCTGTCCCTCCCTGCTTCGTAATCTTCACCCCTGCTCCCCTCCCCATCTCCTGTCAGACCCAGTTCCCTCCCTCCATCCACCTCCGGTGCCTATTTTATTTCCCCTTCTGAGTGAGATTTCAAGCATCTTCCCTTGGGCCTTCCTTGTAACTTAGCTTCTTTGGGTCTGTGGATTGTAGCAAAAAATCTTGGGGTTTTTTTGGTTTGTTTGTTTGTTTTTGTTTTTTATTTTTAAAGAAGAAGAATTCCAGTTAATAGCGCATATGAGAAAAATAGTTGTCCTGAATTCTGTGTGAGGTACGGATGGATTGGGTAATTTTGAAATTGATTGTAAAATCTCTTGAGTGTGATCCTCAAGGCAAAGATGACTAAAATATTTTTAAAAAAGAGGGACATACAGAGGGTTCAAACAAGGAGTGTGTGTGTGTGTGTGTGTGTGTGTGTGTGTGTGCGCGCGCGTGTGTTACTGTTTGAAGATATTCCACCACTCTCTTACTTTAAGATTAAAAGCAGATTCATTCAAGTGTACCTTCTTAAGCGTTCCATTGCCCGACTGTGCTTTTTTTTTTTTTCTTTCAGCTTTCCAACAGATGTTTTAGTCCAGTGGAGAATATCTTCTCTAAGTGGGATTCCCAGGATTTCTCTTGGAGGAGTTTGCATCCAGCTTCATTTCCCTCTTGACTTCCCTTTTCTGTTGTAGCCCTTTAAGAAACAGGTACTTTTCATAGGAGCAACTTCCTCAAAGGATTAACTGCTGCTCTACAGAGACTTAAGTGTTTATGTGAAGATATAGACTTTACAAATAAATATTTCATTGACCTGCGTTCTCACTGTTCTGCTTTTTAATTGCTTTCTCTAGTTAAATCTTTCAACAGGCCATTTGAGGCTAAGCCTGTCTTTGTACCTGAAAATGCGTCTTTCACGAACATAAACCACAATTTTCTTGCACGTTCTCTTCCTGTCCTAAGGGATAAAGATTATTTTTCATGAGGAATGTTCATTATTCCTAAGAGAACACAGAATCTGAATGGTCAAGACATCTCAGTTTTTTTTTTTAATGATAACAGACGCTTGTATTCTTCCTCTTCTTTGACTTTTGTTGTAAATCTTTCTGTTCCCGCACTTAATGTCCCCTCTTGTCCTTAATGACATAATCATTTACACGTGCTACCTAATACAAGTGAAGAGGGTCAACATGGTTGTGACTTGAGAGAGCAGAGCTTCCTGGTTTAGAATCTAAGATACAGAAAAACACAATTTGCTGAGGACCTACTCGAGGAAGTAGTAATTATTTTCAAAACCTCAGCTGGGTTTAATTTATGGAACATGGTTATTGGAAACTCATTTTGTATTTGTGTCTTTTTTTTTTTTCCATGACCTTGGAGCACAGCTGAAAATTTTATACAGCCTTCAAGTGTCAACACAGAGTTAGTAAACTGACTATGGGGGAAGTGTTGTAGGCTCTTTATCAGTGGAGACAGGATGAGTTAGTCTCACAGGATCTCACCTGATCCCATCAGAGTTATCCTAGCCACAATCTCAGTCCAGGTTACTCCAACAGACTTAATTAGTCTCTCCTAAACTAGCTCAAATTATGACATTCTTGGTAACACATTCCCAATGGTTACGGCCGTCATCATTTCTGAGTCTGCAAGCAGTAATTGTTCTGTATTCCTGATTGCCCCATAGACAACTCTCCGGTTATGTAGAACATTTGTGTGTGTGTGTGTGTGTGTGTGTGTGTGTCTTTACTTTTGACCAGATCTCCCCTGGCCTCTCCTGAACTTGTGGAAAAACATGTCTTATTTTTATTCATTCATCATTTAGCACAGGGCTTAGTAAATTTTTGTTGGTTGGGGTTTTTTGTTTTGTTTTTTGTTTTTGAGACAGGGTCTCTCTCTATAGCCCTGGCTGTCCTGGAACTCATGTATGTAAACCAAGCTGGCCCCAGACTCAGAGTTCCACCTGCCTCTGGGTTTAAAATATGTGCCAGTTTTTAAAAATTGAATTGAAAATTCATTTTATTGAATTGAAAAACTTTTTCATTGTTATGATTATCAGTACAATCAACTTATAGTCCTAAAATATCATATAATAAACTCTGCAACAGTTCCTTACCACCTTCTAACCAAGTCCAAATTGATTGGTTCAAAGGCTATTAATAATACCACCATTAACTGCACACTAGCCCTGCGTCAGATAAATTCATTATCTCATATATATATTTCTCTGTTTATCCCACATAACCTCTTTATTTTCATTATTTATACTTTTATTAGCTTTATATGTTTTTCCATTTAATTTTATAAGTAATAGCAGTGATAACACAGTGTATGCATTTACAAGAGCATATAGTAAAAAAGATGATCATTTGACGAAGAGGAAGGCTCCGAAAAATCTAATAATTAAAGAGAGGGATAATCACATAGGTTTTATCTTTTCCCTGTAAGTCAATATTCAGGTAATGAAAATAAAATCCCACAATTATCTTGATGTCTTGCACAGTGGCTTTCCCCAAGAAAAAGAAGATAATGTGTAAATACTTAGGAATTTCTTTAAAAATGGAATCAATATCAAATTCTCTTGGGCTATAGAGTATTAAATTTTAATTTAAAACTCTGTTTTGAAATAATGTCAGCAAGTTACAGCACAAAAGCCAACTGAAAAGAACAAAGGACTCACAGACTTATCACATCTGGACTAACCAAATCAAAGAAGTCTGCGTTCTCTCACCACATGGGAGCAACTCAGAGTATCCTAATTGGAAGGAGTTGGGGGTGAGACTTTGAATGCCTCTCTAAACTGTACCATTGAGCAATTCAGTGATCTTTAATGTCATTAAGAAGAGTTAATTTTGCTCAAAAAACAAGGGCAGGGGGAATAATTTTATACATCGTAGGATGCTCTTGAGGATTGGCTGAAGTGAGTGGCACATACAAGTGATCTACCTTGGTATGTTTCACACAACCAAGTGACACTCTGGGTGACTGTTGACTCTACCCTGCAAGTTGTCTAAGGATTAAGTGGAATGATGTGCAGAAAGCATTTTTAAATGGCCGGCTCACAGAAAAGGCACAATAAGTACTGCTTATGATACCAGCATTACTCATGTTAGAGAGGGTCTGTCTTTCTTTCTCTTTCTTTCTTTCTTTCCTTTCTTTTTAAATTTAATCTCAAGTTGCTGAACTTGATTCTGTGGGTGTCAATCTGAAAAGACAACAGAAAGCTAAAGAAGCACAGGATTCTGGATATAGGACTTCCTTTCTGCTTCATCAAAGGAAGGTCCCACGGCTGTCCCCAAGTGAAGAGAACGGTCACTGTCTATGCGACCGGCTGGCAGTGTCTTGGTGTGTTATAAAAATCACAGAGTAGATAAATAAATAAATAAATACACTGGGTTTTCTTTTTACTATACTCAGTTGTAGTGGCTTGAATGCTTTACTATAACGTGTACCCTGATTACACCTCAAGTTTAAAAATTTCAAGTATCTCCAGACACACTTCTGATTATATGACTTGATGTTAAGCTCTCCTGTTTCCTTTAATGATGATGGTGACTTACCTGAAAAAAATGCTTGGTTTTAATTTAGTTTGGTTTCGTTCCTTTTGGCCCCCCCCCCCCCGAGACATCACAGTCTTTGATTTATTGATTCACAGAACATTTGAGAACCACTTGTGCATGTCAAACATTTGTGCAAGGCATTTGATCTGGAAGAGAAAGAGCTCCTGTTGAAATTTATTGGCTGTGATATGGACAAAAATATATAATACAGAGAGGAGTTTCAAAAAGTATAAGTAGAAGGCAAAATACAGGGATAGAAACTGTGGGAGAAGTTCATCTCAGGCGTTTGTAACCATGCTGATGGAAGTGAGCCTGTGTTGTCAGGTGTACAACAGCAAAGCCCATAGAACTATGCACAGTGCATAAAACTTAATAACATAACAGTAACAGAAAGCTCTGTGTTGTTGCATCTGTGTTTACCATACTGTTTATTTGTTTTTTTCCTTACTTAGTAACCCCTTGGTACTGAGGGTTGAACCAAAGACTTGTGGGAGCTAAATGCAAACCACTGAGCTGTATTTCTAGCACCCACTATGTTGCTTGCTATTTTAGACTGCAATACTGCCATTTTTTTTAAAGCATACTGTCAAATGCTGTATTTTGTGTTTTGATGATGGCAGCCTCATACATCTCATAGTTACAGTGCCTCTTGATCTCCCTGGTGCTTGATTCAATGTTCTGCTGGTTTTGTTCATCATGGCCCTAGGAGCTAGATGGCATACCAAACACACCAAATATGTAACCGTAAATGTGGGGAACTGGAGAGACGGCTCAGCAATTAAGAGTCCTGGCTGCCCTTCCAGAGGGTCAGGGTTCAATTCCCAGCACCCACATGGCAGCACTGTCTTTAATTCCAGGTCCAGGGGATCTGACATCCTCACAAAGACAAACATGCAGGTAAAATACCAATGCACGTAAAAAAGTCATTAAAAATTAAAAATAAACCAAATTTACACGTGTTCTTTGTAATACCAACTACATTGGTAAAGTCTGGTGTTTATATAGGGATGAAATCACATAACGACGTACTTCTTAGAAGGTTTTCTTGTCTTTAAGGGTCATGCAACTAGATTTATATGTTAAAGCTGTGTATACATTATACATTAATAATACTGTATGCTAGCTGTATGATCTGATAAACATATGTAGTAACACACAGAAATATGAGTAACATGCTGTTTATCTATTATTCTGTGTTTCCCTCATATTTTCAGCCTGTAAAATGCTTGAATAATAACCTTTACTGCTATATATATATATATATATATATATATATATATATATATATATATATAACCAGAATGGCATCTATTTCCTGGCTGAGACATTGCCTTATTTTCTTTTCTCAAAATCATAGTATTTATTTGGGTGTGAGTGAATGTGTGTTGTATGTGCATGCCTGCATGTAGAGGCCAAAGGAAGATGTCAGCTGTCATTTTACATCATTCTGTGTTTTATTTTCTTGACATAGACCTGTCATTATACCTGGAGTTACACTGGTGGCCAGACTTTCTCCATTCCCCTTGCTGCTGGGGTCATGGGAGCCACACCTAACTTTTTATACGGGTGCTGCGGATTTGAAATCAGGTCCTCACTCTTGTGACGCAAGACCTCGTACCTGCGAAGTCATCTCCCCAATGCTGGTGTCCTGTTTTCTTATCGATGCTTTTTTTTTCTCTTCTAAAAGCAATATTGACAATAGACCGTTTTGCCTTAACGCAGAATAAAGATGTCCAGTCCTGGAATGGCCACGCCTTTTTGTTTATGAAGCGTCCTTCCAATTTTCTTTCTAAAATTATTCCTTTGTTTCCTTCTAATTTGTAATACAATTTTATGACAAAACAGACACATATATTATGAAAAATAATTATTCAAAAAATTATTTTTCAGGACAGAGTCTCACTATCTCTGTCTGTCCCAGAATTCACTGTGTAACTAGATCGGCCTGGAAATTACAGAAATCTGCTTGCCTCTACCTCCCTTGTGATGAATAATCAATCAAATTATTTTTCTTTGTCCAAATCTCTGAGTTGACATGTTCTCTGTAATAGGTACCTGAGTTACTAAGTGATAACCTAAAAGACGAAGCCTTGTCAGTGACAGAAGGGGATTAGTCTTGCTAAAATTGTACTCTGAGATTTAAGCTTTTTTTTTTTTTGGTGGGAGTAGAAATTTAGGTACACTCTAGTTAATGATCAGCTTTGTTGAAGTGCTTTTTTGAACATTTAAACTGAAGATGGATTAGTTCATCTAATTTATGAAATGGATTGTGTAGTATAAATAAATTATAATATTCAAAAAATTTTATGACCACACTTATGTTGTTTTAGGGTTACAAAAACACTCAAAATACTTCACTAATGTTTATAGATATATAAATAAAAGAAACCAGTATGAAGTTAGTCTAAATTTAAATCCACATCCAGACAAAGTTAAATATAGTGTGTGTGTATATATATGTATATATATGTGTGCATGTATTATATGAACATATATGAGTTAAAGGTAGAATTTGAGTTATAGTATTATGTTGCTACTTCCTGGTAATATTGGTTAAAATAGCTATATGTGGTATTACCAGCATTATTTTTAAAGACTGTTGCTATTTCTGTAAATTTGTGTCATTTGTATTTGTTTGTTTTGTTCTGTGATTGGCCAGGGTTTCATGCTAAGCATGTGTTATGCCACCAGCCACACTCCTGGCCCCTATGTACTTTTTTTAGTATTCTATTTTTGGGGCCCTCTGGAAAGCGATGTTAGAGTATTTCTTCCTGTTTCAATGCATATTTCTAGACTTAACCTGCACCTTAACCACAAGCTTTTAAAAATATGTACATATTCCTTGAAGAAGGCCTTGAGTGTGAGGATGGGAGTGGGGGCAGGAGTGCTCCTAGATCTCTTTGTCCCTCTTTCCTGTGTGGCCACCTTAAGTAACCTCTTTCTTCCCATTTTCAGTTGCCTCTTATAATTGTTCAATGAGGATGAGCGGTCAGACCTTGACTGGCCTCAAATTCAATAACTGACCCCTTTTCAACACAGAACACCAATACAACTCTATTTAACAATAATCTTCCTCTTTTCATTTATCCCTCAAGATCTCATATTAATACAGATCACAATATAAAACATATTAAAAACTCAAACATTTTAAAAGTTCAGTCTCTTTACAAATCCAAGGTCCCCAAGAAATCTAAAGTTTCTTTAAAACTTCAGAAATCTCATTAAAAGTTCAAAGTCTCTCAGCTGTGGACTCCTATAAAATAAATACTTTCTTGTTCCAAGAAAGAAGAACCAGGTTGCAATTACATTCTGAACAAGGCAAATCCAACTCCAGCAGCATAAATAACTCAGTGTCCAATATCTGGGGCTCACTCGCAATCTTCTGGACTCCTCCTCTGCACAACACAGACAGCTTGTCCCATAGGCTCAGGCCAGTTCCACTCCATGGCTTCTGCTGTTCTTGGCCGTGGTCTCATAGTACTGCTGTCTCCAACCCCCTGGGGTTTCCTACAGCAATATGGCTGCGCTCTCACCACTAGCTTCTCCTGGGCTCCCTTCATGGTGCCAGGCCCCATCTTCCCTCTGTGACTCCTTCAATCCTGAAGCTTCAACTGCTACTGAGGTTGTCTCTTCAGCAGTGACTGCTCTTGACCTCTCATCTGTTCTCCATGACCTCCTCATCCTTCAAAACTAATATTACCTGGGAGACTCTTAACACAAGATCAAGTTCAGCTGCCAGTATAGCTACAGTTATACTGTCCATCTCTGGAACAGAGTTTACGTGCACTGCGCCTGAAGAAACACTTCCTAGAAGACTTCACCTCAGTGGGGCTGCTCTCTTCTTAGTCACCACTTATCTCCCAACCCTAACTAACTAACACCAATGGTCCAAGTAAAGCAAAGGCTTCATTTCAGTGGTCCAGACCTCTTGTTGAGCATAGCCAGCTCTTCAGCCCCAGCTGACCAGAACCACAGATTCTTAGTGTAAAAGGCCCTGCCTGACAGTCTTTAACAGAACTCACAAACTACCCTCTGAAACTTCACAAGCAAGGCCTCCGTCACCTGCATCCTCCTCCACACTCTTGCTTTCTAAGCTCCTACAGAACAGCCCACTGACCTCTCAACACTTAATGCATTTTCTAGCCCCAAATTCACAGGTTCTTCCTTCCACAGTCCTCCCCAAAACAACATACTCAGGTCTTCACAGCAATACCCCATTAGTTAAGGTTGATGTTGCTGTGATGAAACACCGTAATCAAAAGCAACCTGGGGAGGAAGAGGTTTATTTCACTTACACTTTCATAAAGTTAGTCACTGAAAGCAACGAGGGCAGGAATTCAAACAGGGCAGGAACCCTAGACAGGAGCTCATGCAGAGGCAATGAAAGGATGCAGCTTACTGGATTGCTCCTCATGGCTTGCTCACTCTGCTTTCTTATGGGACCTAGGACCTCCATGCCAAGAGTGGCCCCACCCACATAGGCTGGGTCCTCCCACATTAATCACTATGTAAGAAAAGTCCCTATAGACTTGCCTACAGTGTGACTTATGGAGACAGTTTCTCAGTTGTGTTTCCCTCTTCTCATAAGACTTCAGCTTGTGTCAAGTTGACACACAACTAGCCAGCACAATAACGTAATGGTGACCACGAAGGTGCAAAGACACATTTTGGGCAGGTGTGCCACTCATAGTGAGCAGACCATGGGTAGAGAAGAAAGATGGGAGTTCCCAACAGCTTCTGGAGCCATTTTATTCCAGGGACATTTTCCTGCCTTTCCACTTCAGCCCAGCTGCTTTATCTTTTTGTGGGAAACAGAGAAATGAGCTGCACTTTGTTTTGGCTTCTCAAGAAAGTCTGACCCTTGAAACACAGCATTGGAGAAAGGAACCTGAATTTTTGTTCAGGATTTTTGAGAATTTTGAGATGCTAGGACATTACCTAAAGGATAAGCAGAACATACTTAAGTTTGTTTGACCCTAAGAACCACTGCTTCAGTTGAGACTACATGGTGTATTGAATTCTAACTTCTTGACATCTGTCATCCCCACCCCCACCCCACAATGTGGGATCAAATCAGACCAACCAGGACAAACTGGCCTGGCATCAGGGGACAATGGAGAACAAACTAGCTGATGTTTAACCAGCAATGTCTTCAGGGGATATTGTTCAGAAACACGGGGCACGGTGTCAGAGCTAAAAGTCACACTGCACAAGGAAGTGGCTGCCTGAAAGCCACACACTTGAGAAGCTGAAACAGGAACATAGTAAGTTTGGGGCCCATCTAGGTTTCATAATGAGATCCTGCATCAAACCAAGAAGACAGAGTTGTATGTGTCTGCTCTTCCAAAAGTAACGAAAAGCCAAGGGCCATTATGAAAACGTATTCTTATGCACAGCTACCTGGCACTAAGTAAATGTGTTCACATTGATTCCTCCTTGCATTCTAGTCCCTGTGTTTGTTTCAGACATAGACATCTTCCACATCAAGATTAAGATGCTAAAATAGAAAGTGAGGAATCATAACAACCCTGGAAACAATGAAGATATTCTAAAGAGACACTGAAGTCTCTCACGGTGTCAGACCATGGAAACAATGGATTCCAAAGAAAGGGGAGTTTCCCTGGAGAATCTCATGCTGGGGAAAGGAAAAGGCAGGACAGAGGGAAGAGGAGGGAACTTGCTCATGGAAAGAGATCTCACAGAGTTCTAACGACTTGTCAGACGACATTACAGGATGAGACAAAGCCCAGGTAGGGGTGGTCAGAGGTGAGCGAGAACACACATCGATGAAGACGGTATAGATGTACAAATCCTTGGCCTTTTATTTAAACTTAAACTCACTTAAGGACTGTTTCGAAGGAACTGTGTGTGTGTGTGTGTGTGTGTGTGTGTGTGTTGGGGGGGTGTGGTCATTAGAAAGCTTCCTTATGTGACCATATTAAATCAATCATTTTCTGCTTTCACACACATACCTTGAAAGTTACTCATTGAAAGATTTCAAAGATCTTCTTTGAAAAGTTAGAAGAGGATAATTAATAACCACAGTTAACATTATCCCAACAATATAAGACTGAAAGAGCTTCCCCCCAGTAAAGACTGATTATATTCTTTATAGCCTCATCAGTCAAAAATCATTCACAATTTCATAGTGTTACAACACAGATGAATAGAATATAATTCCTTAGGAGAGTTACAAGCAGTTCCAAAGCAGAAGAGAACCGAGTGCCTCAGCCCTGATTTTAGATTAAGTTATATTTTCATATGCATTTTAGAAAAATATTATTTTTACCCCTCTTCTAACAGATAAAATAGATATTTGATCAAAAACAGAGAAAACAATACAACAATAAACACTCTGCTAAAAACCTGGAAGTAACACTTTCGAAGATGTCCAGCAGTCAAAGCTTACCTTAGCATATTAAAATTGTATCTTAATGACGACTTAAGTTTTCTCATTTGAAGAGATAACTGCCTGCAGGACTGCTTTGTTTAGGATATAATCTGTCTCCACATTGCTGCCAGTGTGACGACAGGAGAGGTGGTGGACTTTTAAGAATGGACCAAATCCCAGGAGGTTCGGTTCCGGTGGTGGTAGTAGCCTGGGAAGGAATTGCTATAGCCCTGGGTGACTTTTTTGCTTTGTTTTGTGTGCCATGCTGGAGCTAAAACCCAAGGCTGTGCATGTGAGGAGCCAGTGCTGTGCCCTTCAATACCATTCTTATAGGATCCTGGAGCATCCTCAAAAGAGAATTGTAACCGCTATGCAAGGACAAGACTGGGCCGTTGCCCTGCTCTGGGCTCCTGTCTTGATGTGTGTGGGCTTCTGTCATGATGTCATTTGCCCTGATAGGATGTGATCAATGTCTTTGCTAGAGCCAGCTCCACAATTGTTTAGACTTTCAGCCTTCCAAACTGTAAGAAACATCTTTTTCTTACGAGTTATTAGGCGTCGAGGATTTTGTTGCAACAGAAAATCAGCTAAGACAAGGGTAGATTAAAGTATATTAATTAGCTCTCTACAGCCTTTGACAGATAACCTCTTTGTGCCTTAATATTCTTGTTCACAATGAGGACGATGATATTACTGATATACTGATTTTCAGAATTAGAGGGTCTGTAAATGTATATTGTTGTTGGTACACCTAACCTCCTTCGTCATATTTTCAATGTATAACATAAAACTATAACTTACTATGGAAGTATGCTGCTTTTGCAGATCTGGCTATCCTGGAACTTTTTATGTAGTGCAAATTGGCCTTGAACTTGCAAGTTTTTCCCACCTCTGGGATTACAGATGTGTACCACTATTCTTGGCTAGAGGTAAGGTCTTAGTATAGAACTTTCATATCTTCCGTGTATTATCTTTAACATGTGATAGAAATTGGTGCTTTACCATCCTGTTGATTTCACAAGATACAAAAAACCATAATGCAATAAAAAGCCAACATATGTGTATTGGTAAACATACACACATGCACCATATATATAAATACACTTTCCAGATAGATTCTTTCCATGACAGCCACTTAATTGTGACTTCATTTGATGATCTTGACATTGTATATTTCAGAGCTGTCTGCTCTGTGAGAAATAGGGTTTTTCTTTAGTTCATCTTTGTTTTTTTTTCTGTGCTCATTTCTTTGAGTGCATAAAAATTCCTCATTAGAGATTAGTTTTTTCTTTTCAATTTTTTCTTTCTTTCTTTTTTGCTTTCTGTTTCTTGCTTTTTTGAGACAGGGTTTCTCTGTGTAGCCTTGGCTGTGCTGGACTCACTTTGTAGACCAGGCTGGCCTCGAACTCACAGAGATCTGCTTGTCTCTGCCTCCTGAGTGCTGGGATTACAAGTGTGCGCCACCACTCCTGGCGTGGTTAGTTTCTTCTAATCTTGAGTATCTTTAGTTTTTAGAGCCCTCACAGAATATTTAATTTAAAAGGCAACATTTATAAAAGGAAGCAAGAAAAAAATTTCTTTCTTTAAAATTTGAACTGTATTTATTTACTCACTTTACATCTTCTTTTGCAGCCTACCTCCTCCCAATCCTCCCTCGCATACCCCTCCCCTTATTCGGCCCTCTCCTCCTTCATGAAGAGAAAGAGAAGGTCCCCCTATGGGTACCAAGCTGCCCTGGCTCATTAAGTAGCTGCAGAACTAGGCACATCCTGTCCCATTGAAATTTTGTTGGAAATTCAAGATTAGTCCTCTAATCCCAGCACTTAGGAAACAGGTTGGTGGATGGCTGAGTGTGAGGCCAGCCTGGTCTAGGTCACAAGTTCCAGGTCAGTTAGCCAAGGACTGCATGGTGAGATCCTGTCTTAAAACAAAGAAAAGGACTCGAGGGCGCTGGAGTCTACCTTTTCCTTTCTTTGAGAGTGACTGCTGTTCTAACAGACTCAGGGAGAGGACACCAGAAAGCAGAGATGAAGGGCCCCTGTCCTGGCGTCAGTTTCTAAGGTCTCTGAGGAGCAGCAAACCCCTTACAGGACTGCGGGAGGGACTGGTTTGATTTCCCTTCTGGTGGACGGATTTGGGCAGAGGTAGGATGCGGGCTGCTTTAGTTCCCTATGACCATGAAAGGAGCGTTAACCGGAGGATAGGAGTTTCGCTAGTGTGTTTCTCAAAGCTCGTGGCTCAGTGCTGTGCTCCTTGGTTTTAGCTGCGCGTTAGAATCAGCTGGGGGCTTTTAGACAAGCCCACGCCAAGACGACACACTAGAAACAAGGCCAGTGCTGTACCCACAATTAGAACCGTTGGCCTAACACATTACCTCTCCCAAGTACAATGGTTCTTAAATGGTTTGGTCTCAAGAGCGTTAATTTTAATAACAATTATGGAGAACCACAAGTAGCTTTTATGTGGGTTATGTCTGTTGATGGCTGCTCTGTTAAAGAGTGAAGCAAATACTTTATAAATATTTAAGCATGGGTTAAAATAACGAGAGCATTACAGGTTACAAAGTACATTTTTATACACTAAACCCCCCTATATTTTCCAAAAACAAAGACTTTTGTAAGAGCACTGTCATTGTTAAATACATTTTAAAAAATCTTTAGAGCCTCACTTCTTAGAAGATAGCTAGAGTCTGATACTCATTGATCCATTTAAGCTGTTATTGGTTGACGTCTAGAAAGAAAGCCTGGCCCCCACACAAATGTGTAGCAAGAAGAGGGAAAATATTTTAATAGGACTTTCAGAGCCCTATTGAGAATCTTCATTAGTCGCCTGAATTATGACCTAAAAGTCAGTTGCCATTTAGAGTCTTAAACCAAATGGGTAAACTTCTTTATCCTGCTCCTTGTGTCCTTTACTTTGAATGGATCTTTTCTTTGTGACTTTATAACATGTAATCTGACAAAATTTGATTTTGAATTATACAGATATTCCAAATGTTGAGCATTTCATTATATATTATAATTATGCTCTTAAAAACTACTAATTTATTCAGGAAAAATGGCTATGCAAAAAGGAAACTATTAGGCTTATGGTAGCAGAAACAAAAGGAAATATTCTCCAAATCCATTTTTTTGTTTGAAAATCCAGCGTTATCATTGGCAACAAATGCTGCCATGTCCCAGAGGACATAGATGCTGTTTATTCATTTTAAAGCAAATGTTGGCCAAATACCCAAGTCTGAATACTCATAATTTATCAGTCACTGTTCTTTCAATTAGAAATGGTATTTTATGAGAAAACCAAATAGTTCACAGTGCATCTCAAATGACGGCACAGCTGAGATGACAACCGCCCTTCAGCGTGTAACAGAAATGCTTTATGTATACTTCCCGTTTGTCACGCAGCATAGGAAAAGGGAGCACACTGATGCTTCCAGTCAGGATGTGCACGGGTTTTTCACCTCATTTTGAAACAATCCTATCCAGAAATGATGCATACATGTTGGGAGAAAAGCACCGTGGGGAAGTGATGGGGAAAGGCATGAGCTGGAAGGAGCCTGAGGCTTTCCCGCCCCCACTCTGTGTATGTTCAAAACGAGAGACTGGGCCTTTTAGTCTTGGTAATGTTTTCTAACATTGGCTGTTCATTGTTCCACTTCGAGATGCACCTAGAGAGACCCACTCCAGAGAAGGCTTCGAGGTCCTGGGTTCCGGCTGCTGCTCCAGGTTCCGGCTACTGCAGTTGCAGCCCCCTTTGCTGAATTGCTGGTTTGCTGTTTAGTGGGTCTGCTGGAATCCTGCCAACTAAGCAAGTGGAATCGCTCCCAGGAACTGAGTCTAAGAAGGTCTGTTTCTCCTGTTCCCATTAACCTCTTTTCTCTCCTATCTCAGGTAGGTGGGTTGGAAGGGAAGTAGAAGCATTAAAGAAACCCAAATAAAGTAGGTTTGAAAAATTTTGAAGCTTACACATTGCCTCATGGAGGAATCAAGTGAGTCCCAGATTGCTCACTGCTCTCCCATGGCTAGTAAAAGTTAAAATCAGTTCTCCAAAAGATTAAAACATTTCCAATTTAATCAACTGTATTCTAGGACAAAGATGGAGACTATTTAAAGAAGTATAAAATAAATTCCAAGTGTTAAAAAAATAAAATTTACTATGCCTATTCTCTATCAAAAATTACTTGCCATGCAAAGGAACAGGCATATTCAATCCATAGTAAGGAGAAAAAACATCTACCAATAGAAAAAGATACAGATGATCAGTGATCAGATGAGGACAAACCATTCTTATAACTATATTCCATGTATTTAAGAGGACAGAAGAAAATATATGAACATGCAACCAAAGGCATGATGTTATAAAGAGGATCTAAACCAATCATATAAAAGAATGTCTGAGCTGAAAAAAACACATTAATGAGATGAAGACCAGATTAAATACTGCAAAAGAAAAGAGTTGTAAACTTGAAGTGAAAGAAAATAAAAGTGGAAGAAAGAAAGAAAGGAAGAAAGAAAAGAACAACACACAGAACCCAAAAACCTACTGGAAAACTTTATTTCTTTTCTAAGTATTTATTTTTTTATTAAGTATAAGGGCATCAGATCACATTATAGATGGTTGTGAGCCACCATGTGGCTGCCGGGAACTGAACTCAGGACCTTTGGAAGAACAGCCAGTGCTCTTAACCGCTGAGCCATCTCTCCAGCCCTTCCAGGAAAACGTGAAACAAATGGCTACACGTATAACGAGAGATCTCAAAGCAGTGTGTAGTATGTACAAGAACAGAGAGAAAATAGGCACATTTGAAGAAGCTATAGCTAATATATTTCCAAATTTTATGAAAACTTAAAACCCCTTGGCCAAAGAAACTCAGTATATCTGAAGCACAAGAACACACAAAATTCTACTAAGGAATCACACAACTAAATATAAAACCTGTAAAGAGTGCTCGCTGCTCCTCTAGGGGATTGGAGGTCGTTTCCCAGCACCTTCATAGGGTGCCACCTGTAACTCCAGCTTCAAAGGGATCTAACTCGCTCTTCTGACTTCGCTGGGCACCTGTGTGCTCCCAGATAAACACACAAGCAGACGCACAGAAGTACATATACAAAACCGTAAAAGTATATTTTACAAAAGAGTACGACAAGTTGGGTGTGGTGGAGCACATCTGTCCTTTAATTCTAAAACTCAGGTGGCGGACACAGAGGGATTTTTAGGAGTTCAAGGCCATCCTGCTCTATATAGAGAACTGCAGGGCTCCAGAACAGCCAGGGCTACATAAAGAGACCATGTCAAAACAATAATACTAAAAAATAACAGCAGCAGCAGCAGCAGCAGCAGCAGCAGCAGCAGCAGCAGCAGCAGCAGGAGCAGCAACAACAACAACATAAAAAAAGGAAAGAAAATAAAAGAGCAGATTTTTAAAAAAGATATATTCAGAGGCAAAAAAAAAAAAAAGATGATAGCAGAACTCTCCTCCAAAGTAAAACAAATCAAGATGGCACTGCACAAGTACATTTAAAGCACTGAAAAAAGTCTGTCAAGATAGATCATATACTCCAAAAAAAAAAAAAAAAAGGTAATGATGAGGAAAAAGTTTTTTTAGCATACAGAGCAAGAGAGAACCAGTCGCTACCAGACCTAAAACACATGAAATATTAAATCTCTATTTCAGGTTCAAAGAAAACTGTACCAGATGACTATATGCATCTTACAAAAAAGGGAAGAAAGTTAGATATTGTTAATATGTTTATAAGAGACTTAGCCATACTCATTTTAACACTCTCTTTAAAAGTCATTGTTTTAACCTTCCTTTGAGAGGCCTCACTCAGCAGCTGACAGGATCAGATGCTGAGGCTCACAGATCCTCTAAGACTGGCATTACAGATGGTCACGACCTGCCATGTGGGTGCACACAGGGGGTCAAACCTGTGTCCCCTACAAGAGTATCCAGTGATCTTAATCTCTGGACCATTTCTCCAGCCCATGTAATAAAAAATTTTTTAAAAGAATTTGTGCTTCTATAAAACTTATTTTAAAAAGGAAGTATAAAGATGGGAAAACATACCATATTAATATTCGTTAAAATAAACTTCAAATTATTATATTAATATCTGAAGAAAATAGACTGCAGAACAAATAATATTACCAATTACAAAACCATTTAATTGTGACAAAGGGATGATTTTAAAAAGGATATTATACTTATATATAACTATTATATACTCACTAGACAAGCTTAGAGATGAATAATATAACAACTTATAGAGCTGCAAGGAAAAATAGACAACTTTACAACTGTAATTAGATATCCCACCATTATTTTTTGAGTAATTAGTGGAACAAGTAGATTTAGCAACATATCAGCCACCTTGACCTAAGTTGCACTGAGTACTCTTCCTTGTAACAATAGAGTGCACAATATTTTTTAAAAATCTATACAAGGAACATTTATGGAGACAGATTTAATTCTTAGATATGAAGCATTCCTCAAAATTAAAAAAAAATACTAATCTATGTATTCTCTGACTGTGATGGAATTAGTATGAGGTCAATAAAAATCAGTAAAGAAAATCTTCAACTGTTTGAAATTTAAATAATACAATTTAAATAATGCCTGGGCAGGAGGCTGGAGAGATAGCCTAGTGGTTTGAGAGGACTGGCTGCTTTGCCACAGGACCAGAGTTTGACTGCCAGCACTGATGTGGGACGGCTCACCACCACCTGTAACTCCAGGAGATCTGACACACTCTTCTGACCTTCGTGGGCATGCATACCATGTGGCATACACACACACACACACACACACACACACACACACACACACACACACACACATGCATTGTGTAAAGGAAGAAACTGAAGGGAAACTGTGAAGTCATTGAATTGAATGAAAAGAAAGAGTCACCATAGTGACACCCATGGAACGTAATTAAGTAACATTTAAGGGGGAATTACAGTAACCAAAGGCCTCTCCTTAGAAAACTGAAATATTCTAAGTTACTGACTTAAACTTACCCTGTCCACGGCATAAATTAAAAAGTGAGGAATATCAATGTAAAAACAAAATGAGAAGAAAGGAAATAATAACCACCAAACGGAATAGAGAATGAAGCAGAGCAGAGAAAACCATCCCTCCGTACAGTTGCAGTTAGAGACTGGCCATGCGGAGCGTCGGTGAGGATGTGGAGAAGCTGTCGTGCGCATACCCATCGGCTAGCAAAGCAAAGTTGTATGTGCATCGTGTAATGTCTCCGCAAGCCAGAGCGGCTGTGTGGGATCAGGCAATGCAGGAATGGATTTATCAAGAGAGTGGGGCGTTTGGAGGTAGTAAAGATGTTCAATTTCTGGCACCAAACTCATATATATATATATATATACATATATTTGTTAAAATTGATCATAGTTTATATTTAAATTGCATGGTTTAATGTATCATAATTATAGCTTAATAAAGTTGTTTAAAAGATATGTACTTGGAAGTTGATATTTAACAAAAATGGTACTTCTTATTGTATCATCAACAAAAAATTTTAAAATATTAATTTTTTTACCAATTAATTTGAGAGAGAGAGAGAGAGAGAGAGAGAGAGAGAGAGAGAGAGAGAGAGTACTTGTATGTGGAAGCTTAAAGAGAATGTGTGATAGCTTCCTCTATGACTCTGTACTATTCATGTGAGGAAATGTCTCTCTCTCAACAATCCCCATTAGTTCCCTTGACTCCACTCTTTCAGAAGTAGGATTAAAACACTTGGAGGAACACCTTGCTTGTTATGGGATCTGACTCCAGTCCTCAAGATGGTAGAGCAAGCACTCTTAGCCACTGAGATGTCTCTTTAGTCCCTGTTGGTAAATTTTTCAGCAATACCAGCTATTTTTATTTTCATCTTTCATCCTTTTATGTTTTTTACTGTGTGCAGTACAATAAAAATGAAGCATCTCTTCTAATTTTTATTGATATATTTAAATATTTGTGTATTTCTTATATTATTTTTATTTCTTTTTTGAGAAAAGGTTTTGTTAGGTATAGCATCTTCAATGTTTAAAATGTAAAGCTTACTATTTCTATTGTTCATAGGAGGAGATTTCCAGAAGCTTTGAGAATAAAGGCAGGGATGGAAGAATGAGTGAAGAAAGGCGAACGAAGGATATTTGGTGTATATGAATCAAGAATGGCTCTTAACTCCCCCCACTCCTGTTCTAGAGACAGCCACATTTTCTTGTGCTGTGCCAGACTGGTCCTTGAAACGCAACACTGAATCATGAAGTGAGTGAATTGGGCCATACTGGGTGCCTGGTCACCAGGATGGCCTTCAACTCTGGCAAAGTGGATACTGTTACCATCAACGACCCTTTCATTGACTCCAACTATATGGTCTACGTGTCCCAGGATGATCCCACCTACAGCAAAGACCCACACAGCACAGTCAAGGCGGAGCATAGGAAATTTGTCATCAGTAGGAAGGCCATCTCCACCTTCCAGGAGTGAGGTCCTACAAATATCAAATGGGGTGATGCTGGTGCCGAGCATGGTGTGGAATCTACTGGTGTCTTCACCAGTGGGGACCACTTGAAGGGTGGAGACAAATGTGTCTTCATCTCTGCCTCTTCTGCTGATGCCCCCACGGTTGTGATGAGTGTGAACCATGAGAATTGTGAAAACTCAAGATTACCAGCATTGCCTCCTGCTCCAGCAACAGCTTAACCCCCCCGCCCCACCCACATCCCACCTGCCCACCACAGTAGTCCATTACAACGTCAACATCATGGAGGGACTCATGACCACAGTCCATGCTATCACTGCCACCCAGAAGATTTTAGGTAACCACTCTGGGAAGGTGAGGACCAGATTGTCTCTTGTGGCTTTCACAGTGACACCTACTCTTCCGCCTTTGGTGCCGGGGCTGGTATTGCTTTCAGTGACAGTGTTGTAAAGATCACATCCTGGTACAACAATAAATACAGCTACAGGGTTAGACCTCACGTTCCACATGACTTCCAAGGAGTAAGAAACCCTGGACCATCCACTCCAATAAGAACAAGAGGAAGTAAGAGGTCTTTGGCTGCTGAGGAACCCCTGTCCCAACTCAAGCCCTAACACACTAAGCATCTCTCCTTACAGTTCCCAGGAGAAGGGGAAGGGCCTAGGGAAGGTAAGGATTTGTCGATTTGTGGAAAGGTGTGAGAAAAGTTTTTACATAAGCAGAAACTCGATTGGTCAGCATCATTTACTGCATGAAATATTTGACTCATGTACAAGTTTCAACATTTGCATCAACGGCACTTGAGCACATCTGGGTGCATAGAGATGGGCTACCTAGCTCTCACTTCAGGGAAGGGCTGCTCCAGCTGTTGGAGTGCTGCTGGCTACAGCTTCTTCGGCAGCAGAGTCTCTTGCAGAAATCCCTCTGTTGAGATGAGCCGGAAAAGCCCGAGCCATTTTGGCCTACCACAGGACAGCCCTGAGTGCTATTACAGCTCCACAGCCCCCTAATGATGCTGGGGTCCCACTTGGATAAATGATGTCTCCCTCTGCCCTCTCCTGTTCCTCCCCAACAAGGGTTTGTCCCCAGGGCACTCTTTAAACCCAACCTACTTTCTAAACTGCAGACTTCAGAGTCTGCTTCTCGTGGATGCGAGATGGCAAGAACACTTTACTGAAAAATATAACCCCAATCAGAGAACTCTAGAGAGAAGGAACCATCTTCAAGCTACATGTTAACGGTTTATCTTGAGCAGTTCCACAGTTTCATTGAGTGGCTTTTACTTAGCATGCGATTGTGTTTCACCATTTTTTCCCCATATAGCCTTGGTGTTCCTGCCTCCTCTCTTTCTCTCAAAGGAGTTATATTGTGAAATCATAAAAAAGCAATAAATAAGGCAAGCAAGATAGGCTCCTTGCTCCTTAACCATTCAGGAAACCCACTTATTTCAAGGTTCCCTTACCTGCAGAGAGAAAGAATACTAGGAACTGCTGGTGGTGCTTTGTTCTGAATACTGAACCAAAAGAAACCCCTAACGTGGTCTGATTATGAGAACCGTCCCTGGATGTCCCAAGGCATACACCTAACGTTAGGCCTGGATACTTTAACTGCCACACAAACCTGAGACCTGAATAGGTTTACAGAAGTCTCGTGGACTAGCAAAACCATCTCCATTCTCTTTTCCGTTGCAGCTCCAGATGGGGCCAGGACAGTGTTCCTAGCGCTTCTTAATATTCCAAAGCCAAGCTTCGGAAGGTGTGTGTGTGTGTGTGTGTGTGTGTGTGTGTGTGTGTGTGTGTGTGTGTGTGCGCGCGCACCCTTTTGAAAGATTTCCTTACCATTAACTTTGGACCTTAAGAAATTTTCTGTGTGTCTTTGTTCTGATTTTTCTAGGAATTCTGTGCAGCTGGAAGCCGACTTGGGACTGAAGGAAGTCTTATCTTGACTGAGGATGAAGAAACCACCATCACACTTTAGGCCAGAAACATACACACCCCACCCTCCACTTTCGTTTTCTGCAGTGCTGAGAACTGAAGCCAAGGCTCACAGTACCCTCCCACTAGACCGCCCTGCAGCCTTGGTTGCAACCCTTCTCCTTCCGTGTTTTGTGGGACTGAACACATGTGCTTTACACTGTGACCCCATATCCAGCCAGTTTGTTTGTCTGTTTTTGTTTTAAAGATAGGCTTGTCTGGAGAATAATGATTTATGATGAAAAAAATCACCCCCTCCGGTGTCTGCAGAAAATTGTTTCTAGTATTACCCTCTCAATATCATAATCCACAGGTGTGCAATCCCTTATCCCATTTGTATAAATGGTATACCATTTACATATAAGATGAAATCCTCCCGTAGACCTTAAATTATCCATGGTTTGGTTACAAAAGTTAATGCCTTGCAAATAAATATTGTATTCTTTAAGGAATATGGGAGGGGGCTGATCACGTAGAGATAAAAACTCCTATTTTTTTTTTTTTTTTTGATTTATGGTTAGTTGAATGCCCAGTGAAAGTAAGGGGCCACCTAAAATTTGACTTGGGCTTTTCCTTTTGGAGACAGGAATTAGAAATAACTACCTTCGGGGGGGGGGCACAGTTAAATCTCATATATTTTAGTAATTATTTCAACCTTACTTGTCAATTTGGGAATACGGTGGTCAGTCTCTTAAAGGAGAGGTAACTACTTGAGAGAAAAGAGACACAAGATAAAAATCGCAGCCTCTAAGGAAGTGGTTCTCAATCTGTGGGAGACTTAGGGGAGGGGAGGGGAGTAGGGGGGAAGTGGGAGGAAGGGAGGAATGGGAGGATACATGGGATGGGCTAACAACTGAGATGTAATATGTATAAATTAATAAAAATGTATTAAAAAAACTAAAAAAAAAATAAAAAATTAAAAAAAAAGTTATTTTCACAGGGCTTGCCTAAGACCATGCTGAATATCAGATATTTACATTACGAATCATAATGGCAGCAAAATTACAGTTACAAAGTAACAATGAAAATAGTTTTATGGTTGGGGTCACCACAACATAAGGAACTGTATTAAAGGGTCGCAGCATTAAAAAGGTTGAGAACCACTGTTTTACAAGAAACACTTTCCCTAGGGGCTTCCAGTCCAGGCTTCTTCCAGTGAGGGGTCAGTTTCCACAAGTGTCAAATGGGGTTGGCAGATTAAATGGGAGCACCTAGAAGTTGGCACAGTGCCTGGTACAGAGCACACTGCACAAATATTGACTCTGTCCAGTCTCATCCATGAATAGGTGCAGAAAACCACTTACAGCACCAAGGGCCTGTTAAACCCCTTTCCTGTCTATTACTCCCTTTTATAGTGCTGGGGAAATCACTGAAAGTCTTTTCCATGCTCTTCCTTCCTTCCTTCCTTTCACTCTCTCCAAGACAAGGAAGTGGCCTTTTTGTTCCTTAGATTCCGAAGCTCGAATCTCTTGTCACCCAGGGCAGCCCCGTCCCCTGGCTTGCTGCCTTCAGGAGAAGGAGGGCTGCTGGCTTCTGCTTGCGCCGCTGTGCAGCGGGAGGCCACGCGAGGCAATGGGGAGGCGGGCACAGTCGACCCAGGGGTGGAGAAGGGGGAAGGCGACCGACGCGCGTTCCCGGGCTCGTGCCCGTCGGCGGCCTGGGCAATCCGCGCCCACACACTCTTGCAGAGATGGCAGGCGGAGAAGACCAGCGCGTCCTGGGCATCCTCCACCTGCTGCTGCTGCTGCTGGCGACCGTCCTGTCCCTGACAGCTGGGACTCTGAGTCCCGTCACCACTGCCTGGAGGCAAGAGAAGGTGAGGGGTCGCTGCTGCATGCTGTACCCTGATGGTTCTTGGATGGTGTCAGGACCTGGGACTCGGGCCACCTTCTTCTGGAGGTGGGTCAGGGATTCTGTCCCCCTGTCCAGGCTCAAAGTAGTCACCCAGCACCTGGGGAGCCAGGGCTCTCCTAAGCCTGGGCGCCAGGGCTGGTTTCGGGGCTGCGCTGGAGACGCCTGGGGGCTGGGTGATGTCACCGCCTCCCTTTGGCTGAGCTCTGATGGGGGTGCTGATAGACACAGGAAGTGTGTCTCGCTAGCTGTGCAAGAGCAGGGGCATAGGGGTTCCTTTGCCCACTCGCGAGGCCAGCGATCTCCGCGCCTCGGTGTCTAGACTGCGCATCCAGGGGTGTGTCCGCGGATCCCCAACTACTGCGTTCAAAGATGCTCCACCGGGATAGAGTTTCCTTGTGGACTCAGCGCCAACATCTTGTTAGGTATTTAAACCCAAAAGAGGCACATGCTGTTGTCAGATAAATGAATTCAGTTGTGGAAATCTCATTTAAGGAATATAGAATAAAAATGATTTGCCAAGTCGCTCTATGTGGGGAAAATAGATTCACAATTACTTCCTTTTCTTGTGCAACAGTTGTGAAATCATGAAATTGCTAAGGGCTGTGCAAATGTTGATGGTTTCCGATTAAAATGGCAATGCCTTTAAAGAAACTAAGAGAAGCATCGGTCTGGGGATATAAACTTTAGACGACATCGCTAAGTGGCTGTTTTAAACGCTTTCAGCATTTCTGTATGTCAGTGTGAGTGTGAGTGAGGAAGTCTCACAGCTTCAATCACTCCGCAACCGCAATGAGTAAGCTGCCTTCCCACAGATGCCCGGAAGTGCTGCCTAGGACCCTGAGCAAAATTCACTTCAGCACTCCTTTTGGTGTACCTGGGAGGTCAAGCACTGGGAAGGGGGATATTAAAACCAGAACGTGGCACCAGGCCAAATGTGTCTTTAAGACATATTTAAATGGGTGGAATATATTGTCGGGAGCTCAGCTACACTCAGGGCCTGCCTGTGGGGACGTGTAGTGGACGGGGGTATTTCTAGGTGGGAGAACATTCTGTGATCCTTTTTTATAGATTTTTTTTTCTTTTACATTTATTCTTCCTTACTTCAGTTTCTCCTTCCTCCCCCAACCCACCTCCCCCGCCTCAGTCAACCTCCTCTCCCTTCAGCTTTTCTCAGAAAAGAGCAGGCCTTCCAGGGACATCCACCAAATATGGAGGAACATGCTACAATAAGACCAGGGACATATTCTCACAGCAGGGCTGGACGAGCCAACCCAGTAAAAGGAAAAGGGTCCCGAAAGCAGGCAAGAGAGTCAGAGACAGCCCCTGCTCCCACTGTTAGGAGTCCCTACAGGAACACTGAGCTACATAACCGTAACATAGCCGCAGAGGACCTTGGTCGGACCCACGAGGGCTCCCTGAGCTCTGTGAACCCACCTGAGTCCTGGTCAGTCGATTCTGTGGACCATATTCTTAAAATGTCTTAAAGTAATGTGTGAATTTGACCCTTGAGAAATGTCTTTTGAAATATGAGTTTCCATTTTCTCCTAGAAGCTTCTAATGACTGTTTCACGGGGAAAGCAAACACTCTCAAATGGCACAAGAGAGTGACAGTTCAGCCATGACAGTCCTCAGATAATAGCTCCTCTTGAACTTCTGGTTCTAAAGGTCTCCGTAAGTCTTCCGGGCAACCAGCTCCGCTTTGCTGCCTGGCAGATGAATCAGTCCATGCTAAAATACGCACCTTCCTGCCTTTTTTTTTAAAAATGACGTTTGACTGTTTTAATCAGATGAGGTGTGCTCTTGGCGCACTGGTGTGCTAACCAGAGACGTGTGCTGAGGAAAGCTTCCTGGTTTTGAAATCCACTGCCTCGGTGGGGAAACAGAGGTGTGTCTTGTTTAGTGGTATCTAACGCGCAAAAGCAGCTCAACCCCTGGTTTACAGCTGTGTGTAGAACTAAGATGTGATGATTTGAAGCCTAGAAACATTAGAAAGGATTACATTCCCCACTGGGCCTGCGTATGCATGTATGTTAAAGGGTATGGACCTGAAGGTACCAGTTGGCAGATATACAAAAGCACCCCACTTGAATGTCACAGCTCCCCCCTCCCACCCCGTGGTCCCTTCCCCCTCCCCCAAAGAATGTGATTATCTCCATTTACAGACTGGAAAGTAGGATTTTTTAAGGAAGTGAGCCAAGGCTCTAGAATTTGGCTTGACACTCTGATCTTCTTTGGTTTGTTGTTGTTTTAAATTTTCTCTTTTAAGGTCAATAAGTATTGGCTGACTAAGGACCGAGGAACAGTGTCTAGATAGTTCATGTGTGTATGTGTTGTTTGAAGGACAGAGGAAGAGCTTTTTAAATCCTAGCTCTAATGCTCACCCTAACCCTAACCATCTTCCTGGGCCAAGATAGACCCTAAGTGGCATCATGAATCACAGAGCTTGTTTGGGACATCTTTTCTTCCCTAACCCCTAGACTCCTGGTTCTTGACCGCTCCCCCTCCACTTTTCAAGTTATCATTATGCTGAAAGTTGATCTATACCTAGAGTGTGAAGAAGAGATAAACATTTTTTGTTGTTGTTGTTGTTTAGATCACAAGTTGGGGATGACAAAAAGACTTGTGAGAGAGCAGGTGATGTTTATCCCCTTAGAAGTCAAACCACCGTGTGTGGGAGATTGGTTGTTAACCAGATGAAAAACATCCTTGAACAAAATGTGAGGAGATATAAATGTGAGCCAAAAATAGGAGGTGGGGCCTTTGGAGACTTGGGATAGTTTTGGCTGTTCATCGCTCCACTTCGAGACGCTCCTAGAGAGAGCCGCTCAACTGAAGGCTTCTGGGCTCCAGGCTCCTGCTGAGGTTCCAGGTTCTGGTCGCTCCAGGTTCCAGCAGAAGAAATCCTGCTGACTACGCCAGCAGAATTGTTCCTCAGAACTGATATCTTTATGGTTTCATTATTGTATTCTTTAATCTTCTTTTCCTATTGTTTAGGTTAGTCGGTTATAAGTGAGATACTCTTGGTTAATAAGTTCGTAATAAAATATATTTGTTAAGATAATTGAGCCTATAAAAATGATTGTTCCTGAATCCCACCCTTCCCACAATCCTCAGCTTTGGTTCTTTGCTACAGACTCATTATTTTGGTTTAGTTACAAAAAAAGAAAATCTCGCCAGGTGCAAGTGGCACCTACCTTTAATCCCAGCACTCAGGAGGCAGATACAGGTGGATCTTTGTGAGTTCAAGGCCAGCCTGGTCTACAGAGTGAGTTCCAGGACAGCAAGAGCTATACAAAGAAATGCTATCTCAAAACAAAAACAAAACAAAAAACCAAAACAACAACAACAACAACAAAACCCTAAATAAATAACAATCTCTTTAAATCAATTTTCCTTCACATGAGAAGTGCTTGCTATTGAAAAGCTTCCTATGTTTTAAAAGGAATGTTAGCTCCAATGAGGTAGATGGTGCAGCTTTGCCATGTCCTAGTGTGAATGTAACATGTACTCATTCTAAAAAACTTCAAAAGCACAAAATAATATGTCCTAAACAAACACACACACAAACAAACAAACATTGCCCACAAATCTCATTCTTCAGATAGTTTCTCTTAATCTTCTGGGTGTTTTTATTGCCACCCCCATGTACACACACACACACACACACACACACACACACACACATTGTCTTTGGCTCCTACACACAACATTTCAGTGTTAGCTGAATGGAAACTGCAGGTAGCAGAAGTTTAGTCTGAGGACTGTC
Organism: Acomys minous; assembly: GCF_964271855.1. NCBI lineage: Eukaryota > Metazoa > Chordata > Mammalia > Rodentia > Muridae > Acomys > Acomys minous. Next base: position 111,281,978 of record NC_140489.1, read on the forward strand.
TAGAGTGTTCATAAAAGATAGACCCTTGAACTGGCTGTATGCCCATAATAATCTCTTTTACGTTCAGTGTTTTGGAATTTCCACCGCCTCTGCCGGCTAGGCCACCTTTCCAAATTATGTAACAAAACGCCTCTGGCCCGAGCCCATGTGATTAGACAGGAGATGCTTCAGGATATCTGGTTCACAGGTTAGTTTTAGCTGACAGATTCTTGTCACCTAGAGCAGACTTCATTGTCCTTTCTGCCTGGATGGAAAGACAAGGCCGGGGCTGTCACCGAGCTTGCTCCTCTGAGAATGCTGGCAGCAACAGAAGCTGCAGATGCACCTCCAATTGAAATCCACCCACACTAAGCTTGGAGTTTACATTTGCCATCGGGCTTTGTGCTGTTTTGTTTTGGGCCAGAGTGTTGCTATGCCGCCCCGTCACAGGGCTGGAACTCACTGTATAGATCAGGCTGGCTTCCAATTTGGAGGGATTCTCCTGTCTCTGGCTCCTCGAGTGCTGGGGTCATGGGTGTGCACCTCCAAATCCAACTTCAGCATTGTGCTGGGCTCAGCGAGTGTCCTCTGAGCCTGTCCTTTCTTCTCACTTTTGTCTTCGTACTCGTTCTTGTTTCAAAGCAAGTTTTTGTGGTTAGTGAGTTCAGAGAGTACAAGTCCTTTAGTTCAGGGGTTCGCAGCCGTCCCAATGCTGTGACCCCCTTCATATGGTTCCACCACACCCCATAAAATTACCTTTGTTGCTACTTCAAAACTGTAAATTTGCTACTGCTACGAATCGTAATATAAATACCTGACATGGATATGGTCTTAGGTGACGCCTGTGAAAAGGTTGTTTGTCACCACCACCCCAGTAGAGGGGTCATGACCCACAGGTTGAGAACTGCTGCTTTAGTTGCATGTGTGCTGCATGCTTTTCCTCACTGGCTTTTTGGGACTCAAGGGGCTTGCAAAGTTGACCATAGTTGTTTTGCTTTCAGTGTTCTTCAGCAACTAGGAAGTTTACTATTCCTGTGAGTTTGCAGATTCATCTGCAGGTCCCAGAAAGAATGGGGGAAGGCAGTCTTTATTGAAGTGCACTTATAAAATTAACCATTTTTGTGGCTTAGCCCAGAAAGTTGAAGGGCGGATGGGTCTGTATTTGGGGTCATCCATAGGTCTGTCTCCTGCACTTACTATCAGCTACTAAGGGTTTAAAAAGTGTTCTAGTAACTACATTAAAAGGAAAAAGGTAAAATTAATGTTAGAAACTATTTTACCTATAGCATATTAAAAATTATTTCAGTACACACTCAGTAAAATATAAACAACATAATCTTTAAAATTAAAATGTCTTAAAAAGTGGTATGTTTGCCAGATGTGGTGGTGCACACCTTTAATCCCAGAGTTTGGTGGTTGGAGGACAGCCTAGTCTACATAACAAAGTCCAGATCATCTGAGGATACACAGTGAGACACTGTCTCAAAAACAAAAACAAAAGCAAAAAAAAAAAAAAAAAAAAAAAAACCCAACCCCGCAACCTGATATAGATATTACACTTAAAACACATCTTAAATTTCCAGCTACATTTCTAGTCGTATTATTCATGTGTGGCTAGTGGCTTCCTCTACTGGATATAGTATATATCTAGAACAAATCTGTTTACGATGTCCCCATCCCATGCCACTGCCCCCTGCCCAGGGAGTGGGAAAGTAAGAACTGACTGATGTCACAGAGTTCATAGATGGCAGCTAGAAGTCTTGCCTCTGGCTTCTCTGACTGGCAGTTCAGAATACCTCACCGCCTTTCATAAAATGCTCATACTAGCAGTGTGTGTCTTTGCTGTCTGCAGCTTTTTAAGTATTAAACTTTCTTTGGATAATAGTCTCATAATTGTTATTTTTTTGTTGTTGTTATGTTGGTGTTTTGAAATAGTCTTCCTCTGTGTAGTCCAGGCTGGCCTTGAAGTTGTGATCTTCATGTTTCTGCCTCCCAAGTGTTGGTTACAAATATATATATATATATATATATATATATATATATATATATATATATATCTGTGTGTGTGTGTGTGTGTGTGTGTGTGTGTGTGTGTGTGTGCATGTATACCGTGGTGTATGTATGGAGGTCAGAGTATGACAACTTGCTGGAGTCAGCTTTCTCCCTCCGCCATGTGGGTCCCAGAGACAGACAGCTCACCAAGGCTGGTTGGCAAATGCTTATCTATTGAGCCATCTCACCAACCCATACTGTTAATTTTAAACCTTACTTTTACAATGCAATTACCCAGAAAAACCATTTTAAGTTACACGGGTCGAAAAATACTGTCAATTTTGTTTTTTTTAAAAAAGCTACCCAAGTCAGAGAAGTCAAGGGGCCCATTTTACAGTTGACTGCTTTACCTCATATGACATCAACCGTATTCCGTCATTTTGAGGTTTTAAAGGGACTAACCACAAATGTACCATGTTCAGTCTTAAGCACATGCAGTGAGAGCTAAGCACTTTTATTTACTCATAGAACCACCACCAACCGGCACATCTGAATTCCTCATCTCTTCGGCAAGTTGCAGAAGGCACCAGTATTTCCGAAATGTGGCAGAACGACTTGAGGCCACTGCTGATAGAACGGTACCCAGGATCGGCCGGAAGCTACTCTGCTCGCCAGGTGAGAACACAGCCCACACACCTAAAAGCTTTCAAAAGATGACGGCTAAGGTTCTGAGTCGTGTAATACCCGGACACCTCATCTCATTACTCACTATCAGAGGTAACCCAAAACGCCGCAAGCCTGAGAGTGAATGTCTGTTCTGAACAAATCAGTTTATGTGTGAAACCACTGTCTTGGCTGCAGCAGCAATAATAGAGGGTTGGTCACTTCAGTAACACACACCGAGCTTACTAACTTTGTGGACCCTAGAATCCAAACTACCCAGACTTCAACAGCTCTATATAATGTTTGCTTAGCTAGCTTCTGTCCGTAGCTGAGCTTCTCAAACATTTACTTTGGCTCACACTAATGACATGCTGTGTATTTTACAGACATGGAGGGTTAACAACATATTTAGGTGCAACAAAGTTTTTTTTTGGGTGGGTGGGGACTACTCATTGTTATTACCTGTAATTTAGTTGGATATTGTAAAATCTCATTTGTGAATTGAAGGAAACGCTCATCGTGACCCACAAGACTGATTTCTAGGCTCACTGATTTAACAGCCACTTAAATAGCACTGCTGTAGAAGGTAGCACAGCTAGATGCTGGGATAGATCTTGAATCTCTCTTTGTAGTGTCAATCTGCCTGAGCAGCATGAAATCCTACCTCTCTATGTCTGCCTTTTCAAACTAATCTCATTTGGGGACAGCTTGGGAAAGAATGGGACTGGCCTCTCAAAGCCTCTTACTAAACATTTACTTGTTCAACTTCTTAGACAAAAAACAAAACAAAACAAAACAAAAAAAAACAAAAAAAACCTTGGCAACTATTGCTGCCCATAGAGAGACCTGCATGCTTTATCTCCCCAGCTTGTAGCTCTTCCTTTTCTACTGGGTAGCTTCTGCCCTGCCAAGTGTAGCCTTGACAGATGTGTTGGTTGCCTTTTTAGCCTCCTGCTTCCCATTTGAGCAGCTCCTCAGATAAGAGCTGAACAAACTTAGTTCTTTTAGCCTTCAGGAACATTGGGGGATGATGATGATGATGATGATAAGGGCCAACTTCTGTTCTTTTCTCCTTTCCTTTTAAAAAAACTTACACACACACACACACACACACACACACACACACACACACACACACACAGAGTCAGGCTGGCCTAGAACCTACTGTGTAGCCCAAGCTGGCCTTAAACTTGAGATAATTCTTTTGTCTCACTCTCCTGGGATGTAGGACTGCAGGTGTGAACTACCACGCCTGGATTGATGATGGCCCACTTTCAAAGAGCACTTAATAGCTCATTCAGTTTTCACAACAATGCTACAGTCCTACCCCGATGTACTTGTTTAAAAACTAGGTATCTGAATCAACTTATTCTCAGTTACATGTGTATTAGCAATTTGAACTCAGATCTTCTTGGTTTTCTATCACAGGAGGTCAGGGGGGAAAATCAGATCAGTGATAAACAAGCCCCAGTAACATCAGCTCTGGGTCTTCCCACAGCACACTGGAGAGTGAGGTACTCAGCAGCTAGCTTATAGTCTTCTCGAGGCTTCCTGTCCTAAGAATTTCCTTAAAAGGCCCCCAGATCCTCACCAGGAAACAATCAAAGTCTATGATACTCACCTGACTTAGTTTTTCCTTTTTTCTCACATTATTGGCTCAGAGGGTCATCTGTACTCAGATACATGTATGTATACTTGAGGCTTAGGTTACTTCTTTATGGACTCTAGAAGCCCATAAACACAGTGAGCATTGGTGAAACTTTGTCTTCTATGGAATACACAGTATACATAGTATACATTGGTATTATTATGATTTAAAAGACATACATCCAGGGGCTGGAGAGAGCTCAGCAATTGAGAGAACATACTCTTCAGGGCAGCCAAAGCTACACCGAGAAACTTTGTCTTGAAAAACAAAAACAAAACAAAACAAAAAAACCAAAGAGAACATACTCTTCTTGCAGAGGGCCAGAGTATGGTTCCTAGCACCCACATCCAGTGGCTCACAATTGCTTATAACTTCAACTCTAGGGAGACCCAACACCTCTGGCCTCACATGCACACACCCACATATAGACACATGCATGAACAAAATAAAAAGTAAAGAGAACGTTCAAAAATAAGTATCTAAGCATTTCACTGAGTCTACAACTATCTTGACATGGAAGAAACAAAGGGGAAATTTATTGACAGTATTTTAGAATGTGTTGGGCACTAGGCAGGACTGCCTGTATGTGGCTGACTTGACTGATGTAGCAGTAGGTAACAAGATTTTCATGTTAAAACTTTTATTTAAGGCCACCCTTCCCAGGAGAGCTATCCCTGCCCCTCCCCAGCTACTACAGGCTCTCCTCAGTTGATGGCAGGGATACAAGTAGAGAAAGATTCATCCTTCCTTGGGGGAATGTCTACTAGGAATTTGACCATGCCCCAGTGAGTATATGAACAACATACAATAGACTTGCTTTTTCCTTTTTTGGGGATGGAGGAAGACTGAGGGGCAGGAAGATGACACCATCAGGGTGCATGATGTGAAATTTCCAAATACTCAGTTAAACAAATAATAAAAGTGAAATTTTACTTAAGATGTTAGGTTTTTATTATTTTTAATAAGAAAATCAGTGTCATCAGTTTTTAGTGACCTTCCCAAAGTTGTGGAAGACAAAAGACTTCTGTATTTGAATGGAAAAGAGACAATTATTATGATGGGACCGTGCTAAGGATCTTAAGTTGAGTAGGATCAGAGCCTTTCACTCAGAGCCAGATTCAAGCAAACATCGCTCCTCCTAGTCTCTTGGGAGCTAGGTCAGCTGTTCTGTAGTTCAGAGAGCACAGGGTTATGACTGAAGAGGATTCTCAGACCTCAGAGTCCTGAGGCCTTGATACAAAGTCAGTTTGTGGGTTAGCTCTTGTAGTCACAGTAAAGATACACTTTGCTATGAGTTCTTTTGGGGATAAAGTATTTTGGAGAGTTGTATCTTAAAACTTGCATTTATGATCTTTGATCCATGAACCTCAAACTGACTATTGAATTATTGCAATTTTTTAAAATTTAAAGATATAACTTGTTACAGAAAAGATATAACTTGTTTATAAAACAAATAAATTGAAATCACAAGGGTAGTATAGTAAATTCTCATGAGGGTCAAGATCCTTTTCTCTCTCTCTCTCTCTCTCTCTCTCTCTCTCTCTCTCTCTCTCTCTCTCTCTCTCTCTCTTCCCAGAGTGCTGGGATTAAAGATTTGCACAATCACCTGGCTCAAGATCCTTTTCTTCCTTCCTTCCTTCCTTTTTACTTTTTTATTTTTAATTTACTCACTTTACATCTCGATTGTAGCCCCTTCCCTGGTCATCTCCCGATTCCACCCTCCCTCCCTCATAACCTCTCCCTTCCTCCCCTATTCCTCAGAAAAGGGAGCCCTCCTCCCCTAACATCTGACCTCAGCCTATCAAGTCTCATCTGGACTGCCTGTATCTCAAGACCTTTTTCTAATAGACAAACTAGATGCCCAGTGAGTGTGGAAAGCCAAGGCTGAATTGTAATGCAATGCATGTATATTGGTTAATTTGTGGTGCATAACAATGGAGTAGCTTCAGCTCAGATTCCTAGAGCCTTGTGCAGGGAAGAGTCTAGAAAACAGTTCTCTGGAAGTTCACTGTGGCAAAGTCTGAACCTCAACAATAGGATGTTTGTAGACTTAGTGCAAGTCCTGGCAAATCTAATTCCTCACAACAGTTCTGGTCTACTGATGATGTCACAATTTCTCAGATACTCAAAATTAGAATATAAATCTAATTACATTAGACCTAGGACCATTCATTAATGTTATCCTAGAATAACTTCCTCTATTGCCTCACCCAGAATCAGAACACTAAATAATAGTCTCCTCACCTCCTGGCCCCTCATCATTCCTAGAGGGCTCAGACTTTGATCCCTCTGATTCAAGCATGAAATGCTCTTTAGACTTTAGGAATAGTGTGATAAAAGCAGTCGCTTGGGGAAACTTCCTTCAGAGACTTCTGGGAGAGACTTGGAGACTAAATAAATCTGAAAACCAAAACCACCATGGGTATTGGTGTCCTAATTTCATCCTAGTTACTAAGATTTTTTTAAAAAGTGTTTATTTTGCACACAAAAAGGTTACTTCAGGGACAGCTCTTTGGGGCTCTTGTTGATTTTCTTTCTTGGAGGTCAGTGTACATATAGATGTAAGAAACCACGGCCAAGGGTGGGGACATTGAGTTGAGAAGTGAGGTTCTGGCTAGGCTTCTGAACAATGTTAACAGATAACCTTTCACAGATTCTTTTAAATCCCAGTTCGTTGCTCAGCCTACCATCAGTGTTAAGAAGACGTTCTCTGGAGCGGTTTGTCATCTGGACACCAGATGTTCTGGAGTTAAAGCCTAAGGATAACGCATTTTTATCTTCTTCAGGAAACTCATCTTCAAGAGTTCTCTCTAGTGAGACAGATAACGATCTATCTTGTGTGATTTTAAATGCTCTCGTTACTGCCCCACACTTACTGTTACATTCAAGTCCTATTCCCAACTGTGAACAAAGCACAGTATAGGGATTGTGGGGAACAACAAAATAAAAGAGATCCGAAAGCTGGCTGTGAAAAGGCTTTAAATGTTTCTTTTGATGAACTGAAAGAGATATCACGTCAAGTATTAGCCAAAAAGGAAGGTAAGGCATGCCATGTGCTGTTTAGGTTAAAGTCGGCCAAGTGTACAAGCCAAAGGGATTGGCCTGTGTATTCAGCTTTTTTTAAGACCGATGGTGTGTCACAGAGCCTCCACCCCCTCTTGTCTACGTTCCCTTCTCCTTGGAAGCTTCCTGCTATAGTTTGTCCAAAGTCAGAATTTGCCTCTGTGTCATGTTACATCAATGTGCTGTAGGCCACACAAGACTTGGCCGGAATAGAAAATCCTCTATTTCTATGGGAGAAAACACCCCTCACATTTACTTCCAGCTATTGTGAGTTATTTGTTCCTTTTCTCAAGGTCCCTCCTTTCTAGATGTTAACTGTGGGACAAACTGTCATTCTTATAAAGGCTAATTTGTCGTTTGAGGTTTAAAAGTGTTTTTAATGAGGCATCTTACAAAGATGAAAATGATACCGGAGGGGAATAAAGAAATACAGTGAAAGAAACAAGTCCAAGGAAGAATGAGGCTAGGGAAAAAGCAAAATGAAACAGCAATGAGCTCATTCGTAACTTCTCATGCCATAGTTTTTAGACTCTTAAGGAAGACACTTTCAGTTGCTGGCAGGGTGGTCCTTTTCTGCTTCCTGCTTCCGGCCTCTGTCACTGTGCTGCCGAGAAGGCCCACAGTGGCAACGAGGCGGTGCTGAGAGATTCCTCTGGGCTACAGGTCTGGACCTACCTGGGATACGGAAAGCAAGCTTCGATCTGAGTTGCTTATTGATTCTCACTGTAGGTATAGCCTGACCATACCCCCATTCATCTGTTGCTATGGGAACCTTTTCTATAACCATCAGCAGGGAGGTGCTAGTATCTTCCACTAGTGTTCACTACACAGGAGGCATTTGCAGAGCGTGGAGCACATTCTGTGTGGTCAGCATATGCACACACCCATCCACAGAGCTTAAAGTGGAAGCTTATAGATAGGATATGCTTAATTTCTCAAACAGACCACCTCAGCATCTTACAAATGTCAAAAGTGGTCTTTAGGAGTACTGAGCTGGATATGTCCCCTGACTGGATGTGTCCATGACAGATTATTAAGTGGACAAAACAAGGGGGAAATATTATATAAAGTAGGCCACCTTTTCTATAAAAATCCCACACCCCTCTCTCAAATACGTGTGCTTGTATGCTGGTGAGGTTGGTGCAATCAAAGAGGAGTGTGCAGAAAGATCCATATCAGATTGCTAGTGCTGGTAAATATTAACAACTGAATGGGATGGATAAGTAGGCAAAAGGTTAGGAGTGAGGGAGATTAGCCTCTTCTTTCAATTATAAATTGCTGTTGATTAAAATAACAACTAGTAGTGATGCTGTAACAATCAGTAAGCAGGCAAGCATGTGTGCCATTAATCCCAGTGCTTGGAATGAAGATGATGATGATGAGGAATTAACATAAATTCAATGCTAGCTTAGGGCCTGACCGGATCCCTATTTTCCAGTCCAGCCTGGGCTACAGGGTGAGACTTTGTTTCCAACAACGAAAGAAAACATCATATAGAGTTTTAGAGACACAGCTAACCAATGAAAATCATTTGTTTTGATCAGCACATCATGCAGCGAATTCAGAGACTTCAGGCTGAGTGGGTTGTGGAAGTCGACACCTTCTTGAGTAAGACACCTTATGGGTACCGGTCCTTCTCCAATATCATCTGCACCCTTAACCCAGAAGCCAAACGGCACTTGGTCCTCGCCTGCCACTACGACTCCAAGTATTTCCCTCAATGGGACAGCAGAGTGTTCGTGGGAGCCACTGACTCAGCCGTGCCGTGCGCAATGATGCTGGAACTTGCTCGTGCCTTAGACAAGAAACTCCAGACCTTGAAGGTATCTGCTTTCTTTTTGTTGACTCCTAGGATTAAAACAAAACCAAAACCAAAAAAGACCAGTCAGTAACAACTCCATGAAATCTAGAATCCTTAGAGCGGGGAGGTCATCTGGAAATCAAACTTTCGGTGTGCGTTTTAAAATAATTTGTTAAAAAAATATGAAACTGAAGGAGTATTACTTGGAAGATCACATGATTTGAAGTGTCTATCATGGGCAATAATTCACAGATAGATGATAGTATGTTCGTTCACCAACAGCTGGTATCTCAGATTTGAATATATGTTAAAATGAGCACAACATTTCTTTGCAAATAATGGAATAAGAGGAAAGCTGGTGCTGGCTTAAGTATATCTATTTTGTTTTATAGTGAGAAGTGCTTATTTCTTCTTGTTTACACAGCCGTGAAACATCGCAACCTTCGGCTGGGAGAGAGGGAGGCTCTGGAGTTGGGGGAGGACTGGGGATAATTCAGACATAACCTTCATGAAAAGCACATGGTAGAAACGTGTTGTTGTTGTAGCTGCGAACCAGGGCTTCATTTTACGCAGCATAGCAGAGCTTTTGTTCTGCCTGGGACTCAGAATGCTTGATTCTCAGATTTGATTTCAGCCTCTGTGTTCAGGGTGTATTTGCGGGGGAGAGTGCTAAACTAGATGCTCAAACTACTGCCCATAACCAAGTAAACATGACAAAGCAAACACAAAAACCTTCTTCACAGGCAAAGAGTGCTTGCCCCCTACCCTGGGCTTCAGCTTTTGATACAATGAGAGGAAAGAAATAAAAGGTTTATCTTGTAATGGAAGTAATAGAGATATTTGGTTCTGTTTTTGCTGGATATGCTGAACTTGAAGAAAGCAAGGATTGTTTATAGCCTCTTAATATCTTTTTCACATTTTTTTTCCTGGGCCTTCTATAAGGCCTTTGTCCCAGGCCCTGCCCTGCTTTGAACTGGTAACCATTCCTGAGGGAATTTGTAAGCAGACATGCCATTTAGTGTTTTATACTTATGTTTCTAGCAGAAAGACATGGAATAGATGAGGTGAGACTTAAAGGCATATTTCTGCTTGTCGCAAACATTTTTTTTCTCTGTGACCCACTTGCCTTCTTTCTGCACGGCACACATCTGCCTTGGGTATGAGAAATGGAGAGAGCTAAAGTGGGTGATGTGGAACGATGGTCCTGTGGTCCCAGCTCTGTAAGGCCGAGGCAAGAGGATGGATAGCCATCATTTGGAGGCCATCCTGGACTACATATTAAGCACCAGGTGGGCTAGGGCCCCACAAAAGACATAATAATTACAAAAATAATGCCAATAAGCGTAAAAAAAAAAGAAATAGAACTGAATTATTGAATGGGAATTCTCTACATTATTGATGTCAATGTATGCTTTTTCTAAATTACCTTTTTCTACTAGCGGTAAGTGGTGATGCTAACAATTTTTAGACCGGGCTAATGTTGAATGCAAACTGTATCAGATTTATTTTCAGGTATGTTTTAACTGAATTTGAGGGATATAAGTTCTTTAGCTACCGTGAGTTGTGAGGGAGGTGGCGGGAAGTGGTTTGGATAAGTGTTCTGACTCTCTGCAGCCTTCCTCACCTATCTCCAGTAACACATAGCAATCACATGTTGACATCTTGTACCTTGTCACTTTGCTGTATCCTCCCACTGTAGTGGGTTATACTCTTATGTCCTTTGACTGTGGACTTCTTATTTATTTGTCTTGGAAAGTGAGATGGTAGGGATGTGACATGAGGCGGGCATATGCTCGCCATCCCTGTCTTTGTCATCACCATGAGAGGGGCCTGCTAGTCCCAGCAGGAGGAAAAGAGACATGTGGACTGGAGCCAACCTCACTGACAACAGGGAAACACTGAGCTGCTCTGGCTAAACTCAAGAAGGGTGTCCTCATCCTTGGACGATCCACTTGTGTCCTGTACCCAGGATCATGCATAATTGTTTCAAGCCACTGATTTGGGGGGTATTTATTATATTTTACTACTGAGGTAGTAGCTAAATTGCAGAGCCTTAGATTAGGAAACACGATGGAAATTTGATGCTCTGTATCCTACAATAGCAGAACCTATGTAATATTACCACCCAAACCATCAAAGCCAAGTTGGTGGGACACACCTGCAATCCCAGCTACTCAGAAGGCTAAGGGGGGATTGCAGGTTCAAGGCTCGATTAGGCCACAGAAAGGTCAAGGCCCTCTTGAGCAACTTGTTTAGTCACGGTCCTAAAATAAAAAAGTAATATAGGGCTGAGGCTGTAGAACTTTACTTACATGTAGGAGGCCTTGGGTTCAATCCGATTACTGAAAAGAAAACCACTAAAATACCAGGCCACAAAGATCCTCCACATGTCTAGGTATCATCCTAAATTAGTAGAAACTGAAGACCATGGTTATTTTTCTGCCAACTCTAAAAAGAAACAAAAAGAGCTTCTTGCCTCATGGAGCTTAGGATCAGTATCCACAAGGCTCTAGTCCTGTCCAAGCGAACCGATGCTGACAGAATGGGATGAGTGAGGACTACTGTTTGCTGTCACCTGGCTGCTGGCCTTCCAGTGAGACTCATGAGCTCTTAAGCCTGAAGGAAGTGGACAGAAGATCTCTGACCTGGGCATGGCCAGAAGGCGTCTGCTTTGGGCATGAACAGAATGCTTCTGGTACCTTACAGCCTGATTCTGTCCTCTTGGTTCATGGTTATGTTGTTTTACTTGGGGACAGTAACAGCTCTCTTTTGTTTACGACTAGAAGCTTAGGCTTGTATATTTTCTGATGAGAAAATATACTTAACTATGTAATGCTTATTAAACCTTCAAGAGCATTTATGCTTAATATTATTGGGAGTAATCAGAGATTCAAAGTCTAACGAGCTCTCTTTCTTGCGGTCTAATTAAAAAGCAATACTAAGACAATTTAAATGCTTAGCCTACAAAGTTCTTTACTTTTCAGATGATAAAATCTTTTTTTTTTACTGGGTGTGGGGGCTCACATTATTTAATCTCAGTATTTGGGAGGTAGTCAAGGCTACACTAGTTTACACTGGAGTGCCAGGACAGACAGGGCTATAACATGAGATCCCCTCTCAAAAGCAAAACAAAACAATCCACAAAGAAACAAACTGTTCTGTTGGCTCGGTTTCTTAACAATTAACCTTTATTATACAACCCAGCTAGCTTACACAAGAGAAAAAAGAGGTTAAAGGGAAAAAAGAGTGAACCTAACAGTATCCATTCCACTGGATGGGTCCCTAGGTGTCTCTGGTCTGAGCGCTGGTCCGGCTTGTTTGCTGATCCTCTTTTCTGATCCAAGTGCTCTCAAGCCCGGTCTCCACCTGCTGCTCCTCTCTCTCCTCTCGGCCTGCCTGTCTCCTACATTCAAGGGGCGGTCTCCCTCTCCCATTGAGGGTCGATTAGAAACACAATAGTCCAGATGGAGTCCCCAGATCTGCTTCCTGAACTCCAGGCCCAGGATGGCTTCACCCAGTCTATCTCAAAGTTAATATCAGGGAGTATCTGTGGTTTGTCCAAGGGCAAAGCCCACCAAGACTGCTTTCACCTGTGACAAAGTTTACACTCCTTCCCACACTGTTCAAAACCTTGCTTTCTCTTTTATCTAGTATCACTCTAAAGCAACCAGGGAAATTCTATCCTTGAAGAAACTAGGGGACATGTGCTAGTGGGAAATGCCAACATGGAGACAAGAAATGGATGCCATAGCATCGTGGAAAGAGAGAAGCCACATTTCCTGGTGAAATGGAAAAGCTCCAGAATGTTCCACACAGTCTCTTGACAAAATCCTAAAGGGTAGGTAGTTAGAGACAGGGAGCGCTTAGGAAGGTGGAAGTGAGGTGGGTGTGTGGTGTGTGGCACAGAGAGTATAAGGAACACACGGATGTATAGATTTCAAATCAACGCCAGGCAGGGAAGCGAGTATCTCACTGGCTCTCAGAAACGTTCTAAAGAAATTAAACCAAGGATACTTTGGTCTTGGGAGGACAAGCTATAAAGGAGGGCAGTGATGAGGAGCCCTCGGGAGATCAGGGAGTTTAGGTGAATAACATGCTGAACAGTGAGGTCTTTAGGCTTTCTTCGATTTCTAGCACCAGAAAGCCAGCAGCAGACCGAGGGCTGGAGGGTCTGTCTCCAGAGGATGCGGATGCCACAGAAGAGGATGCCAAGGGAGACATTTGGCAATCTTAAATGAGAACACTGAATAGACACCAGATTGCTCTGGAGTGACTGCAGTAGAGCCAACCAATTTGTGTCTCCAGTGAACATTTTAGTACCTTGTTCTTCAATACAAATGAACACCAGGTGTGGCCAGATACTGGAGAACAGTTTCAGCTGTGGAAGAAAGCAAGGAAAACTAATTATGCAAATTGAAATACGAAATTGGAGGAAATAGAATAGTGCAAGGGGCAGAAGATAGCTTGACACTATTTAAAAAATCCTTAGAGACAAAAGAATTTATATTCATGAAACAAAACAGAGTGTTCAATAACAGAGTAATTGCATCATAGCGAAGAGCTCTTGAAAAACTGAAATTAAAAATACTATTTTTGAGAAAGGCACTAAGAGCATAGGATTCTGGAGTAGATGAAATATCTTTTCTAGAAACGAGAAAACAAAACAAAACGAAATGATGATGAGTTCTTTTGTGGGATCATTCCAGGTCATTTAAAAAGTAGTAAGAGTGAATATGACACTGGACTTCCCAATAGAAATCTTGGAAGCTAGAAAATAACGGGGTTGTGCCTTAAATATTTTAAATAAAAAATCTATTGCCACATGAAACCACAGAATGAAGACTTTTTTTTACATGTGTAAAATATCAGCAATCTGCACTCTCATGCACTGTTCCACTTTAGAAGTCTCGTCTAAATTTGCTCCAGCAAAAGTAAGGGGAAAACTTCAGGAAACCACAGACGATAAAGTCCTGAGGTTCTAGTTACTGGAGAAGAAGAGAGAGGCCACAGGGTGGATGGAGGTGAAAGGTGACCAGAGATCGGGGCAAGTGAACAGCCAGCACAGGCTGGAACAAGTAAAGGGCAAAGGCTCTAGAGGGCTCTGGGAAGAGCACATCCGTACAGAATAAAACCAACTGGCTCTCAGGACTGTGGGGGATGTATCAGGCAGAAAGAAAATTAAGCAAATGAAGAAGGCAGACATGTGATTAGGGAAGCTGGAGAAGCACCAGTTATGCTGGATGCCGTCAGTAAGTGAAGGACGCTGAAGACCGAGGGTTGGCCTTTGCCTTTAGCAATGTATAGGTCATAGGTGTTCTTGACAAGGTCAGTTTCAGTAGATAGAGGAGATGAAGCTGAAAGGGGTAGGCTTAGGAACAGAACTCATAGAAAGCCTGAGAGGGGGGGCGACATGTTTCACTTGGTAGAGTTCTTTGCCTTACATGCTTGGAGCCCTTGGTTCAACACCCAGAATTTTTTTTTTTTTTTTTTTTTTACAAAAAATATGGAGTGCAAGAATAAGACTTAGGCACAGTGCAAATATAGAACTTTTTCCAGTGAGATTTTCTGTGAATAGGAAAAAAGGTCAACAATCAGTGGAGATTGCAAGTCTATAGAAATATTCAGTAGAGATAGAAAACCTGATGTAGGAGAAAAGGTGTTTGCTAAAGCAATGCCCTTGAGCAGACAAGAGGAGATGGAATTTAGTGCATACATAGAGAGATTGGCATCTAATGAGGCTGGCAAGAGGAAATCAAGGCCATCACTCGGGAGCAAGGATGGGTGACTTTGAGGAACTGCAGATTAGGGAAAGGAAGAGTGTGAAATATTCAGTGTGGTGAACCAGAATGGATGAACCGAGAAAATACAGTATGGCTTCCGGTTAACACAAATAGAAATTTGTGGTCATGGATGCCAAGCTAGCAAAACGGTGTGGTTGTTTATTTCTTCTAGTCAGGTTTGGCATCTTGAGAGTAGTCACAGACTAGGTGGAGAATGCTACTCCATGCTATTGCTATTTGTCCTGTGAAAGTGTGACTAAGAAGAGAGGGGCAAAGGAACAGACCAAGAATTTGACCAGACATGGAGCAAATAGGGTCATTAGAAGAGTGTTAACTGTGAAGAGGTGAGGTTAAGTGGCCTTCGGGATTCTGGTGAAGATGAAGGACCTGGGGATTTGAATACCCAAAGGACTGATCTGTACAAAAGAGTTATAGGCAGACCAAATAAAAAAATAAAAACTATACCTTTTTAGTTTCTCAAATACTGTCTCTCTCACAAAGCCTGGATTGATGCCCACAGACTCCATTTCTCATTTCCCCGAATCTTCAGTGCATGCGTGTTTCACACTTGAGCCTCTTGCGTATTCCATATGATGCTTATCTATCTGTTTTATCTCTCCTAACTCTTAAATAATTCTGTCTGTGCCCCTACATCATTCCGAGGGAAGACTCTTGAACCTAGAGTCTCAATAACAAATTGCAGACGTCAGTAAGGCGAGAAGGTACCCAGTTGTTTGAGGTTAGGTTCCCAGGAAACAAGGTGGAACATCATCTGACAAGCATTCAGGTCAGCGAGTAGGGAGTGGCCTTGTATCAACAGCGGCAGCAGGGAGAGGGATGAAATGGGATTAGGAGGAAGGAACAATGGAGCTGCAGTTCAGGTTTTGCAGCAGCCTTAGTCAACCTCTGGGGAGAGCAGTGGAGGTGGTGGCCCTGTGGAAAGGCCCAGTGCTTGAACAGGTAGTCAAGGGACACTCCCAAGAGGTACAGCCCAGGAGAGGCAACACATCCCATGGAGGGGGAACCCTGGCGTGACACAGTGTTCCCCACAGCATCCTAAGTCTAACAGCTTGGCAGGGAGGAAGCAAATGTAAGGCATTTCAGTTGAGGAGGAGCGGGATTGGCATGGTGTGATGATGTTTGCAGTGTAACTACTGTGAAGTAACCTCTGGCATATCTTCCCTTGCTTGGACATCTTCTTCTTACGGAACATCTGTCTTTTTGCCCAGTTACTAGGAAAGAATGCGATTTTTTAATTGACTGGAGCATCTTGCTCTTTTTTTTTATTTTTCCTACTGATGATCGTCATGAACCCATCTTGAAGATATAATGTTCACAGATGTCTTTGAAGACAATCTCAGGTCAATATGTCTTCACTAAGTGCTTTATAATATAGTCCGGGAGTGAGAGTTTCCATTGGTTTGGTTTTGTTTTTCAAATTGTTCTCTTTACCAGGATGCCTCTGGGCCCAAGAGAGATCTCTCACTCCGGCTCATTTTCTTTGATGGCGAAGAGGCTTTTCTCCACTGGTCTCCCCAAGATTCTCTGTATGGGTCTCGGCACTTAGCCCAGAAGATGGCATCGAGCCCTCACCCTCCTGGATCGAGAGGCACCAACCAACTGGACGGCATGGTTAGTAATGACCTTGGCTCTGTAGCTCAGCCTCTGCCTGCGGAGAAAAGGCTTCGAAGACCAAGTAAAGGCCTGAAAGTGCAGTGGAATCCTCAGAGCAGTGTTTATTGTAGAACATTCCCTGGCAAGCTCTGGATTTTTGAGGAATCCCAGAGCTAAGAAGAATGACTCTGTGTTAGATGCCGTGTTTGGCTGAGCTTAATTAAAATGATGTGAAAATCAGATTAAGGAGCTATTAGATTCAGTGTAGCTCAGCCAGACCACATCCCCCTCGTACTGTGTACTACGGAGAGAGAGAGGAAAAAAAAAACCTTTTTCAAGCAGAGGAGGCATGAAAAGGAGAGAGTGACGACGTCCCCACGTGTTTAAAGCAGTATAGCGACCGCAGTGTGGATGCTTAATTTGATATAGTAGGTCGAAGTGGTATTTATAATGTAAGGGTAGAGACATCTTGAGGATGCCTCAAAATCCTGCTATTATTAGGAAGTGGGTGCAGCATCCAACCTCCATCCATCCTCATCTAGTGCCCCATCAGTGCACATCTTCCTGTGACTCTTCCCACACTTGATCTCCACTCTGTCACCAAGTCCTCACCAACCCCAGCTTAGAACCTTCTGCTACCCGTGGGACTTTGTCCCTCCCAGTGGTCTCCACTTATCTCTGACATTCTCTCTAAACCCGCCACCCTGCGTTCATGAATCCCCACTGTTTGTCATGTGACTGACTGGCCTGCACCCTCTGAATCAAATGATGTGAACATCATTTGTGAACATCCTTATGTGATGTTCCTCACGCTCCTTATGTGAACATGACTTTCTCAGGTACATTGCCCGCTTGCACGGAGACAAAAGGCATGTAGTCAGTATTTCACTCATTCACTTGTGCCCAAGTGGCTCAGAAGGGTTCAGGGAAATGAGGAGAGGCATAGAGAATTAATAGTTATTTATCAGTCCAGATATATGATCCACAGTGATGGAAAGGAATATTTCTTTCTCAGGCAGAGACTTAGCCAATCAACTGAATATGTTCATATTTCAAACAAGCGTTTTTCCAAATGAATAAATATATATTAATTGCATATGTGGATAAGCATATATCACTCATGTACACTATGTCTTTGGAATCATGAAATCTGAGAACGTTTACCCGGTACGTCAGATTTCACACTAGGTAGTTACCCACAAATTATTTCACTTACTTAAATCGGGAGGGTTTAATCTAGGTGGTGGTGGTCAGGGAGCCCACAAGCTTGCTGGTGTATTTTGGCTCTAATAAGCTAAGAAACATTGGTTTAATACGGAATGGTGTAACCTGGAGATGTTAGAGAGTTGCTGGATCGAGCTCCTTGTTTGCTACACAAAGAAATGGCGATCCTGTAGCATGGTGCATATAGTTTCCTTTAAAGGAATTTTTTTCATATGTGCTGTATGAGTCATAGCTTCTGCCCTCATGTTCCTCTATCATTACAGACTAAAGTTAAAATGCCTAATTATAATGGCATAGAAAATTAGACAGGTTCGAACTCCCATGTGAACATAAAGCAAATGAATTCCTTTTCAAGCCATGAAATATGCATCGAATCTCCCTTTCTAATTTTTCTTGGCTATGTTCATTTGGTGTATAATACACTGTCGTTTATTCACATTGAAAGATTTTAAAATGTTCTCTAAAGTCATTACCAAATAATGTCACTAAACTCTTTGTTCACTTATATAGTTCTCTGTGTGATTCTCGATTATTAAAATGTATTTACTTTTGACCGTTCTTCTCTACCAATGGGTCTGAAGCATGCCTGGGTGACTGACAAAACAATCTTCTTCTCCCTTAGGATCTGCTTGTCTTACTAGATTTAATTGGAGCTGCAAATCCAACATTTCCCAATTTTTTTCCCAAGACTACCAGATGGTTTAATAGACTTCAAGCAATTGGTAAGCACCACAGCTATTAAAGAGCAACATGTTGTTTCTTCCTTCTGACACATGTGCTACACCTTAAAATTCAAAATTGATAGTTTAAATGTGCTATTTAAATATCTAACATGCCTCTCTGGCATTGTCTTACCCTACCAGTTTATTATTTCTAATTCTTTAGCAGGCCTAGATTAGTTTCCTAGTCTATTTTGAAATGCAAACATCAAAACACTACATTTCTACCTCAATTTTGTCGCATTCTATTTTCTTCCTTTGTCTTTTTCCCCCCAAGGACTCCATGTGGTCCCTTTATTTCCTTTTCTAAAATGCACACATCAATAAATTGTACCTTATTGCCATTAAAATTCATTGTACTTTCCTCCTTCACGGTATTTACATATCTAACTATATCATTAATTGTATAGGAAAAATTTACCTTATGGCTAAGGAAATATAAACATTGATAAATAGGAATATTATTTTTTTGTGTTAGTTGTAAGTGTAAGTGTAAAATTTCACTACACTTACTTACTAGTTGGTATAGTTTTAACCCTTGAAATTTAACAGTTACAAAAATGAACAGCTGTCTCAGGGAGTTTTATTTCCATGTTTTATAATCTCACGATCTCTTATCATCTTGGACAAACCACACATGGGTTATGTATAACATGAGTTACATGCTACCAGATAACAAGAGCAAAGAGTTATATCAGTCAGTGGTTCTCAGCATTTTGTACAGTTCATACTGAGGCATGGATTACTGGGTTGTACCCCAGAATTTCTGATTCATTAAGCCTGAGTCAGCACCAGCGAACTTGCATCTTTAAGTCATTCTCAGGTGATGCTGAAGCCACTGGAACTACATCTTGAGAATATAGATCACGGTAGGTCACGGTAGGTGTCTTTTCCCCCACAGAGTGGCCAGTTGATGTACTTCCTCTTACTCTGCCTGACTATTCCACTTTTTAGCCCCACAGTCCTCTGCAGGCATTCCCCACACACCATCTGCATCTACGAGCATCTGCACCTGAGTTTTCCCAACACCCTTGACTCTTATTTTCTCCTTCTCAATCTCTCTATCATTCTGCTGAGCGTCTAACTCTTTTTTTTTTTGATTTATTTGTTACATATACAGTATTCTCTGCACCAGAGGATACTGGTGGGCACCAGCTCTCCTTATCGATGGTTGTGAGCCATCATGTGGTTGCTGGGAATTTAACTCAGGACCTCTGGAAGAGCAGACAGTGCTCTTAATCACTGAGCCATCTTTCCAGCCCTTAGCGTCTACTCTTCAGGAGGTTTTCGCCAGAGTCACGTGTGGCTTTGTTTCTATTCGCCGTCACTCTGAAGTGTGCCTAGGTGCAGGACAAGGCACTTGCCCTATTTGTGGCTATGCTTGTTGATATGTATCTAGAGAAGAATTCCTTGTGTGGTAAGATTTCAAGCTCCCTGAATAAGGATGTATTCTGAGTCTCCATCAGATAATTTTAGATGTGCATCTCCTGTCTGATTGCTATCTGCAGAACAGGAACTCTATGAACTGGGTTTACTCAAGGACCATTCTTTGGAGAGGAAGTATTTCCAAAATTTCGGTTATGGAAACATTATCCAGGATGACCACATTCCATTCTTAAGAAAAGGTAAATGTGTGTGTGTGTGTTTGTATCATTGTGCATGTCTGTTATATCTACTGTGCCTACCACATTTGTTATATTTTATGTGCATTTTGGAAATTTAAAACAAAATCATTTACACCTTCTTTTATCATTTAGTTTTATTATTATATGTTAATTGTCCATAGTGCTTCATTATGACATTTTATAGATGTATATAATGTAGCTTGAACATATTTATTCCTTTGCCATTTTTTGAACCTTCCCCTTCCTCAAATAATCTCCCTTCCCCTTTCATGCATTTAAAAAAAAATGACTCAGTGGGTTTCATTAGGGTTGCTTACAGGAGAGCATACAGGAGGCTACTACAGGAGTATAGCAGCACTGGTAAGGACACCTTACCAACAGGTTCACCATTGAAGTACACGCCTCTCCCTCCGCCAATAACCATTATAACTATGTATAAATCCTCAGAGAGGGGTGAAGCCTTATGAGACCTTTCGCTCTCCATGACATGATACTGTGGGCCCAATCTCACGAAGATCTTGGAGAGGTCATGGCTGTTGTGAGTTCAAGAGTGTAGAGGCCATGTTCTGCTTGCATTTCACACCGTTCTCCCCATCCTTCCCCTGTGTCTTCCATCTTTTTCATCCCTCGCCTTTGATGCTCACTGGGCCTTAGATGATACAGATGTCCAAGTTATGGCTTAACATTCAACAGTCATTTATTCTCCTTATTTTAATCAGTTATGGGTCTTTGCAGTTACTGTTGCCAGTATAAAAAGAACCTTCCTAGTCACTAGCTTTTTTTTTTTTTTACTTTGCTCCCTGGTGCCCTTACCCAGCTTTCTTTAATGGTGAAAGTTTCCAGTCTCCAACTGCTGCATGTGTTTGAGAAACAAATTAAACATAAGTAATATTGGTGTACTTCCAGTCACTAAGCCCATGTTTCCTTAGTTGACTCCCTTCCAAGCTTGACCGAATTACATTTATATATTAGTGTTTTGACACATATAAAGGTATTTTAAAAGATCTAAAAGTGGCTGGGCATGATGGCACACATCTCTAATCCCAGCACTCAGGAGGCAGAGGCAGGCAGATCTCTGTGAGTTCGAGGCCAGCCTGGTCTACAGAGTGATTCTAGGACAGCCAGAGATATACAGAGAAACCTAGTCTGGAACCACTCCTTCAAAAGGCCTAAAAAAAGACACTAAGTTAATTTGAATGAGAACTTATCTGTAAGAGGAAGTATAAATATTTTGCTATAAATAAGTTTTGGGCAACATTTGTTTTCTGGATATTTATCTACAAGATAAATATTAGATAACTAAACCAAATTAAATGAGAAGGAAGCCATCTAGACACACCCTCACCTCATCTATGTTGGTGCCAGGTACTAGTCAGACACAACATGTAATGCATTAGCATCCCTTACCAGGTAACTGAACACACCCCTAACTGAAAAGTCCTACTTCTACCCAAGAAGCTATTTGAAATTTATATCCACTGGGAGACGGGAAAATAATTTTTTTTTCCTCAGTGGAAAGACACTGGGCAGTCCCCATTGGCCAACACAAATAGACTCCATTTTGAGTGTGTATGTGTATGCCCACTTTTTGTTTACTTGTTTTGATTTTTTGAGAGAGAAAGAAAGAGACAGAAGCAGACAGACAGACAGACAGACACACACATACACACACAGACAGACAGACAGAGAGAGACAGAGAGACAGAGAGAGACAAAGAGACAGAGGCAGACAGACAGGCACAGAGAGAGAGAGAGAGAGAGAGAGAGAGAGAGAGAGAGAGAGGGAGGGAGGGAGGGAGGGAGGGAGGGAGGGGGAGGGAGGGAGGGAGGGGAGGGAGGGAGGGAGGGAGGGAGGGAGGGAGAGAGAGAGAGAGAGAGAGAGAGAGAGAGAGAGAGAGAGAGAGAGAGAGAGAGAATGAAATTGGGAGGATAGGAAGTGAGGAAGATCTTGGAGCTGGTGGGGAAAAAATGATCAAAATATATAGTATGAAAAATTAAAGATGATAAATACAAACGAAATGGAATGAAACAAACCCCACCCCCTTAGCAGCCCTCTCTTTTTGGATATTTAGATGAAATGATAGAGTCCATTATTGTTCACTGGCATGGAAGAGTTCGTGGCATGGAACGTTCCTTTCCTAGTCTTGCCCTTTTCAGTAAATGATCTACATTTATCCATTTGCTCGAGGCAGAATACTGCGAGCTGTCTTTAGTTCTACCCTTTCCCTGAGTTCCACCTCTATTTCATACACACATATGTGTTTAAGTCTTCAAGATGACATCTATGTTGGAATCTCATATACAGCACTGGACTTACACAATATTCCCATTTCCCCCATTAGCAACAATTTAGGAGTGATAAGAGTCACTAAGTATAATACATCAATTAATTTGCCATTGTGTCATTCATTCATAGCTTTTCTTTTCTCATGAAAGGCATTCTGAATTTTTTGTTTGTTTGTTTTTTGAGACAAGGTTTTTCTGTGTAGCTTTGGCTTTCCTGAACTCACTTTGTAGACCAGACTGGCCTCGAACTCACAGAGATCCACCTGCCTCTGCCACCAAGTGCTGGGATTAAAGGCGTGTGCCACCACGCCCGGTGGCATTCTAAATTCTTGAAGATATCTTTGTTTCTCAATATCCAGAATATAGTTAGGAAATCTTAAAACCCACTGACAGTATGCCTTGCATAAAGTTAAGTTATATTCTTGCTCTTCTTTTTTTTTGCACATAAATAGACTTGACTCATCTTCTAAAAATGTAAATCAAATTATGCTAATACTGCTTTAAAGCTCTAGTGGTTTGCTGTCTTACAGAGTAAGATGGAAAGTGTTTACCATGGCCCTAACATGACTTCTATTTTCTGATTCTGTTTCAATATCATCTCCTACTTCTCTTCTCACTTCTTCCTGTGCTCTCCACCCAATGGCCGTCTTAGTGTCCTCTGCTTGGGGCAAGCCTCATGACCTTTGCACTTAGGGATATTGTTGCCCATGGTGTGCTGATTCCTAGATCTTTGCCTGGCTTGCTTTCTCTTGCGTTTGTGCCTCTAGTTAAATGTTATCTTCTGGTTTTAAATAGCCCCTCATTCAGTTCCCCTGACCGCTTTCCATCTTTATCCTCGTACCTCATTTTGTTATTTTTTAAAAGCTTTAGACTGCCTATGATTACGTCTTGTATGGTCATGCTCATAGGCAAGTCTTGCCTTTTCACTCCCAGAACAAGAGCTCTCAGGCAATAGGCGCCTTAACATCCCTTACTGGATTAACTGATGTTTGTTTACAAGTCTTGAAGTAATCATGCTTCAAGTATGAAGTCAAAAATAAAGATGTCCACGTGGGACAATAAATTGTTAAATGTCTTATAAGATACAGAACTTCTCTGCTTACAAAGGCCGCTTCCCAGTTGGCCCACGGGAAATTCTTACTAACGTACCAGTTTCTCATCTCCTGTCAGGCGTTCCAGTTCTTCACCTGATAGCTTCTCCCTTCCCTGAAGTCTGGCACACCATGGATGACAATGAAGAAAACCTGAGCGAGGCAACCATTGACAACCTAAACAAAATCATTCAAGTCTTTGTGCTGGAGTATCTTCACTTGTAATATTTGGATTTAGTTTGTGGTAGTTGTTTCTGTATCAACTTCAAAAGTCAATACGTTGTTTAAATAATCTGACTCCAGATAAATGTTGTGTGTTAAAGTCTGTCCTGTAGATTTATTTGCCTTCATGACTCTTTCATCTAGAGACAAGAAAGGAACATATAAAGAAATAAAAAACCAGTAGTTTTTGAAAATCCTTCGGGTGAAAACTTTAAAATGATGTCAGGTCCATTATCAAAATCATAGTCTTTAAGCAGTGCTTAATAAAATGATGTTGTACAATATGTCGTGGTAGTTTTATGTGTTATGTTGGATAATGTGTCATAGAATATGTAATACAACAGATACGTACTTTGACAGCTCTTACATTTCTTCAAGAAGCTTCGTGGAGTTTATTTCTTGGAAATTAAAATCTGAATTAAATGTTATATAGTCGTCTGTTCTCCATTTCTATAAATGAGAAGTATATGTTTTAATGCATGGTTCAATTTTCTAGACTTTTACACCTTTAATTTTTTTCTGTAAAAATGATATATTCAGTAGCAAAACCATTGGAGAAGGATACAAAAATATAACCCCAGTGTATTAACAGAGTCACTATTGCCTCTTTAGTTCGGTATATAGGTATAGATATAACCAAACTATCTATCTAATTTTGGGGGTTTCCCTGCATAATGTATTTATAAGGTATGTATTTACTGTTTGCATCTTGGGTTGAGATAAAAACAGAAAAAGATCACTAAATGTTCCCTCAAGAGTTAATGATAAGGTATAATAACAGTAGCATATGATACTTGTTTTGCAATTAGATATTTTGGTATTTGGATTTGGTAGATAGTAGCCTTTTCTTTTCTGGAGACACAGGCATCCTGGATTATGTTTAGAGATAGGAAACGATTATCTGTAAGTAACAATCTCAATCAAGTGAGTACATAGGGAAATTGCTCATTTCAAATAAATGAAGCTAGTCGGCGTCATTGTTCTGTGTGCTCCCTGTTCAGGGAAGACGTGGAGCACACGCTCAGCGTTCGATGTGCTCCCTGTTCAGGGAAGACGTGGAGCACACGCTCAGCGTTCGGTGTGCTCCCTGTTCAGGGAAGACATGGAGCACACGCTCAGTGTTCTGTGTGTTCCCTGTTCAGGGAAGACATGGAGCACACGCTCAGTGTTCTGAGGGCAGTACAGAGTGGCTAGCTGGGTTGGGAAACATTGTTGGTTTTAAGTTTAATAACAGTGGAAGTAATGAAAAATAATTTACTTGCTAAAATATAAGTTCTAGGTAGGACAAGTAAAACATATAATTTTAATTATGTGATTGCATAGTTATGTACACTGACACAGTTACTATGATGTATAACATATTGTAATTTCATATTTTACACAATTAGATTTTTCTAGGCTTTCTTTTTATTTTACAATGCTGTTCCTAAGGCTATAAGGGATGTTGTGCCTTTGTAATTTTAAACTTATTTTTTTAGATTTGCTTATTTTATTTTATGTGTACACCATGCATGGGCCTGATGCTCTGCAAGGTCAGGAGAAGACATCATATCCTCTGGGACTGTTACAGATGTCTTTGAGCCACCATGTCGGTGCTGGAAACCAAACCTGGGGCCTCTGCAAGAAAAAGTGTTCTTAACCACTGAGCAATCATCCAACCTCACTTAGCTTAAAAATTAAAAAAAAAAATGCATAGTCTCATTTATGCCAGGCTGACCTTGAAGTCACTATGTAGGCGAGAGGACTTTGAACTTCCTGTTACCTTCTTTGCATCCCCGAATACAGGCTGAGGTTACAGACACATGCCATTGCATGCGGTTTATGAGGTGCTGGGGATGGAACACCAGGGCTTTGGACATGCTAGGCATGCACTCTGTTAGCTGACCTATCTCCCTATCTAGAGCCAATAGGTATCAAGTGATAATTTTGGGTGACAGACGATGCTGGTAGTGCTTCGTGTATTTTTGCCAATGCAATCCTCACAGCACCTCAAGAGGTATGTGGTATCATTACCATTACTTTATGGTGCGTAGCATAGTTAGTTAAGTTCCTCAAAATCATGTAATAATGGTAGAATCTGAATCCAGGCTTTAGAATCCGACCTTAAAGCGCACACATATTCTGTTGTTTAGAACTTTCCACAATACTGTTAATGTTAAACAAAGTGTCAGTTGTATGTTGAACATTTCACAGGGCGTCCCCTCATTCTCGACCCCTTTTTTGCTAAGATTTGCTTTACAGTTTTAGCCATCAGAAACCTGTCATCTCTATGCAGATTTATTTCCACGCCATACCAAAGGCTATATATATATATTTTTTGCACCAGCTCATGTACAACAGAAATCAACATAAATGGTTCCAGGGCAGAGGAATCTAAGCCACAAAGCAGGATTAAAGGGAGCTCAGTTTTACAGATTAATTTTTGTTAATATGACAGAAAAATAGTTTGCGGAAGATACATTCCTTTTTTCACACCAGGAACTAAGCCGCTGTGTTGATGAGGCATATGCCTTAAGCCATAATAGTCAACAGGAGAATGCGTTTAGTCTGGAATCTGAACTTTAGTTGACAGAGCTGCACACAGAATTAAAAGCCAAGATGATAAGCTCCTTTTTGAGGCAGAGTGAAATTAATAGGCGATCTACTATAATCTGTTGAGCTGGCATTCGGAGGATTATTTTTAGCGGAGGTTGGAGGATATGTTGAAATGGGATACCGGGCGGGTGAGGCGGGAAAGCAAAAACATAAGCAGCTTAATGCAGTGAAGGCTTCCTTGCTTTGCAACAGCGCCCTGCTTTACTTCACCAAGAGTCTGCATGACTCTGAGGGAAGCAATCATGATGTCATCAATAGAGATGCTTTGGGGCATGAATTTTGATGGTAATCTCTGGAATACGTTTTGGGCAATTCACGCCAGTCAGAAACATTATTACCTTTTGAGAGTGACAGCTGTAGAGGCAGTGCTCCACATACACTTTACAGCCCTTAAGAGAACAACTGGTATATTTTTCCTACTAGTCTTGGCCCTGCAATACGTATGTCTATTTTTATTTCCCTGCTTCAAGAGAAATGAGTTCAAAGGCAAATATTCACAAAAGAGTATTCATAACTTTGGTATCTAAGAAAAACGTCATGAGCCTGTTATTGTAGCTTGAGGGCTGTGACTGGAGGAGAAAAGACAGATGCTTATGATGAAGAAAGGACACAAGGACAAAGACCATGTTTGCAGTCTGGGCTCCAGCTCCTCAAACACTGCACTTCGTGAAGCTTCTGTCATTCATCAAAGAAACACGTTGATTACAGTGTCCCAGCAAAAAAAATCATGTGAAAAAGCCGAACGTTTGCCTATCAAACCAGCCCAACTGGAGATTACTTAAAGGGGAAGTGGGTGGGATTCTCGGTTCTTCCGTTCTGTGGCAGCTCCTCGGGAGCCTTGGCCACATTCTGCTCTGATGAAAATAACATCTCAGTCTCTTTGGAAGACTTAAATGGGAGGAATGAAGGTGTGGCGACCATGGGAATAAAGAGAAGACGAGGAAGCCTATTCGGTAACTTAAAGGCAAGCTAATGTGGGCCACCACTTAAATTGTCTGTTCACGAAGGTGGGTGTTCTTTAGAGGCACTCTTCCTGCCTGCCTTAGGCTTCAAAGATGAATGTAAGAAAGCTGAGGTTTTTCTCAGTTTCAGGGCTACTGTTCCATACAGCCTGAAACTCTACAAGTAGTTTTGAAGTGGTTTGCTTATTTCCTCCTTCAGTATTACCTCTCTGACACCCACAATTTATCTTTTTCAGCCTTCAAAATTCCCCTGCATGGGGCAGAAGCCATAGTATAAATTCACCGCCACAGAGAATTATTGGTTATCTAATTGGGTAGCAGGGTGGTATCGGGTACTCCTCAAATCCTCTTACCCATAAAAATAGGATCCAGAATCCTGGCAATAGATCCAACAGCAAAAAAAATTATGACAGTTCTGAAGCATGCTGGATGAAAGGACTGCCTTGTGTCATGGCGGGACCCCTCAGCCTCAACTTGGCTGGCATGCTCACGCAATGTGAAGTCATTATATTATGCTCATATTTCAAAGGCAACGCATGAAACATAGCCCAGCCTCCCAACATATCCCAAATTGGAAGTGGAGAATTCAGACAATTTGAGAGTCAATATCATGATCACACACTTGCTAAGAAGAGAAAACAAAATACAATAAAGAAAAACAAAAGCAAAAAACAACCCCCCAAAAACCACTCAATGTTACAAACACTACGAAGGTAGCAAAAGTAAAAATTAAAACTGGTTAAGTATAAAGAACATCACCCGGGGATGTTTCCATCTCTCACCTACTTAGTGCCATGGGTATAAAAGGTCCTTGGCCTGCATGGACTTAGTACTTGTGGGTTTGGCTAAGCAAGACTGACATGTAGCGAATTAGGTTACTGGAGAGGTCAGTGTAGAGCTGGGAATGAGGGGTGCTGACTCCCAGCCATAATTTACTGCTGTCCTTATGATGCCTGCAGGAGCTCTTGGGCCTATTTTCTTGTTAAAATTAATTTCATACCCATCCTCCAAACTATATATTCTTGCTGGAGATGTAACTAGAGAAGTAGAGAAAAATGATGGATGCACACATGAGGTATGTAGCTGATTTTCATCTTTTATTGATAGAAAAATTAAAGGTTTTAAACACACTTTTAAGACTGCCGATATGCCAGGGGTGGTGGCACACGCCTGTAATCCTAGCACTCAGGGGTCAGAACCAGGCAGATCTCTTTAAGTTTGAGGCCAGCCTGGTGTACAAAGTGAGTCAAGGATAGTCAAGACTACACAGAGAAACCCTATCTCAAAAAACCAAAAAAGAAAAAAAAAAGACTTTAGGTTTTATTTCTCTTTTTTCTTATTTATTATTTTTCTTTTTCTTATATATATTTATAACATTACACATATATACAATTAACTACCTACAGCAAGAAGAACCATGAAACAACCAGGAATTATACAAATGTCACATTTATAATGCTTTGGCTATTTTTATTTGGCAGCCTTGAAGAAAACATCTTTCCTACCTTGGTGAGTCTAAAATTCTGAATGTTAATCAATATACATCATATCTCATCTTTATCAACTTATAATATCTATCTAGACCTAAAATCATCTTAATCCCTAAACAACTAAGCTTAATCGTAAAACTATACTATCTGGTCTTCAGCCCCATATTGGGCCAGAAGGCTGAAGATGATGCTCCAAAGTTATAAAGAGTTTTGGGTGACTGTTTAGGCAGCAAATTGTCTCTGCCATCTTCTCATTTTGGAAGCTGCACTTCCTGTCTCCTTAGGTAATTAATTTTATTCCTTCTCAAGTCTCTGATGGTGTTATTTCTCTTTTTAATGGGGCAAATGATATAAAATAAAGGTAGTTAAGTATTTAACTAACTCTTTGGGGGGAATACGTTAATCATCCATTTTAGATTATGTTAAGAGTTATGTGATGTCAAGTACTGTATTGCTATACATTTTGATAGGCTTACCCATGATGTTGATATTTTTATCCTCATCTTCTTAAGATGGGGACAGATGGAACCACAGAGCAAGGCTTCTACCAGCCAGAGTGCTGGGTGGCCAGATGACTTTTCCTGACCTGACTTCAAGCTCAAGCCTTTGGATCCGGCCTTCAGTTTCCAGCTGAGTTTGGGAGTCTTGTAGCAGAAATGTAGCTGAGTTACAGTGGCCACAAGGTTCAGTAGGTCAAAAATTCCCTAGGTCTTCCTCTTGCCTTTCCTCACCTCTCTCTTTCAGAAGGATGGCAGTTAAAGAAATGCCAGGGAAAAGAGATAAAAAACGATCTGTGTGAAATAATGTGGGGTTGGGCATGGTAGTACATACTTGTAAGCCGTGAACTTGGGAAGTGGAGCTGGGAGAAACAGAGGTTCAAAGTCATTCTTAGCAAAGTCATACTGAGCTTGTCACTAGCCTGGGTTACATAAAACCCTGCCTTAAAACAATAACAAAATCAAACGACAAAGTGTGAAGAAGAATAAAATTTTGCTCAGCACCAGAGAAGTTTCTGGAAGACACACTTGCTGTAAGGACTGATATCGGCTCAGGATCCCCAAGACCAAGTTCTCAGCGCAAAGGAAATTTATTGTCCTAGAAGGATAGAGGGCAGGCCATAAGAGATAAATACAGGAGACAGAGGATGAGGGGGGAGGGGAAGGGAACAAGGCAGAGGGGGCACGACTATTTGTTCCAGAGTGGGACAAAGGACCACCTTTGGATAGAGAGGAGAGAGATGTGGCCCATAGGAAAATGATGGTTTATAAAGGTAAAAGGGGGAAATGCTGTGTTAGGATGAATGCTTAATTTAATTGGGCATGTTAACTAGGTGAGCCAAAGGGGGCTTTTGATTGCTGGACTTCAGTACTTTGATAGCTGGATCTTGGCTAGGAGGAAGAAGTTGTCAAGCAAGGGAATAGACCTTGGTGGCTAGCTTTAGGCATGTAATCTAATGATTTTTTTTTTTTTAGCAATACAGAAGGAATGCGGAGAAGGGCAAGGCCTACCAGAGCTATGCCCACCACAATCAAGCTGGCCAGAGTCCCTTCACTTGTGTGGGATCAAAAGGTCAGAAGTTCACAGAGGAGGGAGGAAGTGGGAGAAGACTTTGAAGCACCTTCAGGCGTTGAGCAAAACTTCCCTCAGCTCCCTATCATAGGCACACTTGCCCTCCTTTCGGCTTCTGTGTATCAGTCAGGGCTTTGGGTTTAGGCTGTTTCCTCTGGTAGCGAAGAACTCATTCTAAGAAAATTTGCGTGGGCATCTCTAAAACCTCAAGAGGAGGCTTTCTGACTCATCTTCATGCCTCCCTCCCACTGCTAGCTCTCTGTGAGGAAACTCCCAGGGTGGAGTCAACACTGTCTGACTTCTGGGTCTGGACCCCTTCCCTTCCTGCGCGTGGGTTGGAAGTGGAGGTAGGCTTTCTCTGTCTTCGTCACACCGCCCTTCATGTCCCTTCTTCCCTTTTCCAGTAAGCTCGGTTTGGAGTTGAAAAGGAAGGATAGCAGGTCTTATTCAAAACATGTTGGTAAGCGGGATCTCAAAACTGGAGATATGCCTTTGTAGGTAAGGATACTTGTAGCTTCTCTAGGGGACTTGAGTTTAGTTCCTAGCACTTACATGGTGGCTCACAACTCTTTATAACTCCAGTCCCAGGGACTCTTATGCCCTCTTCTGATCTCTGTGGGCACCAGGAATGCATGTGGTACACATACATCCACACACATTAAAGAAAAAACTCTAAGTAAAAACAACAACAACCCCCCCCCCAAAAAAAACAACCCAGGAGCTCACTAGTTAACTCAGATTGCTTTGCAGCATCCTATGTAGGCCAGTGTGCCTGCACATAGTCATCCTGTCTTAGCCTCTCAAGTGCTAGGATTGCAGACACGTGCTATCCTTCACAGTTAGAAAACACTTTGTAGGTAGGCAGTGGTGGTGCATGCCTTTAATCCCAGCATTTGGGAGGCAGATGCAGGCCTGGTCTACAGAGCTAGTTCCAGGATGGCTAGGGCTACACAGAGAAACTCTGTTTCCAAAAAGCAAACCAAAGCAACCAACCACAAAACACAAACAAACAAAACAAAAAGGCAAGGAAGACAAAACAAAAAAGAGATTAAAGTTAGATAACGTTGAAATTCCAGTTTACAAGTCCAATTGTAGAGTTGAAACTTTGAAGATATTTCTGTGCTCTTTATCCCTACGCATTGCTATCTGCTTAGAGTAACTCCTGTAAGGATGTAGGGCAGGACCTGTCTAGGGGCACTAGGCTTCTCATCTCAAATGGGTGTGTCTGGGACAATAGGCCATATGGCCAATGTTCAGCCATCTTGTCAAAGTCTGCACCTTTAAGTCTCTGTTTTTCCCAGAGCTTGCCTTTCACCAGAAACTAGCTGACCCTGTTGTGGGTCAGCAGTTAGACTAAAGACAGATAGGGATGGAGCGACCCTGTTGTGGTTCAGCAGTTAGACTAAAGACAGATAGAGATGAAACAACCCTGTTATGGTTTAGCAGTTAGACTAGACAAAGAGGGAGCCAGATACCCTGTGTGGCAGGACATTATGATTCTGTTTGGAATTCCCTGTGTTGTGAGAAAAGCCTGCAGCTGGGTTGCTATAACAATATGCTTCCCTGCCCTCTGACTTATAAAAGCTGCTGCCTGACTAATAAAGTTTGAGAGTTTGATCAATCAGACTTGCTCTCCTTTTTTGTGTCTTGCATTTTCCACAGGTGAACTTCCTCCCGAGTTTTAGTTGAACCCCGCAGGCCGGGGCATGGGTGGATACTGTACACTGATCTGTGGCCTTCTTCACTGAGTTGAGCTCCTACCTTGGACGTATGGCCAAGCTTCTCAGCATGGGTGACACCCTGATATTTTGTCACAGGGGCATTCTGTCATTATGTGTTTCGATTGAGTTGCATGAGGGTGCAATCTGTGATTTGTATTTTGACATATAGCTACCCCTTTGGACAGGGCTTATACCACACCTGTCTATTTCAGCTATCTCCCCAATGTTAAGGCTGTGTCTCTGTCTACTACACAGTGACCATGAAGCAGGCTGGAAATGAATGGGTGTGGAGTTTAAAGGATTAACAAAGGAACATTCAGGATTGTAGAATCTGTGTGCATTGACTCATGACAAATATTAACAGAGAATAGAATGTCCTTTACTATATACTTATTGAACCGAGAATCTGCCTTTCTCTGCTTCGTTCTTCTCCAGCTCATATAACTCTGTTCCGGTCTCTGCTGGTTTCTCCTCATCTTCAGATTTAGTCGTGTTGAGAGGCTGTAGCTCTTGGTCTTCCTCATCACTCTGTCTCAGTCCATGATCAAACTCACCTGGCTTCAAGCTTTGAAAGAGTATCCATGTGTTCACAGGACAGCAGCAGCTGTGCCAATCGCCTCTAGGTTCATGCACGCCTCGCCTGGCAGAGGTCCACACAGGGGACTCAACCCACCCCACTAAATGCATCTTCTCCACCTTGGTTGTCTGTAATGTGTTCTTCCTGCACTTCAGCCCACCGTTAGAGCCATTCTTAATTTCTCTTTCACACCCCACGCTCAACTAGTCGGCAAATGGGCAGGCCAGGCCTATCTTGAAAGCACACCCAGAGTCTAGTCTATCCTTTTGGTACCTTCACGACTACATCTTACTCCAAGGCTCCATAGCCTAATGTTCCAGTTACTGTGAGAACTTCTTGCCAACTACACCTGCTTCTACCCTGTCCCCTTAGACTTTACTTTGTGCAACAGCGTGACCCTTTGGGAGAGTATATCAGATCATGTCACTGTCCAACTCTGAGTCCAGAAACAGGTATAGACTTGGAGTAAATGTCATGTCTGTATAGTTGACTTATTTGTCCCTTTGTGATCTGTCCCTTGACACGCTTTGACTTATCTAAGTCTTTTTTTATTGTTCACTCTGAACTAGCTACACTGGACCATTTGCTATTAGTCATACATCTCAAGCTTTGTGTCTCTAAGCCTGCTTCCCCTCAGTCAATGTGACAGGACGGTCTTTTTGTTTTGGGGACATCTTTACTTCACATCTTTGGTCTGCTTTTGTTTCTGCCCCACCAAGCCTGGATACTCATGCTTTTATTGAGACTTTTCAGTTACTTGTTAGAAATTTCAGCTTCTCTGCTCCCTTCTGCAAACTGTGTAGTGATGTGTAGAAACATAGGTTTTATCTTATGGAGATTCAGATGTCTTTTGGGTATGGATAATAATTCAAAACCATCTATTTTAATTCACTGGAAAGCACAGGAAAGAAAACCTTAAAAACAGCTAAAAGGTAATATATTTCCAACAGAGACTACTGTTTCTTTTATGGTATAAAGGTATCCATAATAAAACTAGCTAATAGGATGCTCACACACAGAAAGGATAAAAGGAATCTTCTGTCCAATAATCTCTCAATAAGAACTCCAATGTCACAGTCTTCATAGAGATCCCTCAGACAAATTCTGTTAAGCAATGTAAACATAAATTTAATGATAATTATGACACAAAATCCCCCACCTCTACATGCTGTCTTTTGTTGACTGTAAGGTTAACAGGGACACTTAAAAGGCCAGTGATGTCACAGTATATACACAGGTAATATTAACTTGTTGCATCACCCCATGTGTGTAATTTGGATTCAACCCTCCCTTATTACGGTTATGTTGCACAATACCTTCTAAGCTAAACAATTGCCACCTTAAAAACTCCAACTGTGCCTACTTAAAGCAATTACAACTGGACTTGTTAAATGTTAAAGTGCCTTTAAAGAATGAGGAGTCAGTCATTGGTCCTTCACCTCTGTATACAGTCTCTCCTCCTAGCTGGTTGCATGTGATTGGACCCTAATTATATGAACCATGAAGGTTTCCTGGGTGTCATAATTACATGAGACACCTAAGTTTTCTGGGTGTGCATGCTAAAAACTAAAATGGGGAGGAAGTCCACTTAAACACTAAGAAAACACTATTATATATACTGAGTAAAGGCCCAAATACTGCCTACCACCTACTTCCTGTTACTCACAGGCCAGGTCTACCATCAGAGCATACCCAGAAGCTAGTCTAGATAACTTCACTGCTACATCCTGGGCCAAGGCTCCATCACCAACTCATCTGCTTCTACCCTGTACCCTCAGAGTACTCCATGTAACAGAATGGCCCTTTGGACAGTACATCAGATTATGTCACACTCCAACTTAAAGTCCTGTAACAGGCATAGACTCAGAGTACATGCCAGTGCCTGGCCTTACTACTGCTATAAGAAAAAGTTCTTACAACAATGGTGAGTTTATTTGTTACTATTATGTCTCATGGTATTTAAATTGTTTTTAATCATGAGAGATGTATATATAAAAGGTAAGTCTCTAAATATAATCATGAATGTTTACCTTCCTAAATACTCCCCCCACCTTCTTGGTTCTTGTTAACTTAAAACCTACAACATAAAAGTTAATAGTTAAAAATCCATGTATAGGTGATCTTATAAGTCCTTAAGGTTATATTGGCCCATTCATGTTAACAAAATCTGACTTAAAGGTGTGTATCCAATCACTTAGGTCTTTGTTAACTTTATTAAGCTTTGGCTATTTAGAAAATAAGTAAATCATATATAAAACTCTAATATTTTATAAAAGTAAACTATAAAAGAATAAAAACAAGGTCTTTAGTCTTTTCATGAACCAGATCTATGGTTTAAAGTTTATTTTAATGATAAAAGAGCTTCAATTCAAAATTATAAGTTTTAAGACTCAAACTTAACAGAGATTAAATTATAAAATTTTAATCTTATAAAAATTACATACTGTACAACTGTTAAAGATAATTAGGACATACAAGCTAGTGGTCAGTCGCTGTTTAATAACCAAATTCTTTAAAGTACTCAAACTATGTGTGTAGTCATGCTAAGTACAAATATAATTCATTTACACAGACAAACTTGGAGGGAGGGGCCAATTTACATTTCTCATTATATAGTCTTCTGTATATGTTTAAGCCTGAAACAAGTAATCCAAAACATGTTTAAAGTAAACTTAAAGCTTGTTTAATGTAAAGTAATATTTAAACCCAGGTAAACTGGTTGTGAAAAATAAATACTTGAGTAAAATGGGTTAAATTTATAACACACCTACACGGCGGGAAGTTGCCAAGCCCAAGTAGGTTCCTTGAGTGGGGCACAACACCACCAGAGCAAATTGCATTTTCGCCTCATTTCAGGATGAGGATGCGTGGGAAAATAAGACCTGCCAGAAGCCTGACACTCCTGTCACTGCCTGCCTGATCAGCTCTGGTTGTGTAGGCCTGACCAACTCCAGCTCTATAGGCCAAACCCAAAACCCAAACCAAATCACTACCAACAAAACCTCCTTATCTATAAGAAAGATAATGCCTCATGTCTCATGTGATGGTGATGGATTCTCTTGGCCAGTGGAGGAGTCTACACCCATATCCTAAATGTCTCAAACAACAGAGAGTTGAATAGCAATTACACTGTCCTCAACAGGGATGCGGTGAACAGGGACACCTTGTCCCTAAGCTACCACCCAACGTAGGGCCCCCACGTTAGTTCAATTGGCCACGCCCTTTACCTTGCTTTCAGTTCTTCCTCTGAGCAAAAGCTAATTCCAGGGTTCGCCCCCTAACCACCCATGCGCCGTGATTACAGGAGATGGGGAGACACTCCGTCATCATACTCAGAGTGTCGGGTGTTTGTTCGGACCATCAAAGTGGTGCCTTTAAAAATCTTTGCCAGACAACCCTATTAAAATGACTCAGTTCCTCATGACCCAACGCTTTGCACATGCTGTTTCCTCTGCCTAGAGAAATCTCCACCCAGCAAGGTAGTTTCTTGACTAATTAATTTAGTTCCTCGTAATCCTCTATTTAAAATCGAGACCTTGATTTCTCTGCGTTCTATCCTTTCTTTAATCACTTTCTAAATACATGATTTATTTAATTATTTTTTATTTTTATTATCTGCTTTCCTTCTTCAAAATGTAAATGCTACTAAGGTAGGTCTTTGGCTTGCTCACTTGAGGGTTTTGCTAAATGAATGAGTTAATTGCAACGGGACCAGAGGCGTTCTTACAAGGGGTCCAAAGGAAAGGTGGACGGTAGAGGTATGCTGCGCGCATGTGAAATTGGAACTGGCATTGTAAGCCATAATGGTAATGCAGTGGCCTCCTGGGGTTTGCTACAATCTCAGTGATGGACAGTCAGCCACATCCTAGGTAGACCTTGTGAATGGGTGTGGTTTAGAGTATTCTGTTTTTCCTTGCCTTAGTTATCAAGAGGCCAATGACGTTTCATAATGAAAAGAGATACTTGAATTGCCCCCCTCCCCGTGCAGACATTCTTTCTTTTAATGGAGGAAAAAGTGACAAGTCCCAGGAGAAATGTTTTATTCACAGCTGAGGTGAGAGGCAGAGTTAGCACGAGCCAAATGGAGAAAATGTGCAGGTGAATTCTTTCTGGCCTCTGCCCGCTGTAGACCCAAGCACTCCCACCTGCTGGCGGAAACACAGCGGTGGAGGCGTGGCCTATAGATACGGATGGGGAGCCGCACATCAGCAGCCTGTTTCAAGACCAGAACCCTCAGGAATGCTCAAGCTTGCCTCCATCTTTCTGCTTCTGGTGTCAGACCCTTTGATTTAAATTCTGATCACTCTGTCCCTTGCTGACTTCCCCAACATGGTGTATCAGGTTAAAGCTCTACCTTATGGATATGGTGGATGCGGAGAGAAGGGTCACCAGGAGTCCTCATTATGATGACGAATCTGGGGACTTCCTGTGACTTGGGCTTCTTATTTCATGATCTCCGGGCTCACCCTACATGAGATGTCCTGCCTCCCAGCCCTCCGCTCCCCACATTGGTGGAAACTAGCTTGTGTGGACATTCAATTTCCCTAGAAGCTCTAAGGTTCACCAAGTACATACTGTGTAATTAGACCACTGAATAGCAGGATGGACTTCAAGTCTCTGATTACCAGAGAAAGGGGAAGTGGTGCTAAACGGGAAGAGAAAGCCCAGTGCGTGCCTTGGAACCAGGAACCACATCAGCTCAAAGACTGAACAACGGATCTCACTGTCCTTGGAAGTGAAGTTTGTGGTGTTTCTTGTTAGGTGTCTGGGTCAATCCTAGTGCTTTTCTGGGCTGTGATACCCTCGGCTGCAAATGACGTAGACCCAACCCTATGCTGTGCCCGGCGGCAGGGATCCTTTGAGCTCTAAGAGGCATGCAGCCACTCACAGTATTGTTCAAGGACTTTACCTTTGGATTCGCAGCTGAATTCAAAACCTTGTCCTGCAATATAAAACACGTTCAAATTTGAGCAGGCTGTATTTCATTTCCCTCATGTGGATACTGGGGGTTTTACCTACTGGATTTTAATAATGATGTGAAATAACACTTTAAAAAGTAGCTTGTGTAAGTATCTGCCACTTAATTATTCATAAAGGGTGCTCACGATTATGACCTTGCATGAGGATGCTTTCTTTTCTTTTTCTTTTTTTCCCCCTATTTTGGTTTTTATTAGGATATTTTATCACAGCAACAGAAATAAAAGTTGGACACAAGGATTTCCCAAAAAGGCCATAAAATTTTTCCCTTAAAAAGCATAAAGAAATTGAACTTGATTAAAAGGCAAAGAGACAAAATTGAAAAGGCAGGCACAGTCAGCAAGGAAATATTTTTAATATATATACTCAGATAAAAATTTTAGAACACACATCTATACAGCAGAAGTAAAAAAATCAAATGAAAAGACATCTAATATAATATAAAAAATGAGTATCAAATGACTATTCATTTCCTTAAAGCTAATATAACAAAGGCAATGAACCCAGTAAAAGACTCCCACACCTCCTTTACCACTTAACAACATAACATCTTGATGGGTGGATCGGGGCCCAGGGGGATCTGCTC
This sequence comes from Acomys minous, assembly GCF_964271855.1. Lineage (NCBI taxonomy): Eukaryota > Metazoa > Chordata > Mammalia > Rodentia > Muridae > Acomys > Acomys minous. Next base: position 111,320,161 of record NC_140489.1, read on the forward strand.
AAACTATTGCACTAACCAAGGACAATATAAATAGTAAACATCGAACCCCTACTCTGATCTAGCTAAGGGACATGACATCCTTCACAGTTATGTGGAGAGCATGGACTGTCTCTGACATGAACTCTGGCGCCCCATATTTGACCACCTCCCCTGGTTGGGGAGGCGTGATGGCACTCAGAGAAAGAATAAGCAGGCCACCAAGATGAGACTTGATAGCCCATGACCATATAGTGAGGGAGGAGGTCCTCCTCGGTCTTAGACCTAGGGGAGGGGAAGAGGGTGAAAGTGGGAAGGAGGCAGGAATGCGAGTATACAAACGATGGGATAACAAATTAGTTGTAATCTGAATAAATTAATAAAGTAAAAATTAAAAAATAAAATAAAATATTGATGCTTTCTTTTCTTTTTTGCTAATTTTCCTGTGCTAACAAAGTAAGAGGTTTCAATATGAATTTTAAAAATACATTATATCCTTTGTTCTTACTCACCACAACTGTCTTCTCCTCTCAATAGTTGTTCCTTCCTCTTCCGCGTTACATATATTCCCCAGTCCTTTCTAGTTCACCTCTTTCCAATTCCCTCTTCTAGTCTATTCTTTTTCTCGCTCTCCCTACAAACACACACACACACACACATACGCACGCACACACACACACACACACACACATGCACACACATGCACAGAGAGAGAGACATGAAAATTCTGAATATGAGAGAGAACATGCAATATTTATCATAATTCTGCATCTGACTTATGTCACTTAACATAATGATTTCTAGTTCTGTCCATTTTCCTGAAAATGTCTTGACTTCATTCTTTATGGCTGCATAAAATTGTATATATGTATAACACCCATTTTTCTTACCATTCACCTATCGATGAACATGTAATCTGGTCATGTAACTCGGATACAGTATATATTGTTGTAATAAACATGAATGAATAAGTGTTTCTGTAGCATGGTAATGTAGATTTCCTTGGGTGTATTCCTAGGAAAAAACATAGCTGGGATCATGTAATTCTGTATTAGGGATTATTGAGGAAGCACCTGGTTTCGATACCGACCACACCACTTAACACTCTCTACGTACTAACCTGCAATGGCTCCCTGTGACCACGCTTCCCAGCAGTTTAGTTGTTATTTTAATGATGAGGGTGATACAAAACATCGTTGTAGCTTTGGTTTGCATTTTGGATGGGGTTGCTTTCAAGGGACAGCACTTGATGTAAAGGTGGCAGCTGTGGAAGGTCAGCTGCAAGGCTCTTGTCACATTGAACAATGAGAAGACTAAAACTGAATGGAGTCGGTGATAGCAGGGTGTGTGCAAGAGCCAGGACCTTGGCACACTCCGTGGGCCATGAGTCTAGCACTCAGGCACGCATCGGAGAGACAGAGATGGATTCGCCTACTCGGTGGAGCAGGCTTCTGACTCACAGCCACTTACAGAAGAAAACATGCAGATGATACAGAGGCCACTGTCAGCATCCAGGACATCACCAGGGGACGCAGACACAGCTGCCTGCTTCCTAGGAATGGTGCCGCTGTATCTTTCTTCATTCCTGCTGTTCAGCAACTTTGTCTGCTGGTGCTGTTAACATCACCATGACGACAGACTGTTGCAGGCTTTGCACTTTCATGAACCTACTTTATTTATTTATTTAATGCTTATACCTCTCTTCCAACCTTCCTGTGCTAGATAGGAGAGAAAAGAGGTTAATGAGAATAGGAGATACAGACCTTTTTAGACTTTTTAGACACTTCGTAGTCAGGATTTCAACAGACCCATTAAACAGCAAACCAGCGCCATTCAGTGAAGGTGATCGCAACCAAAGCAGCCAGAACTGAGAGCAGCAGCAGGAACCTGGAGTAGCAGCCAGAACCTTGAAGCACTCTCTCTTAGGAGGGTCTCAAAGGGGAGCAATGGCTAGCCAAACAATAAGAAGCAGTGCCAAAACAAAACAAAAAAAAAGTCGAAAAGAGAGTCCATACTTAGGATGTTTATCAGCTGGCAAAGACCATGCCCTCTCCGACCCCTCGCAGGAGGCGGTTCCTCTTCTAGTGGACAAACATCACCTGTTGTCTCACAAGTCTGTTTCCAGCAGACAAACATCGCAGGCCCTTACACAAGTCTGTTTCACATCCCACACTTGGTGGGATTAAAACAAAACTATGTTTACATGCACTACTGACTCTGCTTTTTTTGGTCCTCTCTGATGTGGCTCCTGAGGCCCTAGTCTCGGCAGCCCACTTCTGATCTTGAACACGGATCCTTTGCTGTCATTTTATAGCCTAATGCTCTTTTTAAAAAGTCATTGAAACTGTTTGCTTCATAAAAGTTCATATTTATTGCTTTTTAAATGCTTATAAAGTAATGCACACTTACTTCAGCAAAATTGAAAAGTACAGACGTGTATAAATAAGAAAGCAGTAATATTAAAGATGATCATTCCTGCCCTCCCTTCCTTCTTTTTCTTCTCCTCTGTAACTCTAGGCCTTGTGCACGCCAGGCAAACATTCTACCATGGAACTCCTGGCCTTCTCAGATTTCTTACTGTAAATATGGATGCATATCATTTTTCCTATTCATAGAAACCATTATCATCAACTATTATCCGTATTTTGCATATAATGTGCTTTGTTTAATTATTTTGGGGAATATTGTTAATAAAGTTATTTGAAAAGAGCTTTTCATGGCTCCATGATAGTCTATTGTGTGGATATCTATCTCCCACTGCATTTCTAATATTTTACTTTTATAAATAAGTAATACGCAATAAAAATTTTCTGTATAAACCTTTGTCCAGATCTCTGTTTCCTTGACAGATGGGGTTAGGACAACTAACTACAGGAGGCCTGCTTTCTGCATGTGACTTCAGGCTGCCAGTAGGTGGCACCTTTGCCTCATGTTTCTTCTTGCAGTGTCTCACCCATGTTTTCTCAGGATTGTCTTTGAAGGCCTGTGATAGGTTAGTGAGTCAACAGAGTTCTTTCCAAATATTGCAGTCTCTCCTGAGGGTCATAACTCGCAGTGCTGAGGGCCTGGCTATTTTTCTTTCCTACGTGCTGTTGATTTTATCCAACACAGCAGTATGTATGCTGCTGACCTGATATTAAGAGAAATGTGGTCAGTCAGCACAGGCAGCAAAACTCCATCTTTTTAGACTCTCTAGGAAATATGTACCTGTGCATCTCTGCATCTCTCTCTCTCTCTCTCTCTCTCTCTCTCTCTCTCTCTCTCTCTCTCTCTCTCTCACACACACACACACACACACAGCTGGAAGAGATACAAGCTCTTGCTTATTGGGTGAGTTCTTGAAGCATCCTAAAATTTAAAAATTCATAATAACCTTAAAAAGATATTTATTTTAGTCAGCCCCCTTTCTAGATAAAAAAACTGAGTCTTGGAGAAGTTAAGTTGTTAAGATGGTGCAACTAGTAAGACAGTTAACTGTCAGTGTCAATCTACTAGATTTAGAGTCACCAGGGAGACTGAAGTACACCTCTGAGTGTGTCTGGAGGGACATTTCCAGGGTGGCTTATTAGAGAAGGAATGATGCACACTAAGTAGGTGACTTTGTTCCATGGCCGGGGGGCAAGGATGTGTGTGTGTGTGTGTGTGTGTGTGTGTGTGTGTGTGTGTGTGTGTAATAAAAGGAGAAGAGAGAGAAAGAAAGCCATCGTGTTTCTGCTCAGCTTTTTCCATGCCCTCCTTGCCATGGTGAGCCACTGAAAGCCAGAGTCCACCATATCTTTTCTGGCTTTAGTTCTTTCTTTATGGTATTTTGTCATAGCAATGAGAAAATTAATGGGTGCACACTAGGCTGAAGCCAAATTCACTCCAGGTACATTTTTTGAAGCCTATAACTTGAACAATCTCTCCATGTTTGTTTAAAAAAATATAAAATACCAAAGCTCTCTATTAACCACCTGGGCATGGTCCCCAAGAACGGTGTCTGTAAGATCTTCCTGGGAGATTCGTATGAGTAGTATTAATTGTAGACAGCCATTTCATCTGCACTGAGACCCACTGGACCAACTGGAAGCCATGATGAGGGAGGGTAGGTTGACTTGTGTGATCTGAGTGTTCAAGTAACTTTTTAAAACTCATCCTATGACAGCCACAAAGGTCTTCAATCCCTTGGACAGGCCTGGCTTACAGAGACTGGTAATGTGTTTTGAACCTGTGAGCTTTGTTGCTAGGCAACCACTTTTCTTTCTTTCTTTCTTTCTTTCTTTCTTTCTTTCTTTCTTTCAACAATGTTATTAGCTGATACCTGGTTCATTCTTTAGCCGAGCACTGGAGTGTTCAGGCCTGGCTCTGTGCTTTAGAGTTAGTCAGAACTGGAATTGACTTGTATTTGTATTACTTACAGTTCTCTGAGACTGACCAGGTTACTTAAGCTCAGTGCCTCAGTTTCTCCCTCCAGAAACTGGGTATAACTGTACCTGCCTCACAGAACTGAGGTGAATATGTGAGACATTAGCAGTATAAGTGTTATATCCTGTGCCAAAATTGGTGTCTAGGAACTGACAGAAAGGAATAACATTCAACTAAACAACAGGGAGACAATGTTATTATAAGCCTAGACAATGTCTTTCTAATTATTCATAAATAGCCTAATTACATAGACAGCTGAAGTCTGCCCATCCCATTTGTCAGGTTTATTATTTCCTAGCACACCTGTTCATTTGTGTAACCTGTGTGATCTGACCTTCCCTTGCTAGTCTCCCCTTCCTGCCTTTAGAATGGGTATGTTTACTCTGTGCTATTGTAGGTTTGATTTTTGATTTTACTGGGACTCAGCTAGGAGATTGCCTTGAGTCTCAGAAGAGACTTTGGCCATTTTGAACAATGTTGGGACTGGATGTATTTTCCATTATATGGATATTTCTATCACCCCAAAGAGTTCTTTTACCTGGTGCTGGTAGTCATCACTTACAGGCATCCCTTACACAACAGATTTTTTTTTTTCTGTCTCTAGGGATGTTCCAATTTTGGGCATTTCACTCACATGAGATGATAAAATATGCAATCTCTAATGTCTGGCTTCTTTACTAACTAAGCATATAATTGCAAGGCTTGCCCATTTTGTCGTATGTACCAGGATCTCTTCCCTTTTATTGTTAAGCTATATCCCATTGTATGGACATAATATCTTGTTTGTCCACTCACCAGCTGATGGACATTGGGTTATTTTTATGTTTTGCTCATTATGAATAATAGTGTTTTCAGCATTTGCTCTGAGTTTTCCCAGAATACGTGCTCTCAATTCTCTTGGGTACACCTAGAAGTAAAACTGGTGGCTAATTAAAAGCTGGGAGCTTAATTTGTTTACTTGATCTTGATTACATTTTGATATTTGGTATCTATCAAGAAAATTGTTCATTTCATTTAGATTTTCAAAATTTGTGGCATATAGGATTTTGAAATAAGACCTAATGATTCTTTGGATTTCCCCGGTGTCTGTCATTATATCTCCCTTTTCAATTCTGATTTTTGTTAATTTGAATACTCTCCCTATGCCTTTTAGTTAGTTTGGTTAAGAGTTTGTTTATCTTGTTGAGTTTTTCAAAGAACCAGCTCTTGGTTTCATTGATTATTTGAATTGTTCTCTTTGTTTCTAATGGTTTAACAGCTAGATATGATTCTATAGCTAGATAAGGTAAAATAGTTAGATAAGGTCTTCAAAAGCCTCAGAGATCTACAAAATATGGCATTTAAAGTTTTTTTTTATTATTTGGAAGATTCTTTGACAATAAGACATGTTAACTCTTGGCAATACCTAGCCTACCTCAAAGAAGATGATGGGCATCAAAGAAACCTCCTTATGGAGATGGCTTCAAATGTGGCAAACCGGCCACTGGGCAAAAGGTCCTCATTTCTGCCACAGACAGAATTCTGCCTAAAAATGGGCAAGCTTGGATGCAGGCAGGGTTGATGGCCAAACTATGTCAAGACAGGGTAAGCAAGTCTTCAATAGTTCCTGTCCTACAAATATGTCTGTCAGATATATTGAGCCAGAAGGCTGAAGATGATGTTCCAATGTTATAGAGAGTTTCGGGTGACTGTTCAGACAGCAAAGTGTCTCTGTCATTTCTTTTTCACTTTGGAAACTGCTAACCTGCACTTCCTGGTTACTCAGGTAACCAATTTTTATTCCTTCTCAAGTCTCTGATGAGGTTGAAGACCAGATAGTTTAGTTTTACAATTAAACTTTGTTGTTTAGAGGGTTAAGATGTTTTTAGGTCTAGATAAATGGTTTAAGTTGATAATGATGAGATATGATAGATATTGATTTACACTCAGAAGTTTAGACTTACCAAGAGAGAAAACATGATTTTTCCAAGGTTGCCAAATACAAATAGCCAAAAACACTATGAATGTAATGTTTATATAATTCCTGAGTATTTTGTGGTTCTCCTTGCTATATGTAGTTTATTGTATATATGTGTAATAATATAAATGTATATGTAAAAAAAAAGAAAAAGAATAAAGAAAAAAACAGAAAAAAAGCTGGGAATTTTTGAGAACCCACCAAACTGTTCTCCAAAGCCCACGTCATTTTAGTTTCTCCACACCTTTACCAACACTTGTTGTTATCTGTCATCTCAGTGATAGGAGTAATAGTGGATCAGAAGTGGTATTTCCCTGTGATGTTGGACATCATGATGTGCTTGTATCTCCCTTGTAAAACTGCATATTCGATTTGCCTGGCTTTTTTTCCCTACAGGACCTTACTATATAGCCCTGGCTGTCCCAGAACTCTTCATGTATACTCAGGCTGGCCACAATCTCATAGAGATCCCTCCCGCTTCTGCCTCTTGAGTGATGGGATTAAAAGTGTGCACCGCTGTGCCCTATTTGCCCTTTTTTTTTATTTTTCAGTTATGTGTTCTTTACTTGCTCTGAATATATTTTCTGAAATTGATATGAATTGCAAATATTTCCCTCATCTTTGAGTTTTTTTTTTAATCCTAATTACAATGAATTGTTTTTGTGTGGTCTATGTGTGTATGTGCCGTGTGAACAGGGGACAGAGGTTGGTGTGTATTTCTTCCTTTAGCATTTCTCACTGTGTTTTTTTGAGATAGGATCTCTCATTGAATCTGGATCTTGTGATTTGGATAGACAATGCTGTCAGCAAGCCCTAGGGCTTCTACTTCCCCAGTTCTTGGATTATAGACACGTTACTGTGCCCCAGCTGTTTTCATGTGGCTGTTGGACTCGAACTCAGGTTTTCTTGCTTGTATGCTAATCACTTTATCAACTTAGCCATCTTCCCAGCCTCCTTTTCACCTCACTGATAACACTTGAAGTAGTAAGACTTTAGTTTTTGAATTAAGGCTAATTTGTCTTGTTTGTGATTTTAATGCATTTGGTGGTTGAAATAAGAAAGGATTCCTATAGGCCCCTGTACCTGAGTACTTGGTGTCTACCTAGTGGCATTGCTTGGAGAGGTTTGGAAGGTGAAATGTTGGTGGAGGAATCGTGTCCCTGAGGGTAGGCATTGAGAGCTTAAAGTCTTGTCCTACTTCTGGTTTTCCCTATCTGCTTTATGGTTGCATTCGAAGGTGGAAACTCTCTGTTAACTGATCCTGCTGCCATGCTTGCCACTTGCTGGTACATCTTCCTGCACTCTTATTCCTCTGGAGCCAAAAGCCCAAATAAACCCCTTATGTAAGTTGTCCTGGGCATGATATTTTATCACAGCAACAGAAAACTAACTCACACCGTGCCCTAAGAATCTATTGCCAAATTCAAGGTTGTGAACACTACTCCTATGTTTTGTTTTTTGAGAGTTTTATTATGTTAATTCCCATGGTCACACAAATCACATCTATACTAGCATGGAGCAAATACTCCCACCCGACCCCACTCCTACAGTTCTGTCACTTGCAGCACACACAGTCTCTCTCTTGGGCTGGCTTCACTTGGTAAGCAGATATTCCATGTCCTGGCATCTGCTACATCCCAGGTCCCCATTTCAACGTAGAATCTGATCCTGTTCCATATTGTCTGGCTTCACTGGCTTTCCCCTCATGATTTCTGGTATAAGTCTTCATGAAATGGTAGCATTCTGCATCCCTGCAAAAGTAGCACAGTGTGGATGATAAGCAAGTTCTGATGACAGTTTGAGCATTACCAGGCCCCCTCCCCCCTTTTTTTAAAACCATGGTTCCATCTGCCTCTGAATGCTTGGCTGATGGAGCCCAGCAAAACATCCTAAAGTGGTCTTGTTACAACAGGATGTGCTGAAAGCTCTTTCTTTCTTTCTTTCTTTCTTTCTTTCCTTCCTTCTTTCTTTCTTTCTTTCTTTCTGTCTGTCTGTCTTTCTTTCTTTCCTGAGACTTTCTTTTCAAATGAAAGTCTTAACAATGAGCTTACTTTTTTAGCTCCTTCAACCTTTGATGGAAAGGGACTTACTCTTTACTGTCATCTCAGTGTACACTGCTGGTCTACTTCTTAACAGGATCAATCTCTTTAACAACTAAGCCTGCTTTGTCTCCAGCATTCCCTTCTACAACTTAAGTTTTTAATTATAAAAGAAGTCTTCTAGTTCTGGGGATAGGACCAAGGGCTTCATGCACTATGTGTAAGTGTTCAAATACTGTCTGTCAAGGATTTAGGGTGACAGTCCTGGGCCACTTGGTTTAAGACTTTATCTACAACTTTAACTATGTTTATACTTTTTCCTCTTCTTCACTTTCTTCCTTCTGTTTAACTTCTCCCTCCAAATTCTCATTATAAGTCTAGCCAGAAGCAGTGAGCAATAAACAACATCACAGCCTGATTCTATGCTGCCTGAAATTCCCCCTCCCAAATAAAGTCTATTACCTTTATTTCAGGCTATTGCAAAATTTTAGGGCATGATCAAAATGCAGCTTGACCCTTTGCCGGAAGGTAACACAATCCCCATGCCGGCCCCCTCCCCCGCTGTCAAGTCCAGTTTGTGAAGGAATTCTTGCCCCTTCTTGAGGCCTCAAGAACAAAGTCTTTACTCTCCTCATTCCTCTCATTCCAGACTCCCAGAAGAACAAATCCTTCAAGCTTTGGAGCAACGTTCTGTAACATTGTTAGCCACTGTCTCCAAGCTCTTCCATCATCTTCTCACAAAGCAGTTCGAAGCCCAAGAAACACATAGGGCTGTTTTAGCAATGACTCATTTCTCTGACACAGACTTTTTGACTGGTTACATTTGCATTGCTGCAATAGAATACCTAAGGGACAACATGTGTGTGGGGGAATATTGATCATAACTCACAGTTTCAGAGGGATTTCAGCCACTATGACAGGGAATACTCAGTCTGTGGCAGAAGGAGCTTGTGACAGCAGCATTGCCTTTGAAGGCCTATCCTTTAAGAGCTATTTCTATGAGCTAGACCACAGCCAGAACATTGTCAGAATCTGGGGAGCGATTCTTCAAAGTAGGAGTATGTGGGGACCATTTCAAACTCAAACTGTTAAATTTATTTTTTGCATGGTCTACACATAAAATATAGTTTTATCACCAAGTGCTAGAAAAGGGAAACCTCTATTCAAGTTGTTGGTTGAGAGCATCTAAAAGGCGCCCAGAATAATACAGGCTATTGGTATTGCCCCTGGTTGCTTCTTAGAACTTGAAGGTAGGGTCTGTATTACTTAAGACACTATACACTTCAGAAACAAGGCCTGGAGGAATCTGGTTCTATTTGACCCAGAAGCCTTTCTCCCTGAGGCCTAGCTCTCACAGTACTGGGAGGAGCTATCTAAAGAAAGCAACCAATAGCTATACTCAGCTGGAAAGCACAAAGTCATAACAGTGACACGATGCCATGCTATCCCCAGTGATAAAGTGGTAGCACTCAGATCTTGGGGACAACTAACAGGTGTCTAAGTAGACTTACAACCTGCTTAATAGGCAGGATCACGCCTGGTACTGTAAATTCAGCTTGTGGTTGGAGAGGTCAGAGGCCCCAGAAGAGAGTCTACTACTGCCACTTTCTTAAATGAACACCCTCTAACTGTATTGTAAATACATGTCCTTTTAGCCACAGATAAATGCAGCTCTCACTTCTCAGCAAAGGAGCTGCTTGCCTAACATGTATTTCTAATCCCAGTATGGAAATAACCTACTCAAAGTTATAGTCTTCAACATCCTTTGCCACACCTTGCTTGTAATGTCAGTCTTTTCTTCAGTAGTAGACCAGTTACTTGTAATGCCTGTCACTTTTTTTTTTCTGTTAGGTATATCCTTATCTCTCATAACTTTAGAATAATAACTTATTTCTTTCACAATTTTATACATGTATGCAATGTATCCTGAGCATATCCCTCCCTCCTCCTTTCTCCACTCTTTCCTCTCCCTCCATCTGGACCTCCACCAACACATCTCCCTCTTCGATCTCTGTCTCTCTGTGTCTTAGTCTCTCTCTGTGTCTCTGTCTCTGTCTCTGTCTCTGTCTGTCTGTCTCTCTATGATACAGGGTTTCACTGGCTAGCACAGGTAGGCCTGGCTGTTATTGCTACGCAGTCCATGCTAGCCTCAGTCTCACAGGGATCCACTCGCCTCAGGAATTAAAGGCATGCACCACTATGTCACAAATGTCTTTCTCATTAAAAACAAGTTCTTGTAATTTAGAGTCCACTTAGCTATTTTCATATGGATGAGGATGCGGGGCCATCAGAGCATCCATAGCCTGCCAGTGGCCACACTTCCCTAAGAGAGATGAGTTCCCTCCAGGAACCCATCACTTGCTAAGGGCTTCTTAGTGACAGGACCTTGTGCGATCCTCCACAGCCATGCTGCAATGTTAAAGGATCCAGTCCTGATCAGCAGTCATCCAGGTAACCGTAGCTGCGGTGAGTTCATGAGTTCACTGGCTGAATTATGCCCTGAAGACAGTGTTTCACCACACACACCCTCCTCCTTTGGCCCTTACAGCCCTCTGTCCACTGTTCTATATTGTTCCCTGATTCTTGGGCGGGGGTGAGGGGTGGGTGGAATCCTTGTACATTTTCCCCATGATCTTAAAAATGCTTTCTGCTACTTCTAGCACCTTATATAATAAAGGCATCTCTGCTTTAACATGAAGTGTGGTCCTGAAGGCTTTGAATATCATAAACATTAAACATAGGCACTACACACTACATACTAGGGCCTATGGGGAAAACATGTTTGGGGTATATATCTCAATATACATCTCCCAGTAGCCTGCATAGAACCTTCCAGCACCATGGGAGGTAGACAGGGGCAAGAAGTTACTCACCAGTTGATTGATTTCTCGGTCTCTTGCAGATAGAATATGGTGTCTTCATCAGTAAGAAATTGCCAAGCAGCTATAATGAGTAACCAAGCCAGCTCTCTCTCTAGCCTTAAGCATGACTGAAACTTTACTATGGAAAGAAAACCTTAACAAATTCCTAAGATGTCATATATATTATCTCAATGCACTATATCAAAGTATAATTTTCTAAAATTTAAAAACATGACTCACAAAAATGTGGTAGGAACATGTGATAAAATGATGACAGTAAAGTGGTAAAGTTAATTGTTAAAGTAATTGAGAAACTAGGTATTAACAAGCATGTTATAATGCGATTGCTAAATTAGATACAAAAATAACCAATGACCAGTAGAATGATAAAACTATAACTTTTAAAATTTTCTTCACTGCTGGGAATATATACACACACATATGTATATATATATATATAAAGATATGTGCTTTAAATGCAGATGTATTCCTCTAGATAATGAAGCAATCTCTGACCAGTTAGACAACGATGAGCTTTGATATAAAGATAATATGCTCTCTTTGCTTGTTTTATTGCTAAATTTTAGATAGTTTTTTTCTAGACATGTGTTAGCTTTGTTGGTTTGTATGGGATTTCTTCTAGGCACAAGAACTCACAATAGTGGGAATGAAATTATAACCTTCAGTAAAAAAGAAAAAGCCCTCAGCTTCACTGTGGTATTGGCAATGCTATAGTTTAAGACATTTTAAAAATAAACTCTTTATTGAGGATCTCCTCTGCTGTGAAGCAAACCCCCGAGATTGCATAATTCTTGGTTAGTGGAAGGTTACGCCCAAGCCTCACCATTGCTTGACCTTCAGCTCCACTGACACACACACACTCCTCACATCTGGAGCTAGTCATGACTTAATTAAAGGCTTGTCAATATTTTCATCCTTTCTTATCTTATATTTTTATACCTCTTCGTCAGCTTGCCTGGCATACCGAATTATCTCCCCAGGTACCAGCTATTGATTGTGTGGATGCACTGCATTGGCTAACATGGTTAAGATCTTATGAAGACACTCTATCTGCAAGAGACAGAGAAATCAATGTCAAACTGATTTGGAAACTTCTTCCCTCTGGCTGTCTTTCATAGTGCTGGAAGGTTCTATGCAGGCTGTTGGTGGATAAAAGACACCAACAGTTTCACTTAGAGCATGACTCTTCTGCAGAACTCACCTGCCAGGCAAGGTATGCCTATCAGTGTAATGGTATGCCCACTGTAGAGTTTACTAGTTTCTTTTCCTGTTTCTGTGATAAAACATGGCCAAGAAACTAACAGAAAAAAGAGTTTATTTTAGCTTACAGTACCAGAGAATTAGAGTCCATAATAACCAAACAAATGACCAAACAGGAAACAGTCAATCAGCAAGCATGGTGACAGGAACAGAAAGCCAAGAGATCATGTGTCGGGGAGCATGAACCACGGAGCAGAGAGAGCCACCTGGACGTAGTGGGAGAATTTTAACTTTCACACCATGTGACATACTCTCCGCCCCTGCCCCCTCCCCCCCAGGGCCCCTCCATCCCCACAACATCACCAGGACCATTCTCATTCAAGTCTCCACATGGAGGAACTAACCACTTTCATTCTTAGTATTGAAGTCCTGGGTAAAAGCCCATAGCTAGGGAACTCACGGGCCCACAGTAGAACCTGTGGTTGCTGTTTTCCTAAGTGGTTGTTGTTAAATTACTGCCTTAATATTTTACATTTATATTCACAGAACTGGGATGTTCTCAGCCTTGGTTAGAGAAGCTTCTTCGCCCCCCCCCACCCCCACCCAGTGGACAGAGATCAATCCATCGATGCAGAATTTCTCAAGTGTAAAGGAGAGACTAAACACTCAATCCAATGTAGGATACTTAGGTGAGCTCCCTCACGCTTGGCCATGGCTCAGGGAACATCCTGGGAGAGGAGGAGAAAGAATGAAAGAGCCAGAAGATGGGAAGGAGGGCTTTGAAATTCTGTCCTCTGGACATGATATGACTGTTATAGTCATGAACTCACAGCAGCTATGGTTACCTGCACAATGTCTGTACCAGATCTGGCCAGCCAGAATCCTGGCTTTGAGGAAGGAACTGCTATCCTGGCACTACAGTGAGGACTGCTGGGCACATGGCCCTGTGGGAGAGGCCATGTGCTCTCAGTGGTAGGTTTTCTGTGCTTCACTGGATGACCCCACACCCATGCATATGTGAGCAGCAGTTATAGACATTAGAATTGGAAAGAAAGAAAAAGGAAGGAAGGAAGGAAGGAAGGAAGGAAGGGAGAAAGACAGACCAGGGAGTTTGTTGTGAGACTCTGTCTCCTAGGAATGTTGGAAGCTACACCCATAAAATCTCACCCACTCGAGTGCCTAAACATGAGCTGGACAAGGACAACACCAATGGACACGGTATCATGTGTGTGTATGGGAAGCCCAGGAGGCCTCAACCCTACACACAGAGCAACTAAGGAATGCTGAGAGTAGGAGAAATAATCTTCTCCAGAGAAGAGCACAATTAGCTCTCCAATACCAAATCATCAGCCCTGAAAACATATTCATGGGAGTGTGAGAACTGAGGAGGTTGTATTTATACACTTAAAAATATACGTGTAGGAGCTGGAGAGCTGGCTCAGAGGTTAAGAGCACTGACTGCTCTTCCAAACACATCAAATACATCAAATACATGGTGGTTCACAGCCATCTATAGTGAGATCTGGTACCCTCTTCCAGCATGCAGGATCAATGTAGGCAGAATACTGTATAGATAATAAATAAACAAATCTTTAAAACCATACATGTAACAACAGTTAAAGAAAAAAAGGCTATAAATTCAAAAGAGACCAAGGCAGGATATATAGAAGGATCTGGAGAAGAGAAGGGACTGAAGAAAGAGGTAATTATTACAGACTCAAAATACGAAAGAAATAATTTTTAAAAATTCTTGTTATAATTACTCTGTGTGTGTGTGTGTGTGTGTGTGTGTGTGTGTGTGTGTGTGTATGATGTGTGCATGCACACACAGGAGTGTAGGGATGTGTACATAATGTGTGTAGAAGTCAGAGGATTGTTTTGCAGTCTGTTCTTTCCTGCCACCTTTCCAGGGATCAAGCTCAGGCTATCAGGTGTGTGTAGCAAGTGCGTGGCATGCAGACCCTCTCATTGGCCTGAATCTATTTCTTATGCCCCACATCTCTTGGGCTGTTATATTTCACATTTCTTTGTCTTAGTGTGACTCACTATGGGTACACTTTCCAGTTGTTCCAGCGCACTGCTATTCTTTTGAGCTTGTGTTTGATCTGATGTGTTTTGTTTGAGCTCACCATGTTTTCTAGGGTAGCCTTGAACGTTTTGTCTCCTTCTCAGCATCCAGAGTTCAGGGGTTACAGATGTACCCTATCATGCCTGGCTTAATATTTTTATGATTAACCATGAGTCTCTAATTAAGATTGTTTTTAATTTTGAAAAACTGAAAATATAATTTCTAAGTATCAGCTGTATTTTTTACTTTATTTTATTTCAAGCCTTATCATTCCATAAACATACTTAATATAATTTATGTTATATATCAGATAGCTCCAATACCTATGATAACTTTATGATTAAATTTGTACAGTGTTTTTTCTATTGACTATCAGTCATGCTGCCTTTAGTCATATTGCTTCCTTGGCTTATTTTTTATTTTTTATTTTTTAAGCAAGAGCTCATATTCCTGAAAACTTTTATCCATAGAAATTCTTTAAGGCCTTGATCATATCACTGCATTCCTTTAAAGTGAGTCTGTATTCGCTTCTTCTGTGTGACTTGTGACACTACCAACCTGGGACTACTTTAAACCAAAATCCCAGCCTGGGGGCTTTTTTTTTTGGCCATGTGCATACTATAAATTCCAGCAGAAGACTCAATTTATGAAAACTTTTTGGATATGAATCCTTAGAGGACATGAGATTTCCTCTTTTTTCTATAACTAATAGTTATATCCTTTATGAGTCATCACTGTGAGAGCTGTTTCTTTATAACACTCTATCTTTGTGTGTGGTGGTCTGAGCCTTTAGAAGATTGGACACCTCACTCTTAGATTTGTATTTTGCTGTTAACTAGTTGTTCAAGTCCATGTTCTAGATGACTATAGGTCAGTGTGTGACTAGGAGCAGCTGTTGGCTTCAAACATGTAAATTTAGTTGACATGTAAATTTTATATGTTTCAAAAATACCTTTGGCCATGAAAAATTTTTGTTACTCTCTTGCCAGCTCAGCTGCTATGCACTTGAAGAAATGCTTAATGTATTATTTTTAGCATTGTCCCATATACTTTTTTTAGGCTACAAAAGATACATATATATATACACAAAAGGTGTATATATGTATGTATATATGTATATATAAACATGTAGATATATTAACAAAAGTTGAATATGTATGCATGTACATATGAATATATAAAATGTATGTACATATATGTGTGAATGTGAACATATACATATGTATATATACATGTATACATATATACATATAGTAATGAAAGGTGTGTATGTATGTGTGTATATGTACATATATACATGTATACCTTTATGGTAAAATATATGGCAGAAATGTGAATATATATTTATAATTGGCATATATATTTATATTATTTTTATGGCAAAATATATTTGCCATAAAGTTAAGGTTTAGAGGGGCCCTTTGTATTTTTAGAGTAAAATGAATTGGCTTTAGTCTAGAATCTCTTTGTATTTATCACTGTTTACGACTTTAATTAATAAAGTTATTTGATTGAATAACTTCAGTTTTTCTCTAGAAACTTCATAGTGAGTGGGCTTAAATTCATACAAATGATATCTTGCTTATTATTAGTGTCTTTATTGTATTGTCTTTACTATTTTCAGAATCACTGATATTTTAAATAATGTGACTCATTTACTGAAAACTAGAGTAGGTAGCAATTTTCAATCCTAGATGAAGACTGGTATTGAAATCAATTTACGTAATGAGCCTTCAGGTTCTAGAGGCTTCTGGTGGTCACAGTGTCACTGCTTGCTCACCACAGCCTTATGAAGAATATACACTACATCTGATTTCTCTCTCTCAATAATTTCCAATTCCTTCCAGAGGAATGAGTATGATTTATTGGGTCTTTTCAACCCCAATAAAGAACAATTGAAGATGTTAAGAGAAAAAGAACGAGAATAGATAATTGCTTAGTGCCTTTTCTTCCTATCTGATGTGCCAAGATGGAAGAAGACTTAATAAAATGACTAAAGTGGTTGAAAGGCAAATTAATGCCATTTCTGTGTTCAAGTGGGGTAAGGAGGCCTTTGTTCCTGATGGCAGAGGAGTGGTGAAGTCCATAAGAGTTTGCTTGTGTTGTCTCTGACACCCAATTCTTGCATGATCCTGGGTGAGCCGCCTGGTGGTAATCACCACTCTCTGTGGGTAGTTATTATAATTACTGTTCACGGATGAGGAAACACAAGCCTGGCAACTTGAGTGAGATAATGTCTGTGAGGTACTTATCAGGCACTCAGTAAATGACAGCCCATAATCCCAACGTGTAAAGTGTCATCATGAAAGTCTCTAATCAAAGGCCTTACTAATATCTGGAAAAGATCCATAGTAAATGCAAAATGAAATATTTACATAAGATTTATATGGCATACCCTAAACATAGAACCCACTATTTGTGTATGTAAGCTAAGAAATGACTCAACACTCACTATATGTGTGTAGACTGCAAATGTCTTTATGACATTTACGTAGGTATGTATGACATATGTCAAATTATGTGACTGTTATGTTAGTGTGTCTATATTAACAAATGACTCAACATTCTTGACTCACTCCTCTTGTCTGAAGCCTAGGCTAACACCATAAAATTTACCTATTGTACTGTATTTCTGCCAATCTTTAGCTATTTTACAACTCTACTTGTTGAAAATCCATAGGGTTTTGAAATTTAAAGTTTGGCATCATTCTACATGTATCTGTTTGAAACTATGGTCTTTTGGTTATATAAAGTGAGGACATGAACACTCCAAGGTATGGTTGAGGGGAACATTTTTGTTGTAGATATGCAGGAGGGTAAATCAAGAGTCATCTGGAAGAGTCCAGAGCAGGGTGTGAAAATAGTACACCTAACATGACCAGCAGACTAAACTGGGCCATGAGAAGAGGGATGGGGGAGAGTGAGAGAGAAAGTCCAAGAGAAAAGGAAAGTGCTAAGAAAGCATGTGGATGAAATGGCAGGGTTATGTAGAAGTGAGAAGCTAGGGGAAGGGAATCCTATGAGCTGGAGAAATTTAGGGTAGGGACCAGGATCAGAAGAGCTAGGATGCCAGCATGGACTCTCTAACAGGCATTTATGATATCAAGAGAGCCAAATGAGAAAGGTGGAGGCCAGCATGTATCTTGGTGTGCTAATAGCCTCCACAGTTAGCCATGTGAGTTTCTTTTAGAACTAGCATTAGTGAGATCTCTATTTTGTTCACTTCTGTATTTTGGAGATGTGAGAACACAAGAGATAGTAGCCGAAGAGTGTTTGTACTAATGAGAGAAGAGTCCTGTCGGCATATATTAAAAAAAAATCTATTTATTTAGGGCTCTTTAATGCTTCTACCTCTCTTCCAACCCACTGACTAGAGGCGGGAGAGAAGGAAGGTTAGTAGGAGTGAAGGATGTGGATCTTTTTAGAGGTACTTCCTTGGGGGCAATGCCACTCTTCATTGTCAGGATCCAGGAGTCCGGTCAAATAGCAAATGCCAAACAGCAGCACAAATCAGCAGCGGTGGCACAATCCAGCAGAAACAGCACATTCTGCTGAATCGGCATGAGTCCGTGGAAGTAGCCAGAATCAGGTGGAGTACCATGAGAAGTTCTCTGGAGCGTTTCTCTCTGTGAAGTGAAGTGTCAAAGAATGAAGAGCAATAAAGCGATGTAAACCATTGTAAGGTGTAGCAACACAAAAGTGTCCTCACTGTCTGTGGGCTTCTATTTATATTCTTTCCTCAGAGCCCACCCACGGATGTTTTCAGCTGGCCAATATCACACCCCTCACACTAGACAGCTTCCTGCAAAACATCACATGCTCTCTCATGGGTCTGTTTTCTGTGACCAAAGGTCATCAGGCTATCTTAGCAGTGGAAAAACACTCCACATCCCATACTTGGGACCAAAACAAAAATCACGTTCACATGACACAACGGAGTCTTCAAAGAAACCAGAAATTTCTACATCAGAATCCTAGCACTTGAAGGGTCTGAAAACATTCCTTATAGCCAGTTCTATGACATTTCTTTAAAAAGTTATTTATCTTTACATGTTTTCATAAGTGCATATTCAGTGCATATGGTACTGAGTTGTATAAGGGCATATACACACAAGTCTGTTATGTACTTTGAGAGTATCCCCCATAGATGTCTATTCTCTCCTTTCTCTGCCCTATAGTCCAATGTTCCCCCAAACAGCTTAACATCTACTTTTATGGGTTATACTCATGATATTATACACTATTATCCTTTTTGGATAGTCCATGTATTCTGATTAACTGTTGAAATAACTCAGTATCTTATTCTTTATCAACATTCAATATTATATAAGCTGGTGGTGCCTAATCTCAAAATGATCCTTGTGAAAACAAGAGAGCTCTTATTTATATTTAGTTCCAGTTTCATTCATTAAAATCTAAGCTTAGTATACTTTAATGTTCAATAGACAATCAGGTATTTTATATCTCCATAGTGTGAGAACATGCACTCTTTTTGCTGATAAGAGAGTTAATAAATTAATCTGGAGATTGTGATGGCTAAAGTTGTGTTTTAAGTTTTAATTACTATACTTAAGAGGTCTATAAAACAAAAATGCCTCTAACCTGTAAACCCCATTTTCTCAAGTACAGACAGCTTTCTAGAATACTGGGGACTGTTGTTCATGTAAGATAACAGCTCTCATGGTTTCACTTTTGTAAACTAGGTTGCCTGCTCCAAGTGCATAGGATGTGCTTGATCATGCATGTCATATGTAGGTGGAACGTATGTTGAGATGTATGGCTGACCCATGAAGGCAGGAAGTACATAGCATGTGACTTTTGCTTTTTTTTTAATGATTTTTTAAATTTTATTTTATTAATTTATTCATATTACATCTCAATGGTTATCCCCTCCCTTGTATCCTCGCATTCCTCCCTCCCTCCCATTTTTCCCTTATTCCCCTCCCCTATGACTGTGACTGAGAGGGACCTCCTCCCCCTATATATGCTCATAGGGTATCAAGTCTCTTCTTGGTAGCCTGACTTTTGCTTTTATAAGAACCAGACTAATGTAATTTGTGGCCGTACTCTGGGAATCTTGGGTATGGACCTGGCCACTATCCATTATCCTGGGCAGCATTTAATAAAGCTTGCTTCAAATTTGGCTCAAAAATTGTGGTAGTGGTCTTATTCTCACCTGGTAGGATTAGCGATATCACTGAAATAGTTGCAGATTAAAATTTCAGGCCTTGTATAATGTGACTAAGTGTACAAATTAACCTTTAGTAGTAGTGTTGTCTATAGATTACATATCACTCGCACCTACCCACTCCACTAGTTTAAAATTTTTTAATTTTGTAAAAGTATGTCTAGAATATGTCTAAACAGGGTGGCTATATGCTGAATGAAAAATGAGTTGCTATTACACAGGGCTAAATTTCTCCAGAAATGTTAGTGCTGAGTGTCTACAGCAGTTACAGCATTTGGCTTGTTAGGACTGTTCCCTCAAGTAAAGTATTCTAAAGAAAGATGCAACACGGGGCTGTAAAATGAGTATACTCTAATAAAAAAAAACAGACTTTCATTTTTAGGTCTGCCTGTATCAGTTACTGTTTGTCACTGTGGTAAAACACCATGACCAAAAGTGAATTGTGGAAGAGTGAATTTATTTTCACTTATGATTCAGGAAAGGGAGCCCATAAGGTCCGAGGAGTCATGGCAGCAGGCAGCTGTATCAGGAAGATCAGCTACAGCATTTTCACCCATATGCAGAAATCAGAGTGAATTAGAAGCAGGATGAGGCTCTAACCGCCCCACCCCCAAACCACGCCTAGTGACCGACTGTGCTTTGCTTCCTCCAGTAATGCTCTCCCTCCTAAAGGCTTCACAACTCCTCAATTAGTACTGCCATCTGGGGACCACGTGTTCAAACACCTAAGCCCATGGGGCCTTTTCTCATTAACCCCATCACAAGGTCTATCTTGCATCTCAGTATTCAAGAAATGTATGTTTTAGTTTGAGAGGTAAAGCTCCAAGGGAGTCTTTGTGATGTGTGTGCGTGTGTGTGTGTGTGTGTGTGTGTGTGTGTGTGTGTGTGTGAACTGAGGTGTGTGAATGAATTCTGTTCATGTGCAGATCTAGAGGCTGAAAGTCTTAAACATAAGGCTGGGCAGAACTGTGCTCCGTCTGAATGCAGAGGAGAGAGCGGCCTCCCCTTCCCCTTCCCCTCCCCCTTCCCCTCCCCCTCCCCTTCCTGTCCCCTTCCCCTCCCCTTCCCCTCCCCTTCCCCTCCCCCTTCCCCTCCCCTTCCTCTCCCCTCCCCCTCCCCTCCCCTTCCTCTCCCCTCCCCCTCCCCTCCCCTTCCCCTCCCCCTTCCCTTGCAGCTTGTGCAAGCTATGTGTTTGTTCTGTGTCTTGCAGTAGCACCTTAGCCTTCACTTCTATCCTGGAACCATGTTATGTGTGCACCCCAGTTTCTCTTTTCTTAGAAGGGACCACCCCTATTAGAAGGCCATTCTACTCCTGTATAGCCTCATCCTTATTCAATACATGCAACTGTCCTACTGACCAAGCTATACTTGGAAGCCCACGGGCCAGGACTTTAACGCCTTTTCAGATTCAACCATGCTAGCTGTGAGTGGTCTGAGGTTTCTTAGGAGAGAGGTGGCGTGGTCCATGGTGAGCCTGGGTTTCAGGCCTGTCAGTGGAAGCCAGTAAGGGTGACTTTTCTTAGTTCAGAAAAAGACCATGAAGAACTGTAAGGCAGTAGGGAAAGCAGGAAGCACTTACACCCTGAGCTCAGGCTGGCTGCTTCACTGACTAATCCTATCCAGCCGATGGGGGCTAGCTCTGGCTCAGCCTGCATGCTGCCAGTCTGTGTCACGCATGTTTTGTCTGGGCTAATGATATTTCAGTCGTTAACTTTTTTTGTGAATGCCGACCCTGAGAATAATGATTTAAATAAACCTTAGCTCCAACTATCGAGAAAGAGGAGTCAGAGAGAAAGACCCCTCCCCCCGAAAAAAAAATCTAAAAATGTAGTAATAAAGAAAAATTGAAGTGGCTTGATGGGAGTGAAAAGTTAAGAAAAGCCCTTTATTTCACTTTTTTTTTTGTTTTTAAGTGTAAGTGTGGTTTGTGTGCATTTACTGCGAAACAGGAAGGCTCAATGTTCTTTTGTGGTCAGGGGAGTTTGGGACCAGGCACACTGGAGCTAAGTCAATATTACGAGGGAACTAAAATATTCCACTGGCAATTATTTCATTCCAGGTGACCTTTCTCACAAATGTCCTCTAGACTCCAGTCGGGGCACCTGGGATGAGTGGCCTGAATCATGGCTGCTTTCTTAGTTTGGACTTTCTCCTGGCCATCTGGCAGGAGAGGATATAGTTGTGGCACTTGGGCACACATATACACAGTATTGCCAGAGGCAAGTGACTCAGGGGAGGTCGGAGCCAGTTTTTGATTTCTGTCTCTTTTTTTCCACCTTCTGTGTGTTAGTGGCCAAGTGACCTAGTTTCTGAGGAAACAAAGATCCATTCACTTGCTTTAATAATTTTTTTTTTACCAGTAAAATTCCATCTAAGATCTATATGTTTCAGGGAGGGAGGAATGGGAGGATACAAGTAAGGGGATAACAGTTGAGATGTAATCTGAATAAATTAATAAAAAAAAGAAATTGGAAAAAAAAGATCTGTGTGTGTCTCAGTTCATATAATTGATTTAAAAACTACACATATAAAAATGAATGGGATGAATGTGACAGTTCAATAGGACACTTCTGTCTTAATGGACATTTTAGAAGTTTAATGAAATGACCTGAATTAAACAGTTCATATTGTTGAATTTCCCTTCTCTTTGTTTCATCACAGAATACGGAATTAGACAAGTCCTTGATACCTATCAATCTGAATAGGAGGTTAGGTAGTCCACAAAGCTTCTGAGAGTGGATCTGTAAGGACTGGCTGTTCTTTAGAATAAAGCTATGAAACTGCTAATCAGCCTCAGACTATAGTGGCTAGACTCCTGGGGGGAAGGGTCAGACATTGTCTTCCTCCTTGTAGGTCCACTGCTAAATGGGAACGCAACTAATCCTGCCTATCGGAACCCAGGAAGATACAAAGCAGGTGAAGTCTACGTAGGGAAGACAAGGCTTTCTTCTGAAGAGAGAACTAGGGGTGGAGATGGAGCAGTGGGTTTCACTGCGATGGAGAAATGTGTTGGAATGCACAGAATCAAAACCCACAGATGAATAGAAATGGCTGGCACATGGCGTGCACGCCCACACTCCTGGCACTTGAGTTGATAGTATGAACGTCAGTTCTTGGAAGGATCCTGCACCTTCCACGGAATTTCTGCGAGGCTGATTAATTGTTTATAATTCAATGACTATAGTGGGTTTGGAATGTCCACAGCCAGATACTCCTGGGCCATCTTTAGCCTCTTCATAGTCATTCATTGACCTCCTCTGTGTGGGAGCTAATGTCTTTGTGACCGCTTGATAAATCTTTTAAAATATATGTACAGATAGCTAGACCCACTAACCAAAAGCCCCAAAGTGTCATTAGTGGCTGATAATAGAGCTTTTCATGCATCGCTTTAGCTTATCTTTCATATTTTCCACCAATGTGTTTTTTTTTTAAAAATTAAGTTTATTTATTTATTCACTTTACATCCTGACTGCAGCCCCCTCCCTCCTCTCCTCCTGGTCCCACCCTCCCATCCTCCCACCCGCTTCCTCCTTTCCACCCTTCCCTTCTTCTCAGAAAAGGGGAGCCCCCCCTCGTGTCACCCCACTCCAGCACATCAAGTCACATCAGGACTGAACATATCTTCTTCCAGTGAGGCCAGGTAAGGCAGCTTAGCTAAGGGAAGTGATTCAATAGCAGGCAACAGCGTCCATGTCAGAAAGAGCTTGCTAGGGGACCCACATGAAGGCTAAGCTGCCCATCAGTTGTAGGGGGCATAGGTCCAGACCATGCGTACTCTATGGTTGGTGTTTCAGTCTCTGTAAGCCCATATGGGTCTATGTTGGCTGATTCACTGGGTCTTCTTGTGGTGTTCTTATCCCCTCCAGGTCATCTTGTCCTCCCCCCAACTCTTCCGCAAGGCTCCCCGAGCTCCACTCCATGTTTGGCTGCGGGTCTCAGCATCTGTTTCAGCTACTGCTACAGCACCATGCCTTACCTCACGCTCCCTACCATCATGATGCTGGTTGCTAACCCTCTGAAACTGTGAGCAAAGCCCCAGTAACCTTTTTCTTCTATGTGTTGCCTTGATCATGGTGTCTCTTCACCGAAATAGAAGGCAACAAAGACAAATAGAGATTGCTTTTATCATTTTCATGGATTGAACTAAGGGCCTTGGATATGGAAGGAGAGAAAAGAATCTTAAGCCACATCATTAGCCTAGGTTAATCATATATTTTATTTTTAAATTATAATTACATCATTTCCCTCTCCAGTGCCTCATGTATATACTTCCTTGCTCTTTGTTAATTTCATGGGCCTTTTCTTTTACTAATTAATGTTAATTTCTGTATGTGTATGTATGTATATATATATTATGTTTCTATGTATGTATATATGTATGTATGCACATATATGTGTATCTATATGTATATTCCTAACTTTTAAAAGAGCAACTCTTATCTTTGTCACTCTTTTATATGCATTTTTATATTAGTTTTTAAAATTCATTCCTGTTTTCCTAAGAACTCCAGGCTTAGTTTAAACTGCTTGTTCTATAAAGTATAATTTAAAAATATAGCTGTTATTACTATGAACCTCCCTATAACAGCTGTTTTTTGTTTTGTTCTGTTTTGTTTTATTTGTTTGTTTGTTTGTTTTTGAGACAGGGTTTCTCTGGGTAGCCTTGGCTACCCTGTACTTACTTTGTAGGCCAGGCTGGCCTTGAACTCACTGTGATCCACCTGCCTCTGACTCCCTGAGTGCTGGGATTAGACGTGTGAGCCATTATGCTTGGCTGACAGCTGCTTTCAGTGAATATGTTTCAATGTGCAGTGTTTTTATCTCATAGTGTTCTAAAAATTTCTTTCCACTTCTTTGTTGTTTCATTTATTTATTTATTTATTTATTTATTTATTTATTCATTCATTCATTCACTTTACATGCTGATCATAGCCTCCTCCCTCTTCTTCTCCTGTTCTACTACCCTCTTTCCCCTCTCCCCCTCCCCTACTCCTCAGAAAAGGGGAGCCACCACCACCACCAACTCACCCCAGCACATCAAGTCTCATCAGGAATGAGCACATCCTCTTCTGCTGAGGCCAGATAAGACAGCCTTGCCAGGACGTGACTAAAAAACAGGCCACAGATTCCATGTCAGAGACAGGCCTTGCTCCCCTTACTAGGGGATCCTCATGAAGACTAAACTGCCAGGGGATCTAGATCCAGTCTATGCAGGCTCTTTGCTTGGTGCTTCAGTCTCTGTATGCTCCACCTCCTGGGCCCAGGTTATTTGACTCTGTTGGTCATTTTGTGGAGCACTTGTCCCCTCTGGGTCCTTTTATTTTTCCTTCCATTCTTCCACAAGACTCCCCACACTCTGTCTAATGTTTGCCTGTGAGTCTCAGCCTCTGTTTCTATCTATGCCAGCTGGAGCCTCTCAGAGGGCAGTTATGCTGAGCTCCTGTCTTCAACCATAGCAGAGTGTCATCAATAATGTCAGGAGTTGGCTCTCTACCCTGGGGTGGGTCTCAGGTTGGGCCAGGCATTGTTTGCCCATTCCCTCAATCTCTGCCCCCACTGCACATCTTGTAGGCATGGTAAATTTTGAGTTGAAGTTTTTGTAGGTGGGTTGGTGTTCCTCTCCCTCCACTAGGATTCCTGCCTGGGTGGCCACTTCAGGCTCCATATCCCTCAGCTAGGAATATCATCAGCTAGAGTCAAGCCTATTCCCTCCCAGAAGCCTACCCTGTAAGAGATCTCCAGCTTGTCTCAGAGATGCCCTTCTCCTTGGTTTCCCTTCCCTCTTCCAGCCCTCTCACCTCTTGCCTCCGCTCTCCCCACATCTGATCGCCATCCTTGTTTCCTTCCCCATGCCATCTCCTACCCAGATCCCTCTCTTTATCCACATTGGCTGTCTATTCTGTTTCCCTTCTGAGGGAGGTTCAAGTAACCTCTTTTGGGCCCTCCTTGTCCCTTAGCTTACTTGGGTCTAAATTATTATCATTATTATTTTTTGAGACAGGGTCTCTCTATGTAATTCTGGCTGTCTTGGATCTGCTTCATAGACTGGGATGACCCCAAGCCCACCTTACTTCCTCTGCTCTCCACCAATGTGTTTTAAAAGTGTTTGATTCATGACTCTCTTTGTTCTATAAAATCTTAAGAGAACCGTTTCCACATTGGAACATGGAAATTAGAGTACCCTAAAATTTTTAATTCCCTGATCATATCCACTTATATTTGGCTTCTCTTATCCCCTTTGAGGTAAGTTGTGTGTGTGTTTGCTGATGTTGTTGTTGACAATGGATAGGGGTGATGGAAGGCTTAAAAAAGAGACGAAGATGGATAGGAAGGGACTGCAGTGGATTGAAAACATCTTGTATGCCTTCATAAATTGTTTAGACATTATTTTTATGGGCTGTAATTTATAGGTACTAAAAATAACTTTTAACTGCTATTTAGAAGGAATTTAAAAATGGTCATAGCACTCGGCCAACCTCTTTCTTATTAGTCAAACATCAGTCCAAGTCCTCAGCCTGACATTGTGAGGCCTGGTTCAATGCTCACTGAAACTTATGATCCAACAGTGTGTGTGTAGTGTGTGTGTGTGTGTGTGTGTGTGTGTGTGTGTGTGTGTGTGTGTGCGTATTTCATTCCTAGATGACATTTACTGACTTCAATAGTTGGCTTTCACTTTCAAACGTTGAAGACTTTGAAATTGAATTAAAGATTTGGGAAATTGTGCTCTATCAGAGACAGGTTTTACCCATTCCTCTCTGCTTCTGACCCATTTCCCCAACTCAATAAAGATTTTATAAAGTAAGAGGAGACAAGAGGTAGAAAATAGGAATGTCAGATACTAGATGATTCTTGAAGGAGGGCAGATAGACTTCCCAGGTGGTCTATTGACGCTGTGACAGAAGAGAACCTATATCCTTATCCATAAGACAAACCTGGGCTGGGGTGAGGTCCCTGTGTCTAACTCCAGCTGTGACAGAAGAGGACTTGAGTGAGCTCTCAGACCTCCCTTGTCATCTGGAGAGAGGCAATTGCAGACTAACGTTTTATGTGTCTTAAGTAGAGAAGAAAGAGATGGTACCCTGAGTGAGTCAGCTTGTGATTGGATGGGAGGATGGGTAGTCTAAGACTTAACTATAAAACTATCTGAACTTAATAACCAGAATTAGGTATTTTCTATCACTGAAACTGGAATTTTATTCCAGTATAGATAGGGACAGAAAGCCTTACTCCTAGATGAGGAGATTTGGGAAATGTAGGCTTGCTGGAGTAGAGAGAGTAATTCTTTTTCTTTTTTTCTTCAGAAAAGTGTGGCTCCTGTTGGGTTGTCCATGCCCCAGTCGATAGCCCTATAGGCATGCACCCACAGACAGCACCAAGTGGACTCACTGGGTTATGAAAGATGACACAAAGTTTGGAGGTAAGCTCAGTGGAGTAGGGTTCTGAGAAGAGTTGGAGGGAGGAAGTAGGGGATTTAATATAATCAAAATATATTGTGCACCTGTGGGAAATCTACAACGAATGAGTTAAAAATGAAGAATCCTAAAAAATAACTGAAAGTTTAGAAGATATTTTGGTTCAACCTTTAAGGTAGAAAAACTAGATAATACAATTTAAAAGTTATTATTAGTCTTAAGTCTATAAAGCCCTCCTCCCTGCTGAGACAGTCAATCTTGTTCTAAGGAGATTTCTGCCATCGATACTCATGATTAGAAAGAGTAGACTCCAAACCAAAGAGACATTTACAGAATGGAAATGTTTGCTGGGGAGCAAGAGAGTCCGAGCGTCCTAAGGAGAGATTTTGGATTTTCTCTTTTTCTCCCACAATGTCATGTTCTCCTAGCCTCAGACCATGTGACCCACCCGTGCTCCATGGGAGCCACCCAAGAGTTACTGGTGAGACGGAGTACCTACCAGACAGCAAGATCCATATCCCCATACCCAGTTGGATCTCTCTTAGGCAGCAATTTTTTTTGTCCTTCCTGTGGCTCCTGTTTGAGATGGGAGAGGGACAATGCCAAGAGACTGTGTGATGAGGAGAGATAAGCTATTGTGTGGCTACCTGGGTGCCTACTCTATACTGGCAGAGAATTCTTGTCAATCCTGTAGGCAAATGCATGTTGAATCTGAACACAAGTATTTACACAGCTATAAGGTTATGCTCCATGACAGCGTATGCCAAGGTGAGCTTGAGTTCCACAAAGGAGTCAGCTTGCAAATACTGCCTTCTAGGAGGGTGTAGCCAGTGTAGGCAGCCATGAGAGTTAAGCAGAGCACACTCCTCCCTCTGTTCCCTCCCCAAGGGAAGTGAGGGAGGAAAAACAAGTGAGGATAAATTCCCTATTGAAGCAGAGGGATTTTTTTTTTTTTGGTCTGAGCTGGGGTGGGTGAGGATGGGAAGTCCTTGAATTAGATAATAGAGTTGAAACTTTGCATTGGAAAAGCCCTTTTTCATGTTTTGAAGAAACTGGGGAGGAAAAGAATGTCAAGGTATCAACAGACAGACAGGCTCAGCGGGATCTGAGTGAAGGCAGTGAATAGAGAGGGAGTTTAAGACTGTATTCTACTGAATATTGTGAGTACTCTCTCTCTCTCTCTCTCTCTCTCTCTCTCTCTCTCTCTCTCTCTCTCTCTCCCTCTGTGTGTGTGTGTGTGTGTGTGTGTGTGTGTGTGTGTTTGAGACAGAGACATACACACAGAGACAGAGAAACAGAGAGACAGTGACAGAGACACAGACACAGACACAGACACCCCCCCCCCCCACACACACAGAGAGAGAGAGAGAGAGAGAGAGAGAGAGAGAGAGAGAGAGAGAGAGAGAGAGAGAGAGAGCGAGCTGAGGATCAAAGATGACCTTGTGGTTGAGGGGAGCAGCCAGCAGGTCCACCCTCTAAGGGTCTCTATGGACAGATGCCTTGAGCTGGGAAACATGGCCAAGGGATCAGCTGAGGAGTTTCTGCCCTGGCTCCTGACCCTTCTGTCCTTTCAAGCGCTGCTGCTTTGGCATCATTTAAGTCTCTTATAATTTAGATGGAACCAAAGAGAAAAAGTGCGAATGGACACCAAACAGACAGACATGGTTTCTACTACTTGGCATCAGAACACAGCGATTTGAATTCCTTACAGAATCACCATGACTGTGTCTGCTTTCTGGGCACATAATTTTTTTTTTAACAACTCATTGACATGAATTCTATTAAGATGGCCACTATAGCTCTGCATTCTCATTTCAAATAATGGGTCCTGCTAGTTCATCAAGGGCTTAAAAACGAACAAATGGGGTAGGAGAGATGGCTCTGCTGTTAGAGGCTTGGCTCACACTCCCCTCCCCAAAAGAGAACAAGTGGCTGTGACCGTGAAATGAATACCATGCTGGTGTGGCTTAGATCTGCAATGTTCCCTAAAGGCTCCTGGTGAAGGCGTCACCTCAGTGCAGCTGTGTTAAGTAAGGCGAGGCTTCTGGAGGCTGAACGGACAAGGGAGCTCTGATCTCGTCAATGGACAAATCCATTGATGGAATTTGAAAAGATTACTGAAAGGTAGTGGAAACTTCAGGGTGTGGACACTGTAGGGAGAAGTAGGCTTCCGGTGTATCCTGGGCATGGCCCTTGTCCCCAGTCCCTACTCTGCTTTCTCTCCCCAAGGACATCATGGCTTGTCTCTGCCAAACACTTTCTGCTGTGATGCTCCGTCATACCACAGGCCTGTAAGCAGAGGGGCCAAGTGACTCAGACCTCTGGACCTGTGACTCAAAGTGAATCTTTCCTTCGTGACTTTGGAAAGTGTGTGTCTGTGTGACGTTGTGTATGTGTGTGATGTGTGCAGCCTGGTGCATTTGCACATATATATTTGTGCATGTGGAGGCCTGGGGTTGGGAGTGGGTATCTTTCTTTGATCTCTTCGTTTATTATTTGAGATAGAGTCTTTGGCTGAACCTGAAGTTCATTCACTCATCTAGGCTAGCTGGTCACTGAGATTTAGGGATCTCCCTGTCTTTGATGCGCTGTGCTCAAGGCTGGGGCTATGCGTATTCACCACCATGCCCAACTTCTTATGTATGTCTTTGTGCTTGAATGTAGGCACTTTACTACCTAAGCCATGTCTCCAGCTCTCTTCTCTTGTGGCTTATCTTAACTATTTAAGAACATTGATGGCTATTTGACTAGCCCAGCTACAAGTAGGGAAAAAAATCGTTGAAGATGAAGCCTATGTAGCAATCACCTCCAGTGAGAAATGTATAGTGCCCATTAGGAGAAAATCCCTTTGGGATATTTCTAGAGAGGCGTGGTGTCATATACCTTTGATCCTAGTGCTTGGGAAGCAGCTGCAAACAGATTTCTGAGTTTGAGGCCAGCCTGGTCTACAGAGCAAATTTCAGACAGTGAGGGCAACACAGAGAAACCCTGTCTTGGAAAAAATAAAACAACAACTTTGGGGTATTTATTTCCAAAAGTATTTTCTTTGCGTTTTTGCATCATCACAATGATGCCGCATACATATGACCCTCCTGATTTTTAAATTTTGTGACAGTTTTCACTCTACAGAAAGTTCTTTATAAATGTTTCAATGGTGGCATGCTATCTCATTATTTGAATTTATAGCAACTTACACAACCACTCACATACTTTTTTGAGACAGGGTTCTACTCTGTAGCCCAGGCTGGCCCAGAACTCATTCTGTGGCCTCACACTCACAGGCGTCCTCCTCCTTTACTCCCCCGAGTCCTGGGATTACAGGTGTGAGCTACTACACACAGCTTTACGTATAACAATCAGATGAAGGTGCGGACTTTAACAAGGATATGGTGTGCAGTGTGGATGAGGTAGAGAAATTGAAGGCACTGTATGCTTCTATGTAATAGTCAATGCCCTCCTAAGGACTTGGAGACATTCAGGAAGCTTCCATGTTAAAGGCCAGCTCCTTAGCTCTTCCAGCATTAGCATCATAGGTGGGAAGGGAACTGAAGAAAGAATAGTTCTACCGAGACCTTCCCCTGCCATCTGCAAAGCGTGTAATATGCCTATTTAGAAGGCATGGGGAGGGGGTGAAGGGGGGAGGGCAGGTTACAAACACAGGTTGAGTTTTGTTTTTTAAATCATTTATCAAGGATACTTGGGACTATACGGGCTTTGACTTATGAAACTTCCCCCCAATTTTGGAATTTTCACATACATAGGAGATACCTTAGGAATGTGCAGAAATCTAAACACAAAATGTTTTATGATGCACCTGTGACTTATATACATGGAGGTGATTTTTTCAATACTTTTTAGTGTGTCCATGTCATTTGAGACTATTTCAAATGAAGCAACTATACTATTTCATTTGGAGCAACATTTCAGTACTAAAAAAAAAAAAAGATTTTGGAGTACCTAGGAGGTTTAAGTTTGGGGGTTAGAGGTGTGCCATCCTTCTTATGGGACTTTGCAAGCTCATGAGCAGTGGGTGGCAGAGTCTGGAACCCTCCATGGATCTGTGTGAGTGTAAAGTTGAAGCTCTTTGTACAACCCTTGTTCAGTTCAGTTGTGTTTTATGCTCTGGGGGACACACTTCAAAGGCTGAGGAATCCTGGAGAGACACGGGCTACATACACCCAGTCTGCTGCCTCCTCTTCCTGGGCTGGGGAGAAGGTAGATTAGGGCAAGACAGAGGAAAGGCCACTCTTGTTTGGATCTTGGGTGTTGTCTAATGACCCCACATAGTATAGGCTTGGATCCCAGAGTGGTGTCATCAGAGCACAGTGGAAACTCTGGAAGCTGGGACTCAGTGAAGTTTTAGATTTCTGGGGGCATGAGCATACTTCAGACTTTAAAGAGATGTTGAGACTCGAGTTCTGTCTGCCTCTCTCTGTGCTCAGCAATGAGGTGAACTGCTTTTTTTTTTTTTGCGATGGTGTATACAGTCATCATAGGTCCACAGCAGTGGGGCCAGTTTGTCACGAACTGAAGCCTCTAAAACTGCGAGATAAAACAAAATTTTCCCTCTACATGTCAATTCAGACATTTTGTTATACTTCAGAACTATAGGACTACAAAACACATGTGTCTTGTGAATTCTTTGCACCCAAAGGCTGGAGGTTAGAATTTGCTTCCTCTCAGTTTCCTTATAGATGCTTTGGGGAATATTAGAATCAGAATAAGCTTGATGTTACACAAAGGAATAGATGAACAAAATGAAGCCAGCTCAGCAAGTGATTTTTCACCCCCGCCCCCCACAAAAAAGAGTGCTCTGGAACCCCAAATGGTCTAGCAACCACACCAGGGCCACACCCAGGCTTCTGTCTTTTGTCCTTAACGTAGGTGGCAACTGTCATTCATCTCGTTGGTGGCAGCTTGATTTCATGATCTGACATGGCTGACTGAATGCCGCAAAGGGAAAGACACAGGAAATATAAGACCTCCCAAAGGTAGTCCCTGTCAACCTTTGATGTAAAAATAAATTCTGCTCACAGGGAGACATGGGCTTACTCTCCACATCTTTATATCAGGGCTGCAGCCAGATCACTTCTCAATGATTCTGGGTCTTTCTTTACTTGTCGGAAGGAACTTTCAGTTATTTTGAAAGATGGCCACTAGGAGATGCACAAGCTTCAAGGACCTTAGCACAATCTGTGCTTGGTGATTTTTGTTGTTGTTGTTGTTGTTCTATATTTACTTGAGCTTTGCCTGTTTCTTTTGTTCTAACTCCATTGAGAACTGAAGGCCAAATGTCTCTCCCAAAGGACACTTTTGCCTGTTTGTCTAGTGACAAAAGTGGAAGGAGGAAATGAGAAGCCAGACTCACGTGATAAGAACAGTTTAGGGTGTAGCATAGCTGTCCTCTGACAGGCTCCGCCCAGAAGCGCATCAAATCAGAGGCTGAGACACACAGCCGAACACTGGGCAGAGTGCGGGGAATGTTGTGGAAGAGTGGGAGGAAGAATAAATGGACTTGGAGGGGATGGGAGCTTCAGAAGAAGACCAACAAACCAACTAACCAGGGCCCGGAGGGGCTTGCGGAGACTGATGCACCAACCAAGGACCATGTACGGACTGGACCTAGGTCCCTTACACAGATGTACCCAATGGGCAGCTTTGTCTTAATGTGATCCCCTAATAAGGGGGCCAGGAGCTGTCTTTAACATGGGCTCTGTTGCCTGCTTTTCAATCACTTCCCCCTGGTGGGGCTGTCTCTCCAGACCACAGAGGAAGAAGATGCACTCAGTCCTGATTTGATTTGATGTGCTTGTGTTGGTTGTGTTGGGGGGGGGTGCTGCCCTTCTCTGAGGAGTAGGGTAGGGGGGACAGGGCAAAGAGGGAAGGAAGGTGGGATTAGGAGGAAGGGAAGGGGCTACAACTGAGATGTAAAGTGAATAAATATATAAATAAATTTTAAAAAAGAAAAAGAATAGTTCAGGGCGAGTGTCAATACTATGTTACCATATTGGTAAAGGAGTTAATTAATGATGGCTGCCTTTAGTGTGCTTTACTTTGCATCAAATACTATGGTGGCATGGTGGTTTGTTCTTTTATCTCAATTCACTGACGTAACAATGCTGCTATCCCTACTCTGCAGAGGCTGAAGTGTAGAGAGGCTAAGAATCACATCCAAGTGTGCCTACCTGGTACATGAATGAGCTGCTATGTAAACTCAAGATGCTGGAGTTCTGACTCCAGAGTCACCTATTTAGTCAGTTTAGTATACAGCTTCCTGGTTCTTACCTCAACTTGACGGATAAGCATCTACAGAGCAGAGGTCAGGACAGCTCTAGGACTTGTCCGAGTTTTAGCTGGCCAGGGGAGAAATGTAGAGCAGATGTTTCTTGTCCTGTTTTTTAAAAAATAAGGAAGAAGAGGAGGAGGAGGAGGAAGAGGAGGAGGAGGAGGAGGAGGAGGAGGAGGAGGAGGAGGAGGAGGAGGAGAAGGAGGGAGTAAATTGAATCTGAGGATCTCAACGTAGAAGAAACAGTAGAGGGCTCCTAACAGGCATATTACCCCTGCCTGGCCCTTGAAGGCTGCTTCTTCACCAAGCTTTAGTCATTAGACTCATTGGAGGTGGCCTGCATTGTGGGAGCTTGAACAAAAGTGCTGTGTAGCTCATTTTGCCTTATTCTGGCTTTGGAGCTGTCTGGCAGCTGTACTTTCTTCCTCGGGGACAGGGGGACAAGTGTATTTGGCTCCTTCTTGCCACCCTACACCATTTTGCCCTAAAAGAAAGTTAATTGATTTTTAAAAATTTATTCCTATTATTGTATGATTTTTATTCCCCTCTCCTTGCCCAGGCTTTTATATACTTGCTGTTTTTTTTTTTTTAATCACTGAAGGAGGTTCCTAGTTGTCACTCAGGTGGACTTTACAATTGTGCGTACCCCACCCTATCCTGTACACCATTGGCTGCTGACTTTAAGATGTCTGAGTTCATCTGAGCAGTAGAGGCCTTACTCTGCTCCAAGTTAAGAGCAGGTCCTCAGGAGCGCTGACTAACAGGCAGGGCAGTATGTTCATCTGGAGAAGGTGAAGGGCAAGACAAGTCAGGTGAAACTCACAGCTATTATGGATGGATAGATGCTCCCTGAGGGACAGGAGAAAGGTCTTGGTGGGGCAATGGGTAGGGCGAGGGGGCAGGACAAGGGAAGGTGATTTTTCTTATCATCAAAAGATAAACGATGAATAAATAAATCAGACTCTAAGCCAATTCTCCCTTTCTCCCTCCCTCTTCTATCTCTCTTTCCTTTTCATCCTTCTCTCATTTCCCTCATCCCATCCTCCATAGGTATATACAGCTATTTCGGTGACAATATAGTGGATTGCAAGGTGACTGTAAAGCTGGAATCAGAGTAGAGTTAAGTTGGCAAGGGGTAGGTTGTATAATAAAGTTTAATTGTTAATAAACAAAACCAACATATATACAGCTATTTCGGTGACAATATAGTGGATTGCAAGGTGACTGTAAAGCTGGAATCAGAGTAGAGTTAAGTTGGCAAGTGACCCCTCTGGGCAGTCTTTCTCTTCTATCAGTCAAATCTAGATAAGATGAACCTTGACAAGTTTTATTAATTCTAATATTTTGCTGGTGGGATGGCAATTTCAAATGATGTTTTGAGTAAAAAAAAAGATTTAAATTACCGAAGGCACAACTTGGGGGAAGAGTGTTGGGTGGGTTTTTAGCTTCTTGGGTTGTCGTGGCTACAATGAGTGAGGCTCTTGTCAGGCCACCTAGGTGGTGTGACCCACGATAAGGTCTTTAAAATTCATGTACATAGAATACACTCCAGGCTTGTGTGGTAATAATGTACAAAGCTAGCCATTTATGACCTGATGGGTTTGCTTGTGTGTCTTAAACACTTTTAAGACAAATAAATTGTCCCAGGAGTCTATATTTGGTGGCTTTGGGGGAAAAAAACCTCTATGTATACAACTGGATGCTTGCTCTCAGTATAAACATAATGCTCTAAT
Source organism: Acomys minous (assembly GCF_964271855.1). NCBI lineage: Eukaryota > Metazoa > Chordata > Mammalia > Rodentia > Muridae > Acomys > Acomys minous. Next base: position 111,355,306 of record NC_140489.1, read on the forward strand.
TGTCCCATATACCAGGGGTGGGTATGGAGCACACCCAGGCCCCTGTGGAAACTCACTGAAGGGAGGTGGCTATTTGTATGTGTAGTCTGTAGTGGAGACAAGTTAACGACCTTGCCTGGGGCATTCCAGAGTTTATTTAATGATAAAATTGGCCTGGAGTTCTCCACTGGGGCTTGTAAGTTCTGTGCAGTGTGGGATGGGGTGAGAATGCAGTTAAACATACATCCTAGAGGCATCTTAACTTTAGAGGAAATGGTAAATCCCCTCAGTGATTTGAAAATACCACTTTAAAAAAATTCTGCCAGAGATGTTTTTTTTTTCTAACCCAGTTCATGAAAACAAGCGATAGTTTAATATAGGAGCATGCTTGTCAATGCAGCTGGTGGATGACTGAAAAGTTCATCTCTACTGCTGTGTAAATAAGCAAAACATAGTAATCTAATTGGGTTACACACAAGTGTATTTTTACCAAAACTAGTCAAACCAGTTCATATTGATGTAGCCTAAATGTGTCACTGGCCTGAAATTCATAGCCAACAAACTGGATATGAAAGTTTTTAATAAAGCAACACACATTCCCTGAATACCAGCTTTCTGACATTATGACCTTGGCAGGCCTCGGGTTTTGTTGATGTTGGTGACCACTCCAAGTCAAGGCATTGGTAAGGGGATGGGCAATGGCTAGGACTGAGACTCCAGGAATATTAGTCGAATGTGTGACAGGGAAATAGAAAGGAATGGGATGTCACCTTCTGATGACTCTTCTGATGACATTATCACTTTGCACTGATAGGCTCTTCTTTTCCCACTTAGAGCCCTTTTGCAGATGTTGTATTGTTAACTAGTGGGCTAATCTAATTAATGAGAGGTCTTGAAAAGAAGAAGGCTGTGGAAGCCATAAGATCTAAGTTTCTGTTCCGTTTGATTCGTTGGGGCCAAGAACAACAGTGAATAATGAGTCAAGTTGAGAAGTTCTCAAGGCAGGGTGAGAAAGGCAGTGTAGCTTGCTTACCTTATGAATTCTTCCCTTGGTTAGATGTGTAAAGGAACATATATTAGTTGGTTGACTCCCTGGGAGGGTGTAGGTCACTGTTTTATGTGAGTGATGATGTAGGCTCAGACAGGAAAGTACTGTCTTGAATGTACACGTGGAGATTGCATTGTTTTAAAAAGTGGAGATGACCTTGAGAACATATTGTACAGTGAAGCTAGTGAGGTGACTCTGCACAGGATTAATGAATTGGATGGAATATGAGTAAATCATAAAAGGTAGGACCATCAAATGAAAGGGATGCTAAGTGAGGAAGTAGGGAGATCCATGGAAAGAATGGACCAAAATAGGCATGAAGGAATGTTCAGCAAAACAGCTGTAATATAAACAGTATGTTAATATTGGCACATCAGTTACAGCAGATGCCCTCCAATAGTATAAGAAGTTAATAATGGGGAAGCTGGAAAGTGGAATTTCAGAGACTGTGTGGAAATTCTCTGTGCTTCTTACTCATGTTTTCTGTAAAGCCTCCCTTACCCCCCAAAACAAATTTAAAAAGCATTTATTTTTAAAAAGTGAAGAAAATGGCTGAGCACAGTGATGCACGCCTTTAATCCCAGCACTCTGGGAGGCAGAGGCAGGTGGATCAATGTGAGTTCAAGGCCAGCCTGGTCTACAAAGCGAGTCCAGGACAGCTAAGGCTACACAGAGAAACCCTGTCTCGGGAAAGAAAAAAAGGAAAGAAAAAAAGAAAGATGAAGAACAAATGTCATGGTTAAGCTGAGCAAAAAGCCGTGAGGCTAGAGACAATTAGTCCATCCCGTAGCTGCGTTTAAGGAAGAATGTAAGGAGGGAACTGCCAGAGTCCTGTGGAGGGAGAAGCACTTGCCCTTAAAGTAAGGAGAGAAGATGTAACATTCCAGAATTTCCTCAGGGGTCGACGATGGCAACAAGGTTAACAGTTATCCTTAGAGAGGAGAATGTAGATGTGGCGTGAATGATGGAGGTACTGCGAGATTAGATGGGAGCTAGACCTGGGGCAAAGACCGAATGGTAGATGCAGGAAAGCTTGATTAAGAAGAAGGCAACTAACAGCCGCAGTAGAAGGCACGCTTCGCTGAGCTCTTACAGCACACTGGCACTGTGCTAGGCAAGCTCTTCATTGATATCATTTCATTTGTTCTTGATAACAAGTCACAACTGTGGGCATCACTTTTATTTCCACTTCTAGGATAAAGAATCTGAGACTCAGGAAGGTTAAGTGACTTGGTATGCGATACTAAATGCACAGTATCAGGGCCAGGATTTGGAAACCAATGCTATTCTACTGCTACAGGCTAGCTTTTGACCACTGTGCATAATAATTCCCCAAGACTCAGTTGCTCAATAGTTTCTTGTAACTTTCAAACTTCGTAACTTTAAAATTATTACTTAAATATCATGAAATTGTGTTTTTAATATTTTGTCTTTATGATTAATTTCTACCATATTCATATCTTTTTTTTCTCTGAAAGGACTTGAGTTTTCTGGGGATATTTGTTTGCCATATGAAGATGGAGACCAGAAGCTGAGCTAGGCTATCAGGGAACTTTAATGAGAAAGAGGCATGGTAATAGCTTCCTTCTTCCTCAATTAATACAAATTAATACTAATAACAACAACATATTCAAATAGTATGCTCATAAATAAAATCCACACCATTATTATTAAGTTCCAAAAAGGGAACAGGAATCACTCTGAGAGCTGTCTGAAGTGGAGTGGAGAGCAAGGGGCTTTCTGTGCAGAGCCCTATGCTTGGATCAGGTACTGGATAAGGAAAGATGAAGCCAATGTAGTCCTTGTTATGAAAGAGGTCATGACTAAGCAAAGAGATAGCTGTGCCATGTATGAGGAACAAACCATAAACTCTGCTTAAGGCACACACCCCATGTAGATGTCCCCAGAGAACTCACAAGACTGGGGCAACACTTCCTCTAGAACACACTGCAATACCAAATCTCAGTGGCTGAGGTAAATCTGAGCCAATATCCTGTCAGTGTTTAGACACTGTGTGAAGATGGTTCAGTGAGGAAACCAAAGCTGCATGTGAGAACAAACTCACACAGTCTCCTAGCAGCACACAAAGCTAACAGTACATTCTTGGCTGCCTCTGCTGTTGGAGAGGCGTGGACAAGGAAGGTGCTCAATTACTGATGGATTCAACCTCAAGTCACTCTGGCTCTGGAGTCTCTGTCCTGTGCCAGATCTGATGACGACAGGCTGGGCCCTCAGGGTCCTAATAAGACTTGGCTTATTAAGTATAGAATTCCCTGCTTGAGGTTGGTTTACTCATTGTGCCTTCTTGAGAAGCTCAAATGCACTCCCATAAACCATCTGTGCCCCAAAGACATTGTACCTCCAGGATGCCATAGAATAAATGTAAGCTTCCTTTTATATTTTACAGCACCCGCCTCCCAGGGAACTCAACTATGTGTAATTTATCAAAGTGCACACAGTGATAGTCACATGGATGTGAAAACAAGATGCTAATAATGTACACAGCACATATATGTATATACATAATATATACACACATATATCAGTTTCCTTCCAAGTTCTCATCAATCATTCACAAATATGATCTCAATTGAGATAATTCATTGGTTTATTTATTTGGCAAATATTAGGTGACCATTATATGTTTAGGCACAAATCTAGGTACTGGGGATACAGCAATGAGCAAACATTTATGTCATATAGTTTTTTTTTTTGTGTGTGTGTGTGGGGGGCAGGGACAGAGATGGCGACAGACATACAAAATAAACAATCAGCACTGTCTCTCTATTCTCCACAGGGGATACATTCTAAGACTTCCACAGCAAGATACCTAAAATCATGGAGAACACCAAGCCTTACACATACTGTGCTTTTCCTATACAAACATACCTATGATAAATGTTTAACTTATAAATTAGTCACAACAACAGAGTAACAATAGAAAGTAATACTGAAATAGAACAGCTCTAACAACATATTATGATAAAACCCAAAAGAATGTGGCTTCTTCCTCCTCCCCTCCTCGTCCGCTCACTCCTCTTATTGTACTGTGCTTGTCTATCTTCTGGTCATAGCTTTTCTTTTAAATATCTAGGTTGCTGTCGCCACTACTGTTGTACCTTGGGGCCACTATTGAGAAAAGTAAGGGCTTCCTGCCTGAAGCACTGGAGCACGGTGACAGCTTGATCTGGGAACTAAGATGAGTGGTTGGAGATGAAAGGGCAGTTAGTGAGGATATGGCAGCATATACACACAGTGGACAATTGATAATTCATAGCCCAGGTGGGATGAAAAGGAGGATATGAGCCTTTACTATAGTGCTCAAGTCAGCATGCAATTTAAACCTTACAAGTATTTGTTTCTAGAATTTTCCATTTAATAGTTTTGGCCTGTGGTTGACTCAGATAACTGAAGTAATGGAAAGCAAACTGTAGATTAGTGGGGCACTATTGTAAATAAATAATAAAGTGTGTATATATAGTATGTTAAATGGTTACACATGCTGGAGAAAATTAAGGGCAAGAGAATTTCTAGGAGTTAGAAACGGCAATCTTCTTTCTAAAGATTATCACTTATCGTGTGCATGTGTGTGTGTGCGTGTGCATGTGTGTGTGTTTGTTTGTTTGCATGTGATCAGCATGTACTTTGACAAAGAGAGGAAATATGTTCTGAAAGGTGGTGAGTGCAAACAGAAAAGGCTACAGCAGTGTTCAGAGGCTCTACCTTCCCTCCAGCATGGGGAAGACTGTGGGTGGGAAAATACAGAATAATTTTACGTCTCCCTGAAGGATAGGACATTAGAGATCATTTCAAGAAGAATTATGTTATTTTGGGTGATGAAACAGAAGCCAAGAAGAGTGCGTTTCTTTCTCCTAATGAATTTTTCTTGGTGACTCCTAAAAAATTGTATTGTATTGTATAGAGGTGGTGTGTGTGTGTGTGTGTGTGTGTGTGTGTGTGTGTGTGTGTGTGTATGTGTGTGTGTATTTCTCTCTGTGATTCATAGAAAGAACGGGGGTACTTACTACTCATATCTTAAAGGGGCTCTCCCATTTATTAAAGGACTGTATGTTCTCAGCTGGGAATCCCTCCAGAGCCATAATGTCTGAAAATAGTAATTAGGCATGAAGCCGTGAAGAAGGAACCATGTTTTATAATTTATATTTTAAAACCCTTCTTTGTTCCTTTGAGGTGTTAGTGCTGTTAGAGTCTATGGAGAGTTTCCCTTCGGAGAATAGAATTTATATTTTGAGTCTCATGTGGGATGTGGCCGTGTTTCCTATGTTGGCTCTCTCAAGGGTGCTACAATTGAGGCTATGCACGTTTTATAATAGAATGAAAGGCTCTTCAGTGGAGCAGGGAAGTGGTAAAAAGGAGCAGATTTGCAAATAGATTTCTAAAAAGCATCCAGACCATTGAATTTCCTGAGATTAAGTGAGTAAACTCATAGCTTACCTTCTCTTTCTTATTGAATTGGAGACTCCAGCCTGGGGGACACTATCACCATATTTAGTGTGAGTTTTCACACCTCAGTTAGCCTAACCTAGAAATGCCTGCACAGGGCTCTGTCTCCTGGGTGATTCCAGATCTTGCCAAATTGAGACTTCATATTAACCATTATGGACATATATGTAATCTTTCCTTCTTCTTTCTCAGAGTCAGCACACAGAATGGGGAGATACCTTCAGGATCCCAAAGAACAGATCAGCAGGCTATTTTGTAGCAGTGAGTTAAAGGGCTGTCCTTCGAGATAGATCCCTTTGGCAAGTCTGTATTTATAATCTAGATGTATGTTTGTATCCTTTGAGAGAATTGGCAAGGGCCTACAGAGAAACTTACAGATAGCTCTTGCTACTTTCAAATACAATACAACAACCATACTCAAATTTTTCTTGACCTGTTGATAAAATGTATCAACTAACCCACAGGATTGCTTGAGAATCACAGTCAATCTATCGGTTTGTTTTTACCCATTTCTTATAGTAAACTGCAAGTTTTCAGAGAGGTGTCCAAACAGTATCAAAACACATGGATTAGATCAAACAATATTAAAACTAACTGTGGGCTAGAATGATCTGAGAGCCCAAGAAAGTTGTGAATCTCAACTATGGCCTTCAAAAATAGGGAAATCATCTTTCATCAAGAGTAAAAAAAAAAAAAACTATAAGTCATTTAAAAGTGCTATTCACATTCTAGCCATCAATTCATCTTGAAAACTGCATATTAGCAAGAAAATGAACTAAAGGATTTTGTCTCAACTCACCAGCTATCCATTTAGACTAATCTTTCAATAGGAAAGATTTGGAGTCTATTTTTAACAGAGCTGTAAAAGTGTGAGCCACTAACTTAGCTCTGACGCTCACTGATGCTTTCAGGAGGAGAACTTTGCCTGATTTATGGTTTTATGCAGCTTTAGTTCAAGAATTAAAAATGGGCCTTTGATCTTTTTTTTTTTTTCTGGTCTCTTTAGAATTTCTAGCTCAGAGAGTTTTCATGAGAAATTTATTTGCCCAGTTTTATCAAGCAATTGTAAAACAAAAATATTTGACTAGTGAAAGGTTCTTGAACCCAGTAAACCCATCAAACTGACGGGATCATGGCTGTGACACTGAGTGAAATATGCACAGACGGCTGTAACACCAAGTGAATTTTGTCCTCTCGAGAGTTCACAGCTGTTTTTTTCCCCCTAAGTTTATTGAGGTTTCAAACATTCTGTTAAATTTTATTTAAATCTCCCTCATTTGTTTTCCTAAGTGTGCATGTTCATGTGTTTGTCTTTGTAGTTACTGTCCGTGCTAAAATTCACATCATCTCCTTTGCTGGCACGGCTGGAGACCTCGGCTCGGTGTCTCTGAAGTCACTGCACAGCTAAGTGCATGCTTTCAAAGTCACAGCACCAAAGGCTGCCATGAAGAGGCAGGAGTTGTCAGAATAGATAGACAATCAAGCGTCAACTCCACATGACTAGAAGAAAGGCTACTGGAATAAACAGCTGCATATAGCATGACGCTGTATTGACAGAGCAAGACATATCTGGGGAGAAGCAGAGCACAGGGGGTCACGTGGGCTGTGTTAGGATCAGATACAGCACACTTCAAGTTTTCTGTACTCTAATTAAATGTAAATAGTGCTGATTAATTAAAAAATCTGTACAAGCAAGAACAGGAAGACATTGGCAGAGCATAGACAGCAGCTTGTTTAACTTGTGGAGAACAAGTGAACTAATCTGCATGATGGCCCTTTAAGAATACACCAGCTATGCTCTATTGGCACAGTGCGATGCTGTATTGAAATCGTTTATTACACCCATGAATTAGCATGGCTGCCAACAGTACAATAGGAAGCCAAACATTTGTCTTATAACTCTAGTGTTAAAAAGAATATCTTGGTCATTATAACCAGGCAACTTTTCGTATATTTAGGTATATAAAGATTAAAGACCCTGAAATGGATTATTTATAGAGAAACATTTCCAAATAACAAGAAAAAGCCCATCTAGCTTATGATGTATTTTAAGATATAAAAGCATAACCATAGCATCTTTAATTTTAAATGTAAAATATAAGGGTTTTCAACAGTGTGTTGAAATGGCATTTTTTTTAAAAACCAGGACACTCAGTTAAATATAGTATATAGTTTAATAAATACTTGGGTCTTACTCAAATATGATATGTCATTTAAAAGCTCATTTGTTGGGAGAGTATATTTTATGTTTTATAGTTAGTCTAAAATAAATTAAACATTTTATGTTACTGTTAAATAGAGAAGAGACAGATGCTTTCATGATAGATTATAAACATTAATGATTACAATAAAATAATCTAATGTGTATAATTTTTGTAATATATTGATATAATATTTAATTTATATGTGTACTAAAAGATTTGGCTAGGTCTCATCCCTGGTCACTGGGAGGGAACCTCTAAATCCTAGGAATCTCCCAAATGGTGGACATGTCTGTTGTTATTACTCATGGCAGACTCCTGGCTACTTGCAGCAGTGTATGCTAATGAGATAACAGGATTGGGGCTGGCCACACCAAACAGACCAACCACATGTTTAGCGAGTTGGACTTTGAGCCATCTGACACTAGCCCCACCTCCATCTCATTCCAGTCCTTGGGAAGGAGAGAGCTGGATGCTTAGTCACATGGACGATCATTCAATCATGCCTGTGTAATGAAACCTCAATAAAACCCTAGGCATTGAAGCGAGGCTGTGGTCCTCTGACTGGAAACACTCTTGAAATGTCACCCTTCAGTGCCAAGAGGCTAACGCATCCCCGAGGATGACCGAAGCCTCACATTGGGAACCTTTCCAGCCTTAGCCCAGTGTGGCTCTTCCTTTGGCTGGCTCTAATTTGTCTACTTTAGCTATAATAAAACTCCATTGTAACACCTAAGTTCTGTGAATCATGTAGAGGATAAGACAGTGTTTTTAAAAACTGAAAATATGATTGCTAAACCTAAAATTTAATGAAGATGAAAGAATGAATTCATCTCAAAACTGACGCAGTGATTCAAGGGTGACAATGAGGTTCAATAAGATTCTAAAGATGGAGAAGATTTAAGATAAAGTAAGTGAAGAAAACAGAATTAAGACCATGCTCAGAAATAGTGGAGCATAGCTGCCATCTTAGTACTTAGAGGGCTGAGGCAAGAAGATCAAAAGTTCAAAGCTAGTTTGGGTGAGATAGTAAGACTATATTTAAAAAACCAGCCAACCAACCAACCAACCAACCAACCAACCAACTCAAATTCTCAATGCCAAAAATTCCATGAGAAGATGAGCTCACTAAATTTAAGAAGGAAACTACATGTAATATATCCAAACTAGAAACTGTGTTCAATTTCTTACCATGATTATCTCTACAATTAGACATCATTTTTCTGCTTTATAAGCTCTGTGTGGTGACTTTTCTCTTCAGTGAGAGAACACTTAGCAAAAGCAATCTAGGAGAGGAAGTATTTAGCCTTACACTTTTATTTTTTTAATGGCTTTTTATTTTATTTTTTTAAATATATATTTTATTAACTTATTCATATTACATCTCAATTGTTATCCCATCCCTTGTATCCTCCCACTCCTCCCTCCCTCCCATTTCCCCCTACTCTCTTCCCCTATGACTGTGGCTGAGGGGGACCTCCTCCCCCTGTATATGCTCATAGGGTATCAAGTCTCTTCTTGGTAGCCTGCTTTCCTTCCTCTGAGTGCCACCAGGCTTCCCCATCCAGGGGACATGGTCAAATATGGGGCACCAGAGTTTGTGGGAAAGTCAGTCCCCACTCTCCATTCAACTGTGGAGAATGTCCTGTCCATTGGCTAGATCTGGGTAGGGGTTCTAAGTTTACTGCATGTATTGTCCTTGGCTAGTGCCATAGTTTGAGCAGGACCCCTGGGCCTAGATCTGCCATCATAATGTTCTTCTTGTAGGTTTCTAGGACCCTCTGGATCCTTCTATTTCCTCATTCTTCCATAATTCTCTCACCTAGAATCCCAATAGGAAGTCTTCCCCTCTGTCCCACTTTCCTGGCCTTAATGCCAACAATTAATAAATGGGACCTCATGAGGCTGAGAACCTTCTATAAGGCAAGAGACACTGTCAACAGAACAAAGTGACAGCCTATAGACTAGGAAAAGATCTTCACCAACCCTACATCTGACAAAGATCTAATATCCAAAATATATAAAGAACTCAAGAAATTAATCATTACCAAATCAAATAACCCAATTGAGAAATGGGGCTCAGAACTAAACAGAGAATTCTGAACAGATGAATATGGAATGGCTGAGAAACACTTAAAGAAATGCTCAACCTCCTTAGTCATCAGGGAAATGCAAATCAAAACAACTCTGAGATTCCATCTTACACCCATCAGAATGGCTAAGATAAAAAACTCAAGCGACACCACATGCAGGTGAGGATGTGGAGAGAGAGGAACACTCCTTCATTGCTGGTGGGAATGCAAACTAGTACAGCCACTTTGGAAATCTATCTGGCGCTATCTCAGAAAACTGGGAATAGGGCTTTCTCAAGACTCAGCTATTCCACTCCTTGGAATATACCCAGAAGATGCTCCAGCACACAACAAGAACATTTGCTCAACCATGTTCATAGAAGCCTTATTCATAATAGCCAGAACATGGAAACAGCCTAAGTGTCCTTCAGTAGAAGAATAGATAAAGAAACTGTGGTACATTTACCCTATGGAACACTACTCAGCTATTAAAAACAAGGAAATCCCAAAATTTGTGGACAAATGGATTGAACTAGAAATGATCATAATGAGTGAGTTCACCCATAAGCAGAGAGAGTCAAATGATATATACTAGCCCAGGGGCATGTTCCAAGGAAGTCTTCACTTGCCTTACACTTTTAGAAAACACAGTCTATCATGATAGTGGTACCATGGTGGTCACGGGATCATGTAGATTATCATATTATAATCATAATCAACCAGGAAGTACTGAGCTCAGGCCCAAAGCTGGCTGAGCTATCTATAACCTTCTAAGACATGCCCTCACGTGACTACCTCTTACCCTAAAAGTTCCACAGTGTCCCTCAATACCGGTTGAGCACCAAGTATCCAAACAAACACTTTTGTGGTAGACACTCACATTCAACCTGTAAAAGGAACTTATCTCTGTCATCCTTCTATGTGATTGATGAAGCCTCATAGCAATTTTGAGGAGTCAGAGGATTACTTTATCTGGAATCTTTTGCTTGTTTGCTTGGTTTTGTCTTTTGAGACAGGGTTTCTTTGTGCAGCATTGGTTGTCTTGGAACTCACTCTGTAGACCAGCCTGGCCTCAAACTCAGAGATCTGCCTGACTCTGCCTGCCCAGAGCTGGGATTAAGGACGTGTGCCACCACCACCACTATCCAGCTCGGACACTCTTTTTGGGGAATAAGGGTTCTGCACTTTGCTTTCCTTTTTAAAAATAATTTTAAACCTCTTTTTGAGATTATATTAGTTTCCCCCTTCCCTAAAGTCCTCCTTCCTGCCACTCTCAGGCATCCTCCCTTGCTCTCATTCAAATTCATGGCCTTTTTTTTTCTTTAACCATTTGTGAGATTACAGGTGCATGATTGCGTGTATGGAGTCTGACCTCAGGTCCTCATGTGTACCCAGCTGACCTCAGATCCTCATGTGTACACAGCAAGCCCTTTACCCACTGAGCCATCTCTCCAGGCCCCTGGTTCTCTGAGACTTAGGCAATTAATCTGTTCCATGTGGTCACTAGTAAGAACCAAACTGAGTGGCATTTGTAATAGAAAAAGACAAAAAGAAAACCCAGCATAGAGTTTAGATCTAAGTTGGTTAACTGTCTCTGATGATGAATTCTATGCCATAACTATTGTTCAATTCAGCATTAGGGTCTGGTCTCTCATTTTACTAGAAGTTAGAGGTTGAGAAATCAGCTTTAAATAGGATGCTTTTGTAGCTGGCTGGAGTGACCATGAGCCTGTTTCTTCATGTGTGTGTGTGTGTGTGTGTGTGTGTGTGTGTGTGTGTGTGTGTGTGTGTGTCTACATGTACTAAAGGAGATTACTAAGCTGTCCCCCAATCTTCAATTGGAAAATTTGGGAAAACTCTTACTTGGATTTTGTAACAGGCTTTTTGCCCCTGTAGGGCTGAGAGTAGGTCAGAATTGAGAACACTTTCCTCTGTGTCTGTCCAATGCTGACTCTTCTGCCTTAGGAAGTCTTGTATTTGTATCTCCTTTTCTATTTTATTTTATTTTTTATATTTATTTATTTATTTGTATTTGTATATCTTTAGGGGACAAGATTTAACTATTGGTTTTTTTTTTGTTTTGCTTGGAGGTTAAGGGTCTTGTGGGAAAACATATGAATGCTGTCTAATTTTTTGGAATTTTGATATATACTGAACTTTCTGAAGTACTTTGTGGGGGGTCTGAAGGAAGCCAGAGTGAGCAAGATCTGATTTAAAAAATCATTTTGTGTGAAGAATTTTGGCCGGTTGGGCCGTGTTGAGTAGTTGAGCATAATATTAGAGTTCAGATATGATGTGAGTCTGTCCTTCTTACGATAGAAACGACTTTGCTCTCCAAGTCATCTTGCACCACCATGGGGACTTCTTTCCAATCCTCTGGTCCCTGATGCTCTCTTGCTTCATCTACTCACTGGCAAAGGAAATTGTGTTACAGAGATGAGCACCAGAGAGACTCACTGACTTGCCTCTGCTGTGGGGCGAGAAGTAGGAAGGGAAGAGGCAGATGTGTTGCAAATAGCCAGTGGTTGTTGTGGGGGTGAGGAAGTGAACTGGGTGAACTTGGTGGCTTCAAGGCTTGTGAGAATAATGACTTGTCAGTGATGGAGAGAGAACGTGTTCAGCAGGGCAAGACAGTAGAGGGCAAGTGGAGGCCATCATCATGAATATGAATGCATGAGGAGTGGATGAAGTCCCAAGGGAATGTGCATCATTGTCATGGGCACAGCCATGTCAAGAACACCAATGCTTCAGACCCATGGAGGGCGGCAGTCTTTCCTGGGTGAGGCTCAGAGGGATGACAAAGTCTTTCTCTGGTCTGAGTATGATTGTTGACTGTGTGCAAAATCTAGCAACCACAGCTTCCTCCACCCCTGTGACTACAACCCAGGACTGGTCCTCTAACAGAGACCCCTACGGAGACAAGCTAGCCCGACACCCAATAACAAGCTGAGATTCTGTGTTGATGTGTAGTTGGCACTGCTCCATCAGAGTGAGTACATCCCATCTGACCCCAGTTTTCTGTGTATGTGTTTGTTATTTATTCATTCCCTGGTTCCTCAAGTCACATAAAATCCCAGCCATGTAGATGTGGTGACTTCCCTTCCTTATGATCCCCTAGGGAACTCAATCCAAAGACCTACCGAGTAGTAGAGACTTGAGTTACACTCTCGAGAATTCTTCAGGCTGGTTGGGAAAGGCTTCCAGCTGGTGAGTAGAGAGGTAAGCCAGGGAGATGTGCTGGTGGGGGAAGATGGGGGAACTTATTTTGAGTTTTTATTCTGACTTAGAACATGCTGGTTGTCTCCAGTATTATGACATGGCCCTTTATTGTTTATCTTGTCTATGGCAAATATTGTGTCATACGATGTGTATCTTACACTAAGTAGTATAGAGGTCATTGTCTTTCCCCCTTCAAGACTAGTGGTCCACACAGCCAGCTGTCATGATTCATCTTGTCTATGAGGATTGCTTCCATCATCCTCGGGTAATTTTACATGGATGACATGGGTGGTAGACTGGAACATTTGAAAAACATTGTTTTGGGAAACTGTGATGGCTGATCTTGCATGGCAACTTGACTACATCTGCAATGAACTAAAACTCATACAGTAGGGCATGGATGGTAAGGATTTTCTTAATCGGATCATTTGAGGTTTGAAGACCCACCCTAAATCTGGGCTGTACTTCCTGGTGGCAGCCCACAGAAAAGGACCTGGATGAAGGGAGCTTTTGCTTTTTGCTTGTTTGCCTTCACTCTCCCTGGCAAGTTCATCTTCCTGCTCCTGAGGCATTCCTGGTATTAAAATCTACTTCTTTGAGATTCCAACATAGATTGAAGACCAGGTGAGCCATCCAGCCTTGGGGGACTGAACAGTCCTTTCCCTTGGGAGACAACTATTGTTGGACTAGCCGGACCACAGTTTATAAGCCAGTTTAATAAATTACACACACACACACACACACACACACACACACACACACACACACACACTATACATATACTATTGGTTCTGTTTCTCTAGAGAACTCTTGACTAATACAAGGGCCTGAGAGATGGCTCAATAGATAAAGTGTTTGCCATGATAGCTGAAGAATCACAATTTGGATTCCACAGAGGCCACATAATCTGAGAATGCTGGAGATGGGGTCAGAGAATCTGTAAAATAAGCTGGCTAGGAAAACTGGCTGGGTCAATGGGCCCTGGGTTAGACTAAAAGGCATCCTCTTCAAAAGTGTAAGGTGAAAGAGCAATCAAAGAAAATTCCAAACACCAACCTGTGGCCTTCACACACACATGCACACACAAGCATTTGCGCATACACACTTGTCTGTACATATGTGAACACACATACATGTACATATGTTGGTCACACATGGACATGAGAAAATTACTTTCATTTTGTAAATGCCATATTTATTTGAGGACCATCAGACAACGGAGGAAGAAGGAGGACAGGAGGAGGAAGGGAGAAGAAGGAAAAAGATCTGTCAACTTGACTCTGAAATTTCTTAAATATTTATCATTTTATTTTATGTGTATGGGTGGTTTGCCTGCATGTATGTCTGTCTGTGCACCAGAAGAGGGAGTTGGACCCCCGGACCTGGAGTTACAGATGCTTTTGAGTCAGCACATGTGCGTGTCAGAAATCAAACTGATGTCCCCTACGAGAGCAGCTGGTATTCTTAAATGCTGAACCACTTCTCCAGCCTCTTTGGTATAAAGTCTTACAGTCTCCTTTTATGCTTATTTGTTCTTTCAACAAACACCAAACACAAAAATGTTTATATTGTTTTATGATTTGCTTCATCGCTCAATAACACATTATCATTTCCCAAATAGACCTAGGGCCATTCCTCAGTTGGCTCTTGTGAGTTGGCTGACACTCTTTCTTTGGGATATTATCTTCGATTAAAACCTATTTTTTTTTTAGTGTGCAGATCCTTCCCACTCCCATCTCTGAATGTGCCTATTCCCGAGAAGCCCATTTGTTAAAAATTATGAACAGAAGGTTTAAAAGTGAAGAAATCCCTCTTTCCATTTAAGAACCACAGAAAAATGCGCTGAATGTATATTTGACATTATCATCTGCTTCACAGATTTCTTTGGCTGGTCTCCATTTTAGTTGCTCTGCTCTCTGCCACAAGTCTGGGTGAAGCTATCGGCTAGAAGATGTGGCAGGAGGAAGCGGAGAGGCAGTGGAAGGTGGCTGTGGAAGACAAGGAAATAGTTGAAATAAACGGCACCACCCCTGACCCAGGGGCTGAAAGTCCACGGGACATCACTAGAATGAGGGGGTTTTCTTTGGAAGTGAAATTGTCTTCCCCTTCAGACTGCACAGCACTGACACAAGGACCAGTGCGGGTTTCTCTCCAGGAGGCAGAGCTTTCTGCAATGCGTTAGTTAGTAGGTATTACACATGAGCATCCACAGTGGTGGCCAAGCAAAGTTGAGACATGCTATATTTTAGATCAACACATTTTTGACCACTGGACTTCAGGGCACTAATGTGTGCTGGGATTCTCCAAGAGAAGGAATAGTCAGTTTCTCTTTCACACTCTTTCTGTTTGGGGTACACACATCTTAACAACTGGGAAGTGGCCGCCTTAGACAGCTAGTCCTCCTACCTATAGTGAAGTCAGGAAAGGAAAACCCACAAGTGGTTTGCCCATCATTCTGCTGAGGGCTGCTATGTAGCCATACAGTTGACTTCAGTCAAGAGCTCCCTTCTTATGGGGAGGGGACCATAGGAGAAGACATTCTTAGGGGTTTTAGGTGACACAAGCTCTGCTAACAGGGTTTTCTTTGAATAGAGTTGCTTCTCTCCTTACCCTGCCAGCAAGGTTTGCGGCATAACAGGTGCTGGCCAACAGATGACAAGAGTGTTTCTAAGTCTCGGTATCTTCCCTTTTGCATGTCCCAACCCTTTCTCTTTTATAGAGGTGTCATCCTGAAAGGAGACCCAGGAAACCTTTCTGGAGCCAACGGAAGGCTCTCCAGCTGCCCTCCATGTCCCTATCACCCTTCCTGGACCAGCGATTTATTGCCACAGTCCGAGGGTTAGTGAATGTCTTTAATAAGCCCAAAGATCCAGGGCTGTGCTCGGAGCTGCTTCTAACCACAACTATTCTTAGAGGGGTTAAAAAAAAAACCAGAAAACTAAGACCCCAAAGTACAAGCAACCCCTAAGAGGAGACCAGTGGGTGTTTAAATAAAAGGAGGCAGGCCAGCATTCCTGGTCATCTATAAATTAAAACAAACAAAGGAAAAATCACATCCAACTGCAGTCAACTGCTCCTGTAAGAGAAGGAGTGTAATTCAAAGAGGTTTATGTGTTTTGGCAGCCGATCGAGTATGTGTGGGAGTTTAAAAGCACAGAATAACACGATTGGGAGCCAGCACCAGCGTTTGGGCAGTTTGGCCTTCCTCACTTCAACCAGCTAATAGTGCACCTTGAGCCAGTTTTCTTTCTCCTTCCTTCTTTATCCCTATTTGATCCCTCCCACGACGGAGGCACCGAGGGTTGCCGAAAGAAAGAAAGCCTGCGCGCGTTCAAGATAACATCTCACGTTATCACAATCAGCGGCCACGCCACAGCACAGTGGTGCACTGCGTTCCGTCTACGTTTGTACGAAGCCCGACAGCAGTGTAGGAGTTATCCCCCATTTTGAGGAGGAACTGGAAAAGGCACATTAAAGATCTTATACCTGAAATTATAAAACAAGTTAAGAGCTGAGCCAGGCAGCTCTGTTTTCCAGTCCGGGGTCGAGCATTAGGGCCTTGGTTGGGATTGTGGAAACACTAAGAATAAGCAGAGTTTGCTGTCACAGGGAAGTTGGTCACCGTCTCTTGTGTGTGACAGAAACACGCAAGTAGGCAGAAGGGCGGGAGAGCTTTATGGCGGGAGAGAGGAATGCTGTAGATACACCCAGACAGAGGGATGTCAGCTGTATTGTTATGTAGCAAAATGAAGGGAAAACCAATCTTATCATACTGGTTCCTCAAAAGCCTTTAATTACTATTTTAAAACAATTTTAAGTTATGCCAAAATTTCAGTGAACTTGAGTTATCTGAAATCTTTCTCTGGGGAGCGAATGAGTACAATTAGCTTAAAAAAAACTTGGAAATGCTCTCAGTTGCTTTATTCAAATAAATGTACGGCCTTTGATTTGGTTCATAAAATAAAACTTATTAAAACAACTAGATGAAGTTAGAGAAATGTGCATTATAATTATTCATAATTATTCATCATGGTGAAAAAAATGCATGGCACAAGAAAGCGATCATGTTATGATATAGCTGAACACTCTCATATCGTGTGGTGTTAGAAATGATAACATATGTGCATCCAGAAAGACATCCATGGAATGCCGTGGAATTTCACAGGAAAAGGGTGTCCAAGCTATGTACATGTTCCCACTTCGCTGTTTTACGCATGCAAATGTTCTTATTTACAAACATCTGGAAGCCCACACAGCAAAAGCTAGCCACGGTTTATTTAGGCCATATAATATAGCCTTATCTTAAAAAAAAACTTTACCTTATTTATTAAGTGTTTTTTTGCATCCAGAAAATATAAATTTACTTTAAAAGTATATTTCTGTACAAAGAAATGGGATATGATGAAACAAAGATGCTTGTCTGGTATTCTTAGGACCTTGAGTTTGATCTCCCCCGAACCACTAACAAAGCAAAATAAAACAAAACAAATGATCTTTCTGGAGCTTCTTTGGAATGAAAAAAATGTACTCGCTGATAAACATAAATACATATATATATATATCAATTACATAGTATATATACATAGATATAAATATATATATACATTAGTATATATAAAGTATATAACATAAATGTTTATAAACTTATCTTTAGAGTACAGTACCTAAATAAACACATTCATTTATACAAATACATCCTTTTATGATATGGTTAAATTTCTTTTTGTAAGAAGATAGAGTAACTGTATAATGCTGTATTTTCCCCTTAGAAACTGTAGTCCTTTGCTTCAGTGCTGGGTCTAACAACCAAGCCTTGTGGGGGTGGTTGCATAGCAACAGCTATTGGTATAAATGACTGGTCTTGGTTCTCCGGAGGATGATATTGATTTGTACAATAAAATGGTACAGTCAGATACTTTTCTGGTTGCACTAGAATAAAAGAGCTGCATGACTGAGACCTTTAGGAGCCTTGCAGAAAAAAAAAAAAAAAAAAGACCCGGTGGGATAAGTCCTGTTCAGCTTGTCCCGCTGGAGACGGTGGAGTCAATACAGCACAGCCGTGAGAAGAGGGATTCAACAACGTGGATTCCTAAGGAAATGAATCATTTCCTACCTTTTATCAGTTTTCACAGCCTTCCTACTAGGTGTTAGGCATTGAATCAGCCAGCAGGGATACAGTAAAGAAAACACGTTGTCTCTCCCATCTGAGGGCCTACACCCTAGCAGGTTACACAAAAGCCAGTAGAGACCGATGCTCAAGAATAGAAGCAGGTACAGAAGGGCGAGGAGACAGGAAGCAAGGGTAGCCAGTGCAGCCCGAGGATTGTTCTGTGATCCATTCCTCTGTGTGCCTTGGCGTCAGGGGGGCAAAGAAGGATGAATGAGCTTTGGCCCTTGGCCACAGGATTTTGGAATCTGACAACAGGGGCACATATAAACAATTCAATTTAAGTACAGCGCTGTAAGTGGTTGGTTCACGGACGGGTGGAAATATGAGAAGAGCACAGAGGAGGAGGCGATTGAGTGATGAATTGCCTGTTAATACTCTGCTACTCAACAATGCTCTTAAAACATACATTACCTTGACCAGACATGGTGGCACACATCTTTAATCTAGCCCCAGGGAGGCAGAGATAGGTAGATGTTTGTGAGTTTGAGCCTGGCCTATATATGGAGTTCAAGGTCAGTTACCTAGTGAGACAAGCCAACCCAACACCCAAAACAACAATAGCAAAACCTCACAGTGGCACGGTGGTGCAAGCCTGTAAATCCAGCACTCAGGGAGGCTGATCTCTGTGAGTTCAAGGCCAGCCTGGCCTACAAAGCTTGTCCAGGACAGCTGAGGCTACCCAGAGAAACCCCTGTCTCCAAAACAAAACAAAACAACAGCAACAGCAACAAGATCCCAACAACAACCAGCCAACAAACAAGCAAACACACATGTTGCCTCATTTGCTGTGTGGGAGGAAACTGAGGGTTGGGGGGTGTTGTTATTTGTTTCAGGTTGATATGTGAATCTTCTTGGGCTGTTGTAACAAAGTACCCTGGACTGGTGGCTTATGCAATGGATATTTGTTTTCCCACAGTTCCAGCTGCTCACAGTTCCACTTTAAACTCAGGCAGCATTGATTTCCGGTGAGGACTTCTTTCCGGTTTTGTCGATGGCTGCCTTCCTCCTATGTCCTGGCATGGCTAGAGTAGAAGCCAAAAGGGGACCTTGAAGACCATTACCTGTGTCTGAACAAACCTCCGTTCATTATGCTCTTATTTAACCTTAATTACTTTTTCAGGTGCTTCATGTCCAAATCTAGCACACTGCATGTTTGGTTTTCCAGCATATAAATTTTAGAGGAACATTAAACATCCAGTGCATAACAATTAGACTGTGACCTGAGGGTCTGTCCTAGTTATCATTTGTCAACTTGACACGACCTAGAATTATCTGAAAAAGGGGGTGTCAGTTGAGTAATTGTCTTGTGGGCACATTGGTTTGTGAGAACATCTGTAAGGGATTCTCTTGATTGTTAATTGATGCAGAAGAGTCCAGTGCACCATGTTGGGGGTGGGTACCATTTCCTGAGCAGGTGGACTTTTGTGCTATTATATAAGGAAACCAGCAAAGAGTGCTTTCTGTTTGACTCCTTGCCCTGACATCTCTCAAAGTTGGAGTGTGTTTTTGGTCAGGGCGTTTCATCACAGCCATAGGAGGCAAACTAGGTCAGAGTCCTACCTTCTTTGTTGTAACATGCACTTGAGTGTACCTTTGTGTTTGAATGTGTTTTCTAGGCCATCTTAGGGCCAAGAGCCATGTGTTTTGTTTTGTAGCCAATGACTCTCACAACATGGAGGATGGAACAGCTCTGATGTTTGGATCACTGGGTTTTCTCTCTGTCCAGTTTGCCTTTAGTACTGAGAAAAGTATATTTCCATAAAGCTCTTTGTGGACTTGTGGACAATCCATCAGTGCTCTTTGGCACTTGCTGTTTGTAATCTCCAGCTTTAAGAACAAGATAGGAGGGTAGAGACGGCACAATCCTATGGATATTGGGGCTGGGATGTCTGGTGAATAGCATGGTCTATTTTAAAGGTGTAGGGCACCTGGGGCAAGCTCCTATTACCTCACCTTCTTGAGGACTCGATAAAGAAGTAGGGGAGGGGAGGCGGTACGTAGGTAGCAGTGAGGACCATAGCGCCAGGCGAGGGCATCATGAGTAGAAGCATCAGCGGCTTCTCAGAGTGGGCTTTCTGTTTCTTATGCTCTTCTATCAGGAGATCAAAGTGCATCGTCCTGCTTGTATGGGTCAGTGTCCCTCCTTCCTGGATGTCCCTGCCTCATGTTATTTAGCTCTTGGAGTATTTTTCAAATCACTAGAGAGATATTTAAACAACACACTCCTTTCTATGCCCTAGAAATTCCGATTTAACTTGAGTGGGATGTGAAACTAAATGTTAGTAAGCTCCCCCTGTGATTGGATTTTGGGTCAGGATCAAACTCTGACACATTGCCTGTCACACTTTCAAGGGCATGGGGGCGTTGACTGTGACTTGTCAGTTTCTGGCCATCTCACCAATGTGATGGTCTTAGGACCTTTGGCGTAGACAGGTACCATGACCACACAGGTTGGGGGGTGCAAGGCAATAGTAGCAGGGGGCTCAGGGTAAAGAAAGGCCAGGCTTAATGTGAGGAGTAAGAAGAGCTGTATTGATTCCTTGTTGTTTTAGGCAGACAGGTTTTATTTACCTACTCAGTGAACACATTTTTATGGAGGGGCCATTGCATGCCAGGCACTGTGCCAGGCGCTGTGCCAAACATGCAGTGGAATGAAACAGAGGCTAATTATCATACCGAAAAGAAGAGGCCACCTATCTGGAGCTTTGGCCTTGGCAAATGACTCTTGGAAAAGTGTCCAAGGTAAGAACATCATGAGATTAGAAAAGGCACAGCCGAGGCAGTTTTCTTGGCCTCACACAACTCATATACGGAGGAGACTAAAACAAATTTGTTTTTCCATTTAAAACGAAACCCAGACTGCATCTGCACTGTTGGGAAGAAGGTTTATAAGTGTTTTAATGGGATAGTTATGTCAGATAAAACTATGGCCGGTGAATAGGAAGAGGAAAATATAGCTTTTAGAATCCTGAATTCCACTCTAGGGAAACTGACCGTTCTGTTAACCACAGCCCTCCATCTGTCTCTGCACAGGGACATTCCATCAAGAAAATCAAGCTGAAATCTCACATTCTGGGGATTTTTCAAATATTAGTACTATGGCATTTTCCACTGTTTTGCTTTAATTCAAGTGGGATTTTTATTTAAGACTTAGAGGTCATGAGTTTTATAGCCTCAGGCTTGATTTAAAATCTAGCTGTGACAGATAGTAAACAGTGGCCTCATTGTCTTGTAACCTTAGTTCATGGCATTGTGGTAAGAAACTAAACTTGGTTCCTGAACAAAATGGAGAGCACGTGGTCTTTAGACTTGAACAAGACCAAATAGTCCTGGTTCTGTCATTTACTCAGTTGGGATCCAGTCCAGGCTACTCATCCATCCCAAATCTCTCTTCACCTTTCAGATGGGGATAGCAATGCGGCCACTGGCTAGCAGGGAATCAGCTTTTGATACATAGCCCTGCTTCTTTGTGTTGTGCTGTGGCATAGCCAGTGCAGTCTAAGGAAATGGACTATACACAAAAGTTCTCAGTTAAAAATTACACTAGAATAGGAGACCTCACAATTTCTGTCATGAATTATAAATGCCCAAGGAAGAGAAACAGCGAGCTGTAGGCATGTAAATCGTGTCTGGTTTTGTGCACTTGTAAATAGGTGAATATAGACAGATGCTTTATGGCCTGAGCTCTATGCCAGGCACTTTGCGTGGGACATCTCTTTCTATTTGCACAAAAGCTTGCAGAGAGAAAAGCTAGCAGCTCCTTCCACAAACAAGGATATAGAGGTCAACTGTCGTCCCACAGTCCCATCCAGTGGCAGAGTTGGGACTGCAAGTCAAGAGTTGTTAGTAAACTACAGATGATAAAGGCTGTTACAGTCAGAATATTTCTGGCTGTGGTGATACACACCTTTAATCTCAGCACTTAGGAAGCCGAGGCATAGGGTCTCCCAGTTCCAAGCTAGACTGATCTATATTTTGAGTTCCTGGACAGCCAGAGCTATATAATAGAGGAGGCTTTGCCTCAACAACAACAGCAGCAGGAGCAGCATCAACAACAACATCATCACCATTGTTGTTGTCGTCGTCATCGTCGTCTTCGTCGTCGTTGTCATCATCATCATCATCGTCAACACTCTGGCACTAATATGCTGGAAACTTGCTGAGTTAATGAATAGTTGTTCATGTCCAAAGGGGTTATAGGAAATTTCCTGAATAAGACCTTGAACTATTCCACGTCAACAGAACAGAGTACCCCCAAAACTCAGGGTGCTTGGGCCAGTGGGAGATACAAAGTAACCTTATAGTTAAAATTAGAATGCTTTTCATTGAATTGTTTTGCCTTCCTTGGACATTTTGATTGGGTATCATTTTTCCTTATTATCTTTAGAATAGTTTCCTGGACACTGTTTGGTTTCGCTTACAAGTCTTCACCAGCTTATCTTTTGGGTGGATTTGCTGTGTTTTGACACTTAGGTTCTAATGACACATAAGGGCTTGAAAATTTAATCATGGCTTTAAAATTTATCTCTAGTAAATACACTGAGAAAAATCAGGATGTGTGCTATATATGATGGGAAAGTTCTTGCTAAAGTTTCTCTCATTGCCTTAATGATTTCAACACTTTGACCTTTAATGTGCATGAGTTACTTCCTGTGAAGAACAGGAAACTATTTCCAATAGTTTAATGCTTTTACAAGCACGAATCTGTAGCTGGCTACATTCCCTCCCCCCATTTATATGCATTTATCCAGGTCAAAATGTGGTTGGAGTGAAGTTCAGGTCTCTTGGCTGGAAGTCAGTGGCCTGTATAAACATCCCCATGTTGGAGATGTGGGGGCGAGAGACGTTTCTAGACCCACCCCTCAAAAAGTGTTCGAAACTTGCTGCACTTTCAGAAGGGATAGTGCTTAGAAAGGGAAGGCTTACTGTGATGAAAACCCAAACCCAAACCATGGAGTGATCTTTATGTTCACACTTGACCTATCCAGGTCTTCCAGCAGTAAGTAGATGATGCGAAAAGGTGGCAGTTTTGCTGAAGGGAAAAACCTAATAAACAACATTTGGGAAAAATATACTGAAAGCCCTAGCACCACAAAAGTCACAGGGCCCCCGCAGAAGTAAAACGGAAAGTGGCCCCACCCTTTTGGCTTATGTAGTTTCCGCAAAAGATCCAGTTAAGCTTTAAATAGAGTGGCGAGGGTCAAAGGGAACTGAGAAGGTCAAATCTCCAGGACTCCTCTTGCTTGTCGTTTCCCCATTTGATTTTTATCTTTCATGTCAAGCAGTAGGGTCTGGCCACAGTGGCACTGAAGACAGCCAATGACCCTTCAGGAAGCTGGGGGAAGGAGGCAGGCCACGCCTCTCTGGTAATGCTCTTATGGTGGGGACCACAATGTGAGAATATGTGGGTGTGAGCACATGAGGAGGCTGAAGCAGGAATCTTGGCCTGCGGATCAGTTTCAGGGAGGTTTGTATAAAAGTATTTACTTTTGGAAGATAATACTAGCTCAATTATTTCCTATGGAAACTGGAAAATAAACACCCACTTTAAACTAAACACAGGCACAAGCTCAGTTCTTTATTTGCACTCTTTTCCTGACTAGTGAACTGGAAAGGTGTGTGTGTGTGTGTGTGTGTGTGTGTGTGTGTGTGTGTGTGTGTGTGTGTGTGCGCGCGCGCGCGGGTGTATTTGTATCCCCTGTGGTTGTGGTTTTTTTGGATGGATTCTGATCAGGGGAAAGGCAGTTTGCCCATTTTCTGCCGCAGAAGGGCTTATTCCTAGCAGTGAGTAGGCCCGTCTGGAACGCAGCCTGCTCCGTCAACATGCCGATGTAACAAGATTGATGTGTTTTGCGCTGGAACTATTTTTCAGAGTCTGTTTGGGCCAGCGTCTGGTTCAGTGCCACCTCTTACATGAGTACCACAATGTGTGTGTGTGTGTGTGTGTGTGTGTGTGTGTGTGTGTGTGTGTGTGTGTGAGAGAGAGAGAGAGAGAGAGAGAGAGAGAGAGAGAGAGAGAGAGAGAGAGAGAGAGAGAGAGAGAGAGAGAGAGAGAAGCCCGCGTTTAAGATGTACCCTCCTGGGTATGTCATTGTTTACACATAGCCTTTTAGTAAAACAATTTTTCCCCCAGTGGCCCCAGAAAGAGGCTAGAGAGTCCAGAGAAAGAAGACATGTGTTTTACTCGTGAGTCTGACCATTTACCTTTACCACTCCTGTAAATGAACCAGGCCGTCTTGGTGAAGATTAGTGCAACGTTACGTTTCTAGGCTAACAGGGAGCAGATGCATATGAACAGTGTCCTAGAGGTAAAAGGCGTGCAGAGCTCTCCATGGAGTAGTGAGGCCACAGAGCGGAGCAGCTCTCCATTTATTAAGAAGGCTGAGGATAGCCCACTCTCTCTCTCTCTGTTGACTTTGGGGCCCGCATCAAACGTGGTGTTGCGTTGCTTAGGTGGCTGTTCTGTTATCCTTGCCGCTTGCCGGATCAGCCAATAGTTCTTGGAGATCAGACATCTGGGAAGAACTGTAGTGTCTGGCGGATGAATGTTTTTTGGTTTTTATTATTTTTTTAATGGGTTGTAGTAAGGGCATGGCTGGCGTCTAGAACAGCTAGTGCCCGTAGCTGGTAGAAACTGGTTGTTTGGTTCACCTTTCCTCCCCCACCGTGCAGGCTCAGGCTTCTTCATTAGGGTTGTTTGAGCTTCCTTCCAGCATGACTCCAGCTGTTCAGAGCTCTGCCATTTGCCAGCAAGGCAAAGGGAAACATTTCCTTGCCTAACTCCACTCGGCAACCATGCACTGTCAATTTTACTGCCTTTCTGTGGGAAGAATCCCAAGGTCACATTGTAGTATAGATATTTTTATTGTATATGATAATGCTCCAATAGATGGATATGCTATAATGTGCATATCCATTCTCCAGTAGACTAACATTTAGATTATTCATATTTTTGCAATTATGAATAAAGCTGACATAAATATTTATGCCAGACATTTGCGCCTTGTATGACCTCAGCTTTTCAGAATCTCTGAGGACTTCTCTTAGGACATAGCATAAGTCTTCATGATGGCGGCTGTGTTTGTACATACAAGGTGTGTACATCCATCCATGCAGAGTGTAAAACATGTCAATCAGTCATGTTACTTGATTAATATTTTCAGATCTTTGATACTCTTATTGACTTTGAGGAGGGGGCTAAAAATTATGTGTTCTAGTTATTTTCTCACTAGCGTTCTGGGCAACTTTTCAAATAGTCTCAGAAGCCAGCACCGTGCTGGGAGGAAGCTCAAAAAGAGGACGCTGAGGTCGTGTTGTCAGCTCACCAGTTTCTACTTTCATATAGATTTGGGCATTTGAAATTAGTTTACTTAGGATTTAGAAATCCTTATTTTATTTATTTATTTTTTATATGTGTGAGTTGGCCATGTATGTGCAGGCCATAGAGGCCAGGAAAGGTCACCTGATCCCCTGGGGTTGAAGTTGCAGACAGTTGTGAACTTCTTGATGCGGTGGATGCGGTGGGGGGAGAGCCAAACTCGGGTCCTCTGCAAGAGCGGTAGGTATACACATCCCTAGCTGCTGAGCCATCCACGCAGCCTCCAGGTTACTTAGGATTTTTATGTTTTTTTAAACTAATATTTCTTATCCATGAGAAAATGCAACTCTTTCTATTTGGTACTTTTAAACTGTTGCTGTTCACTCTGTCTGAAACACATACATTCTGTATAGAAATTTTACAATTAGTATTTATATAATGCCTATTTCTACCCTTTTTATATATTTTTATTATATTTCTTATATTTCTTGTCTACATATATTTATATTAGTACACATAAATAAAATAAACCACATACAGCAAGAAGAACCATGAAACAATCAGGAATTATATAAATGTTACATTCATAGTGATTTGGCAAACCTGAAAAAAACATCTTTGCTGTCTTAGTGAGTCTAAAATTCTAAATGTAAATCAATTATCATATCTCATCTCTATCAACATAAAACATCTATCTAGACCTAAAAACATCTTAACCCCTAAACAACTAAGCTTAATTGTAAGACTAAACTGTCTGGTTTTCAACTTATTTTACCCTTTTATTAAAAATATTTTATTAATTTATTCATATTACATCTCAATTGTTAGCCCATCCCTTGTATCCTCCCATTCCTCCCTCCCTCCCGCTTTCCCCCTACTCCCCTCCCCTATGACTGTGACTGAGGGGGACCTCCTCCCCCTGTATATGCTCATAGGGTATCAAATCTCTTCTTGGTAACCTGCTGTCCTTCTTAACATCTCCACCTTACTTTGATTGAGGTTTCATTTTTCTTTTTTCTTTTCTTTCTTTCTTTCTTTTTTTTAACAGAGTCTTAATATATAGCCCTGACTGGCTTGAAACTGACTGTATAAACCAGGCTAGCATCAAACTCACAAAGACTCACCTGCCTCTGCCTTCTGAGTACTGGGATGTGTTCCTTAAGGACAGGGTATAGTGGGGCCTTTTATTGGTGGTTATGATAGCATTTACCTCACATGTACATAAAGGCACACACACACATGCACACATACATCTATCATTTTAGTCTATCTTCAAATAGTATGTTATTACTTTATATATAAAAATACAAGAATATTAGAATTGTGCACCGCCATCTTTTCATTTAATTTTGTGATATTGTCATGTTACTCTCATAATGCAGTTATCACTTTTGTCTTAAAACACAAAAATATTTAAAGATTATGTGTACATGTGTGTGCCTCTGTGTGTGTGTGTGTGTGTGTGTGTGTGTGTGTGTGTTTGTGCATGTGAATGCAGGTGCCCGTGGAGACCACAAGGGGGAGTTGTGTCCCTTAGAGCTGTAGTGGCAGACAGTTATGATACACCTGCTGTGAGTTCCAGGAACTGAACTCGGACCCTCAGAAAAAGCAGCGTGTCCTGCTAACTGCCGAGTCATCTCTGAAGCCAGCATGTATGTGTTTTAAAGTGATCCTGTTTATACTGGTTCACATGCTTTACCATTCATGGAATTCTTTATTGCTTGCATAGATCTGAGGTTCTATCCATCAGCATTTCCTCTGGGGCTGACAGCTTCCCTTTATTGCAGTGAAACTTTGATCATTGTAGAGTCTCTCAATTTCCATCTGTCTAAAAAATGTTTTCATTTGAAAAATAGTTTTAGCCAAGGGTGGTGGCACACGCCTTTAATCTTACCACTCAGGGAGGCAGAAGCAGGTAGATCTTTGTGAGTTTGAAGCCAGCCTGGTCTACAAAGCGAATCCAGGACGGCCAAGGTGACACGGTGAAATTCTGTCTCAAAAAAAAAAAAAACCCAAAAGTAAATGAATATAATAGTTTTAATGCATACAGATGTTTATGTTTTCTTTCCTGTCACCTGTGTCTATGGTTGTCATTATGAATGTCACTCTGTTTCAGCTGTGATTCAGTGTTTTCTCACCTTTTTTCTTCTGCCTTATCATGCTTTCCTCCTTCATTATTCTGTTTCTAGATCTGAGCAATTTTAAAGTGATATGCCCTAATATTTTTCTTAATATTTCTTTTTAATTTCTACTTCATGAGCAGTGATGTTCTCAGATCTATAAGTTTTCCATTTTCATTAAAGTTTGAAA
The DNA here is from genome assembly GCF_964271855.1 of Acomys minous. NCBI lineage: Eukaryota > Metazoa > Chordata > Mammalia > Rodentia > Muridae > Acomys > Acomys minous. Next base: position 111,383,087 of record NC_140489.1, read on the forward strand.
AAAAACCCACCTCAGGTATTACTTCATGTAGCTCCTATGTCTGTTTTGTATTTTCAGTGTCTCAGTTTCCACTGTTTGTGTTTCTTTAAGTCCTTGGCTATGTGTCATATGACTCTTAAAGCACTTGTGAATTATCAACTTTGTAGTTTATGTGTATATTTCTATTGATCAACAGTCCCCTAGCTGTAGGTCCCATTTTACTACACTATTTTTGTTGTTGTTGATTACTCTTTTTTTGAACAAGATACACGGCAAGGAGTATCACTTCGTGAAGGCAATTTTGGAATTTCCTTCTAGTTTGTTAAATTTTGTCAGACAGTTAAGTCACACATAGACTGACTTGCTCCCCTTCAAGTCTTGTTTTTAGCACAAACCAACAGTGTCCTCATGTGGCATAGCTTACCCCTGTACACTGGGGTGTCTTCTGAATGCTTTGCTTGCTCAATTGGTGTCTTTACCATTGCCGGTTAGAATCTGGAGGATGCCCAGGGCTGTTGGGGTTCTGGAGATTATTCACCCGACAGCTTCTTGCCCTCTCTCTCTCTCTCTCTCTCTCTCTCTCTCTCTCTCTCTCTCCCCCTCTCTCTCTGTAGTTCTTTTTTGCCTCGTTCATAGTGTCTTACCTCATAGATGCAGAAGTGGACATTCTGCCAAAGACTCCAGGGGCCACCTATGCAGATTTCTGGACCTCATTTGCAATATAATTCTCTCTTTCTGGTACTCTGCCTTGTACGTTGAAGCTGCCTCAGTTTCTCCAAACTACATTGTCTCTTCAATCCCCAGGGATCCAGGGGTCTGCTTCGATTCCACTTTCATATACTTCAGTTAGTATCTGGGTAGAAAGCAGGATGCTGTAGCACATAACAGAATTTTTTATTTTCTTTTATGAATTATGCCCTATGCAATATTGAAGCCCAATAATTCCTTTCTTTTCCTTCCCTCCCCTTCTTTCTTTGTCTCCTCCATTTCTCTCCATGTGCCCTCCTTTCTTTCCTACAGGGTCCCAGGCTAACCTCAGATTTTCTATGCAGCTGAGGAGGAAGTGGACTCTTGCTCCTCCTCCACCTCAGCTGCTGGCTTACAGGCGTGCGTCCTCATGTTCTCAGGCCCAGCATTCCTATTCTTTTTCTTTTTTCTCATATACATTGCCTCTTTGAAAACAGCAGTTTATAGTAAGAATACAGGTCGGGCATCCATCACTATTTTATATACTAAATAGACATTATGAAATTCTATTTCAGGCAAAGTAAAACAATCTTTTTCTATTACTCTTCTTAATCATGTATGGTGTGATGACTGATGTACTAAAAAGCAACAACAACAAAAAACCTCAATAAGTCCCCCCCAAAAACCAAAACATTTTAACTCAGTGCTGAGAAATGGAGAATTTTTAAGAAGAGAATTAGATTTTTAGAGTCATTTTGATGTCTCTTTTTCTCGTCAGTAAGGACTTCAAGATGATTTGGAAAGACACTTGGCTGAAATATTTTTTTAAAAACAAGTATCAAAATAGCCTTCACTTTCTAACTCACTCTGCTCTTGTCTACAGTAGGTGAACCCAAACTAACTAAAGAGAGGCACATCTGGTTGGGAGAGATTGTGCAGCTCTGACTGCCAGCTATAGCTTTGTGCAGAGCCACATAAAGAAGAGTCTCTTAGTGAGGACTTGGCCAGCACTGTGGTTTCATGTTCCTATGGTTTGGAAGGGTGGACTTAGCAAAAGCTGTGGTACCTGGCTGACAAAGCAGCCAACATAAATGTGCTAACCATATGCTGGCAGGTGGCCTGGTGTGCTGGCTGGCTTCTGAAAAATGATACACACGGAGGCCTCACAGACAGATCACCACTATCTACACCCTCTGAAAGTTCTGGAATCTGAATCTGGAGCAAGTTCCTTGCTTCCTATTTTTACTGGAAATAGACCAAAGAACATGCTGAAGTCTCTTTACTCAGCCCAACTCCCATCGTGCAATGCAATGTTTTTGGTAAGCTATTAGCCTCTTTAGCTGGGTGGGCCTAGGAAGATCTAAATCTATCTACCCATATACATATCAGCTCTCTCTGTCTGTCTCTCTCTGTCTCTGTCTCTCTCTGTCTCTCTGTCTCTCTCTGTCTCTCTCTGTCTCTCTGTCTCTCTCCCCCTCCCTCCCTTCCTCTCTCCCTCTCTCTTTCTCTCTCTCTGTCTCTCTCTCTCACACACACACACACAGACACACACACACACAGACACACACACACACACACACACACACACACACACATTAATGTCTCCATCCTAGTTTGTTTGAAGTACATAGCCCTGAACTGACTGGCCTGAAACTGACTATGTAGACCAGGTTACCATCAAACTCATAGAGATTCAATTGCCTCTTCCTTCTGAGTACTGGGACGTGCATGTGTGTGTGTGTGTGTGTGTGTGTGTGTGTGTGTGTGTGTGCATGTGTGCGTGTGTGTGTTTGTGTGCATGTGTGCATGTATGTATGTATGTATGTATGTATGTATATATAATTTATGTCATGGTTTAATATAGAGATGGAGCTAGTGAAATGTAATGTTTTAGAATATTTTCATTTATTCTTCGACAAGTTCATACATGTGTCTACAATAATCTTGATAAAATCTAATCCAAAGCCTCCCTCTAAAACTTCCTCCTCCAAACTTCCTATCTTTTTCTTTATTACTCAAGAAATTAAACACCACCAAACCAAATAAACCAGTTAAGAAATGGGGCTCAGTATACAGGGGGAGGAGGTCCCCCTCAGTCACAGATATAGGGGAAGGGAGTAGGGGGGTAAGCGGGAGGGAGGGAGGAATGGGAGGATACAAGGGATGGGCTAATAATTGAGATATAATATGAATAAATTAATAAAAAATTAAAAACAATGGGGCTCAGCACTGAACAGAAAATTCTCAACAGAGGAATACTGAATGGCTGAGAAACACTTAAAGAAATGCTCAAAGTCTTTAGTCATCAGAGAAATGCAAATCAAAATGACACTGAGATTCCATCTTACACACATAGGATAGCTAAGATCAAAACCTCAAGTGACACCACATGCTGGCAAGGATGTGGAGAAAGAGGAACACTCCTTCATTGCTGGTGGGAATTAAAACTTGTACAACCACTTTGGAAATGTATCTGGTGCTATCTCAGAAAACTGGGAATAGGGCTTCCTCAAGACCCAGCTATTCCACTCCTTGGAATATACCCAGAAGATGCTCCACCACACAACAGGGACATATGCTCAATCATGTTCATAGCAGCCTTATTCATAATAGTCAGAACATGGAAACAACCTAAGCATCCCTCAGTAGAAGAATGGATACAGAAACTGCGGTACATTTACACTATGGAATACTACTCAGCTATTAAAAACAAGAAAATCTAGAAGTTTGTGGACAAATGGATTGAACTAGAAATGATCATAATGAGTGAGTTCACCCAGAAGCAGAAAGAGTCAAATGGTATATACTCACTTATATCTGGACACTAGCCCAAGGGACATGTCCCATGAAAGTCTTCACTTACCAGGAAAGTGGGTCTGAGGGGAGGACATTCTATTGGGACTGTAGGTGAGAGAAGTGTGGGAGAATGGGGAAATAGAAGGATCCAGAGGGTTCTAGAAACCTACGAGAAGAACATTATGATGGGCAGATTTGGGCCCAGGGGTCCTGCTCAAACTACGGCACCAGCCAAGGACAATACATGCAGTAAACTTTGAACCCCTACCCAGATCTAGCCAATGGACAGGATATTCTCCACAGTTGAGTGGAGAGTGGGGGCTGACTTTCCCACAAACTCTGGTGTCCCATATTTGACTATATCCCCTAGATGGAGAGGCCTAATGGCACTCAGAGGAAGGATAGCAGGCTACGAAGAAGAGACTTGATACTCTATGAGCATATACAGGGGGAGGAGGTCCCCCTCAGTCAGGAGAGCAGTAGGGGGAAAGTGGGAGAGAGGGTGGAATGGGAGCATACAAGGGATGGGATAACAATTGAGATGTAATATAAAAAATATTATTTAAAAATAAAATAAAATATAATCATTAAAAAATCAAAGTATATAATTCACTGTGTTCAGTTAGCGCTTCCTGTACGTGCATGGGCCCTGAAGCCACCCACCAGAGTATGGGCAAACTACAAGCAATGGTTACTCGTACACAGTAAGCCATCGGTTTCCAAGAGCTTCTCACCTAGGGGTGCAGCCTCACGGAACCCTCCCTCACTGGGCTGGAATGTTGACTCAACTGATCTTGGGTTGGTCTTGCCCATGGAACCATCGCTGGTGTAAGTTCGCGGGTGTAATCTCCTGTCATGTCTGGGAGCTAACACTCCTCTCTACCTCCTGGCTCATGTATTCTTTCTGACACCTCTTCTGTCATGTCCCCAAGCCATTAGAGGGTTGGTACAGATGTCAAATTTAGGGCCAAGCACAGTCACTTATTCTCACCAGTTATGAGTCTTTTGGGTACTTGTTGCTTCTGCAAACAGAAGTTTCTCTGACTCGGGTGAAGGGTAGCACTAATCTAGGGGTATAAATATAAACATTTAGAGGGCAGTATAGCAAAATGTCTATTTAGCAAAAACAAAACAAAAAACAAATTAACCCAACCAAACCAGTAGATTTCCCCCATAAGGCTTATAACCCCCCCCCCCAGCCATAGGCTTTTGGCTAAGAATGAAGTCCTTCCTGAGGACCAGACCTTCCTTAAATTCAATCAGAAAAATGAGATGCCCTCTCAATAGTCCATATTACCTTGTACCAGTGTGCATATCTTGCCTGGTAGATCAGTATTGTAGTATATAAGGTCTATCATGGATGGCTTTTTTACTCTAGTAGCCTGCAGAGTGTTTTCCTGCATTGCGACAGCTAGCTGGCATGGATGACATTTCCAGGCAATTTTGAGCTTAGCTTCTCATTGTCGTTCAGCCACAGTGTGCTGCTGTGCCTTCAACAGGAGAGTCTTGGCATCTACTTATGGCGGGCAACTTAGAACTATGGCAACAGCCTGCTGTGTGTGTGTGGGATCCCTCTATGGCCTTCTTAACTAATGACTCACAGGGAAGCACCAGCTACCTGACACTTTTTAACAACCCATGTCTTATGGGAGAAGCATTGCTCACCCATGCAGAGTACTTACTTCTTTTTAAACATATATTTTTGAATTAACTCACAAAGAGCTGCGTTTCCATAGACCTTTCGCATATCCTTAGTTTTGGTCTCAAAATTGGTTGAAAATTTTAACGCTACCCAGTCATAACCCTGTCATGCAAAAGCAATTTATTCTCTCACCTTCCCAAATAGACTCACTCTTCACTGCCTATGGAGTCAGCCAAAGCTAAGTTCTCTCAGGTGCAGTGGTGTGAGGGCAAACATAGCCTGGAAAGACACAGCAGAGTCCAAGAGAACAAAAGGATTGACTAGTGTGGAAACCTGGCTCTTAGCCTTTTCGTCACTGTGACTCACACCTGAGAGCAACAGTTCAAAGGAGGAAGGATTTGTTTTTGCACCTGGTTTCAGTGTATGCAAGACTGGCCTGCGTTTCTGGGCCTGTCACTGAGTTAGAGCATTGTGGCCAAAGGGCAGGCGGAGCACAGATGCTTACTTTGTGACAAATCGGAAGCAACGCAGAGAAATCAGAAAGGCATGGAGCAAAGTACCCTGCAAAGGCATACCCCCAGCGGCTCACTTACTACCTGGAGGAAATTCCAGTGAATCAGTCAAAATAGGATGGAACAGAGTAATTATGGGATCAGCTTGCATTTATTGATGCTGGTGGATTCAGCAGAGATTCTGAGGATGCTGTGTTAGGCTGATTGGCTGTGGCTCTGAATGTTCTCTGACAGTTGACTGCAGCTTGGGTGGCATGTGGTGGCCTACATTGTGTAAGTGTGAGGCGTCTGACCCTCTGTGATGTAATGTGGAGCAGAGGTCAACATGGGTCAAATCTGTGAGCTAAAATGGCTTTTATCAGTGTGAGGGAGGAAGAGGAGAAGGGGTAGGAAGATGAGAAAGAAGAGCAGGAGGAGGAGGAGGAGAAGGGAGTGAAGAGGGATAGCAACCATACAATCCAAGAAAAACGAATTGACCGGACTTTTACAGGAGATGTGTGAAGTCTTCTGATACAAAGGAAGTTATCTGAAGGAGTGCACGTGTTTGTAGTGTGTGTGTGTGTGTGTGTGTGTGTGTGTGTGTGTGTGTGTGTGTGTGTGCGCGCATATGTGTTTAGAGTTAATCATGTGCAAAATCATCTTCTCTACATTCTGCAAATGTGTTTAAACCTGGATCTCAGGCCAATTGTCACTGGGGAGAAGAGGTCTTCCATTACATCCCATTCTCCACGCCCTGTAGTATCCCTTGTAGGATGGGCTTTCGGTAAGGACCATTGTCTCTTCTTCCTTTAGTGGAGCTAGATCTAAAGGAAGAAAGGAAGAAAAGATGTGGACACTATTGGAGCCTAGTCTTCAAAACGCCTTATTCAATCTAAGGTAAGATTTCCCCAAGATAAAGGAGTTGTGTGCAGCCATACACACTTTAATACTGAAGTGGATGAAGTTGTTGCTGACTGGATATTTAGTTTCCATAGTTACAGCCATTCTTTTTTTTGGGAGAAATCTTGTTTCTTTTCCAGCTTACCTTTTCCAATTCACATACTTTTAATAAAGGCAGTGTTTGTAGTTCCTGCCCCTCCAAACGTCAATGAGAGAATTTATTTTATAATGTGCACGAACTGGCAGCTCCTCAGAAAATAAGCATTGTTGTCAGAATGAAGTCATCTGTTTGGAGAGCAAAGCCCCAAGATCACTCAAGAGGCGGGAACCCAGTGCCCTCTGCAAGCTCAGCCCTTTGGCACACACTGCCATTGTCAAGACCTGTTTCCAGAGTAACTGAACTCTCTCCCGAAGTGGCTTGGCAGCCAACAAAACCCTTTTTTCCTGGGGGTCTGGGGTAAGTCCTTTCAAGGACTGTATTTTAAGTTAGCTTGTTCCTTATGGAAACCAAGATCACTGCCAGCTCAAGAATGTAGCACTACCCGGAAAGTGGGCTCACCTAATAAATTTTTATAGTGTGTAGACCATGGTATGTGTTAGGGGGTTGGGATCCACTTACGTTCCCATTATCTTAGAAACATGATCCTGAAGTCCAAACAGTATCTGGCCTTTCGGGTTACTTTCAGGATAGTATTGCATTTGGACACACAATACTGAGACAATAGCATATGAGGGATGTAGTCTTTGCATGTATTTGCCTGAATTGAATTTGGGATAAATAACCATTTGGTAACATAGATTTTGCTTCCTGACTGTAGCACACTAAAGGGTGGGGAAAAGCAGGCTTTTGTTTAAGTGTGTGTGTGTGTTGCACAGGTGTGCATGCATGCACAAGTAGGGCAAAGGTCATAGCCAGTGTCTATTTTTTGGAGACATGGTTTCCCACTGAACCTAGAGTTCATGGTTTGGGCAAGACTACCTGGCCAGGGAGCCTCAGGGGTCCATCTGTCTCTGTCCCCAAGTCTGAGATCTGCAGGTACTCACCACCATATTCAGCATTTTCATGTGGTGCTGAGGATCTGCACTGAGGTTCTGGTGCTCGTGAGGCAAGTACTGTACTGACTGGGCAAGCTCCCTAGCCCTTGTTTTAGCTTTGAAATCTTTTAAAAGTTCTAAAAACAAAACAATAAGAAGCCTAATTTAAAAACGGAAGTACAGGATGAATTGCGAGGTCAAAACTAACAGAAACGGAATTTAATCTAAGTGCAAAATTCCAGTGATTAGGTTAAAAAATCAATTTCTTAAATGACTACCAGGTGGGAAACTCTTGATTGTATAGTCACAAAGACTCTTTTTTTCTACTGAGAAAACCCAACTCTCATCACTTCCCACCAACCCTTCCTCCCCAGAAAAGCTGTTCTCTTAGGCCATGTGTAAACAGAATAATTTAAATCTCATTAAGGAAAAAAAAAAGATTAAATAGAATCCTTCATTGTTGAATGGTATCCATTAATTAAGGGCAAAAGAGTGAAAGCATTCTAACTATACAGCTGAACCAACAAAATTTGATATTTGGGCCATTAAGACCCTAAGTCCAGGTCAATCACTGAAAATAAAATTGGGCACATACAGCAAGTGAAAACATAAGTGAGCAAATACATGTGGATACACAATGAGAAGGAGAGAGCTTTGGGGCCCCAAGGACAATCTTATCCGAGCCAAGCATGCTGCGTACACTCAGGTACACTCCTGATTAAACTTAGGTCCGTTTTGACATTCGTGGGGGACTCAAAAGGGAGATGGGGCTTATAAGGGTACAAGGTGGTGACAGCGGCTAATGAGAAGAAAGAGCCGTCGGAAAGACAAGGCATGGCTAACGCCACGGGCTTCCCATGTGCGATAGTGGGTTACGGTTTCACAGTTACCACTTTCGCTTGCTTCTCCAGTGTGGCCACTGAAGGACTGAGACAAGAAATAGTTCCAGGTTCCCGGCCCCAGCAAAGCAAGTGCTAGTCTTCTGGGCTCTTCCTTTATGCACTATCTCTTCTAGAAGTCTATGTCTCTCAAACAGTTGTTACCTTACATTGGAAATAGTTCTGTCTCGAATGAAAATCGGCGATGGGGAAATAACGGTGAAATACCTGTTTCCGGCATCTTCTTTCTTCCCTGAGGAGGTCTGAGTCACTGCTCATCATCCGGGCCCCTGCTTTTTCTTTCCTTCAAGGAGCGGGGATCGGCAGCATTGCTGGTTGTCTGAAGCTGATGGTGTTTTGCTGTCCTTGCCTGAGCCAACAGAATAGAAGATACCATTTAAGCCAGCGGCTCTCAACTTGTGGGTTGCCACCCAATTAGGGTTCAAATGACCTTTTCACGGGGGTCACACATCAGCTATCCTGCATATCAGATATTTAATTTACATCACAATTTGTAACAGTAGCAAAATTATAGTTACAAAGTAGCAACAAAATAGTTTTATAGTTGAGGGCCATTACAATATGAACCACTGTATTAAAGAGGCTGAGAAACACTGATTTATATGAAGCAGGAGTCATATTGAACCTAATTGTTCCCATCTTGGCGAGTATAACATCAAAAAAATCAAAACCAAGAGAGTAAAGATTAATTACTGGAAACAAAATGGCGAACAGTGAGGTTATTTCCAAACTAATTTCCTCCTTGAGGGAAGCACGGGAACTTTATTTAAAAAAAGCACTTGGTTGATATAGAAGAGTGCTTTAGGACCTGCGTATTCCTGAGCATGCTCAGTTTTAAGGTGTGCATATCTGAGCACATTCAACTTAAGGTTCAGGAACGAAAGATGGCTGACACAATCCTGGCCATGCTTAGCTTAAGGAAGGCTGAGATGGCGGACATGCTTGCTGTGGGCATGACCTGTTTAACATTATAATGAGGCAAGTGTACTCCAGGCTGCCTAAAACAATGAGTCAGGGTAGCTGGGGTGTTTGTAAGTTTCTTTAAAGAGTTGCCACCCCTATACTTCCATTAGAGTGATGTGTTTAATTTTTAAAAATATTTTATTCTCTTATGCGTTACACCCTGACCACAGTTTTCCATCTCTCCACCCCTAGTCTCTCCTCCTATCTTGATCAGATCAATTCCTCCTCCATTTCCTTTCAAAAGAAGGAAGGGGGTATGGGGAGAGAGAGAGAGAGAGAGAGAGAGAGAGAGAGAGAGAGAGAGAGAGAGAGAGAGAGAGAGAGAGAGAGAGACAGAGAGAGAGAGAGACACAGAGAGAGAGAGAGAGACAGAGAGAGAGAGAGAGAGACAGAGAGAGAGAGAGAGACAGAGAGAGACAGAGAAAGAGAAAGGCCTCCCAGGGATAGCCACTGAACAGGGCCTAACAAGATACAAAAAACCTAGGTACAAATCCTCATATCAAGGCTGGACATGACAACCCAGTAGGAGGAAAAGGGTCATTCAGAGAAACCCCTACTCCAGCTGTTGGAAGCCCCACAAGAACACCAAGCCATACAACCATAAGACACACGCAGAGGACTCCAGACGTGTGTAGGGTCTGTGTTTGTTGCTTCAGTCTCTGCGAAGCCCTAGGAGTCCTGCTTGGTTGGATGTGCGGCCTGTGTTCTCCTGGTGTCCTTAATTCCTCTGGTCTGTTCCATTCCCTCTACGGTCCGGTTCGTTCTCTCTCTATTCTATGGGGTTCTCCTGGATCTGCCTAATTTTAACTGAAACAAAAAGGCAACTCTGAAGGAGCATTAATGCAGGGGTTTTGGCATATGTCTACATTTTTAAGGCATTAACACATCTACGGAAATGATCATCTTTCTATTGAGGGCCTTTTCTTTCTTTCTTTCTTTCTTTCTTTCTTTCTTTCTTTCTTTTCTTCTTTCTGATTTTTTAAACCTCACAGCAGGCACCCCATTCTTGTATTCTTTTATTTTATTTTTTAAATTTTTAAATAAATTATTCAGATTACATCCCGATTGTTGTCCCCTCACGTGTATCTTCCCGTTCCCCCCTCCCTCCCACTTTTGCCCTATTCTCCTCCCCTAGCGTGTGACAGAAGGGGACCTTCTCCCCCACCATATGACCACAGCCTTTCAGGTCTCATCCGGATAGCCTGCTTCCCCTCCCCTTTCAGATCCAGTCAATGGACAGCTCATTCTTTATGGTTGTGTGGAGAGCAGCGACTGCCTCTGACATGAACTCTGGTGTCCCCAATTTGATCACTTCTCCTTGGTGAGGAGGCCCTTTTCTTTCTACAGAGAACAAATGTGGGAGGTTACTGAATCACAGGAGACATCTGACTTTTCTCTCTACCCTCATGTTCTTCCCCATCTGCCTCTTTCCTGCTCATACTTTTGGCTTATCTAGAATATTCTGTATTGTATACATGGCAACCCTGGCTCACTCATCAGTGTGCACTCATACTATGGCTGTTTCGATCAGTTTGGTTTTCTCAGTCACACAACATATCATCCTGATATAGATTCTCATGATGTCATCTGTGGGCCCTGGTGGGGGAGGGGGAGCAAGTCTCAGCCTGTCAAACCAGTCCTGCTGGGTTCCAGGCTCTTTTACTTTAATTGCTCACTTCAACGCCCTACCTCTTCCCACTTTGGCCATATGTCATTCCACAGAAAGTTAATTGCAAGATTGAAATTGCATGGATCCAGTTTACTCAATCATTACAATCCTAAAAAGTATTTATTAAGTGCTTAATTGTGTATAGTGCTATATAAAAGGGGCTGACTTAATGATGTGCAAATAACAATCTCTGACATTTCAGACAGTGAATGCCATTATACTCATTACTTCCTTTAATATACCAATGCGAGGCATTTATGTTTTGCACATTCATTTTAGGGGATGTGGAAACTGCCGAGCTCAGAATCCTGCTCACCTTCAGGGTTCCTCAAGGACCAATTGAAAGCCTTTTGACATTTCTCTGCTTCTGATTTTTGAGAGAACACTGACTTTTGGCAAAAACAAGTGAGGGGGCAAAGGGGTGTCTCCTCAGTTAAGGGCCACGAGACGGTGAGTCCAAGGAGAAGAATAAGTGAGACCTTGCTTGAGATGCTATTTAGAGGTTTTAGTTGGGTTCTGTGTCAAATTAGAGTCTGGTTAGGCTCCTGCTGAACTCACCAGGGGTTTAAGTTACTAGACTCCTTCAACGAGATGCTCACAGGTATAAAATGACAAGAACATACAGGGGTGGAAGATGTTCAGAAGCAAGACCTCCCCAACACATGGTGGCAGGGTCAGCGTTCTGAGGACATCCTTTGAAGAAGAAAAAACTATTTCAAACCATCTTAATACTGGAAGTTTCCAAAAGTCCTGGATCTTGGAATTGTTTGAAGGAGGTCACCTGTGCACATCTGTGCAACCCCAAGTAGGGGTCTCTCAAATGTACCCCGGAAGGACTGAATTTGACAACCAAGGGCTGCAGGAATGATAGAGAACATGACGGGTTGCTAGGAGAACACGTTATCACATGAGAGGAGGAAGGAACTGAAAGACCTGCCTGGAGGTGGCAGCTGAGGCAGTGACAAGTGATGTAGGCTGTGGGGCGGGGCATGATTTGCTGATGTTTGCAGCTCCCATTGCCTCACAGGGCCACTGTTTCTGGAGAAGAGAGGACTGCTGTCTTCCTGTCATCGCAAACCTAGAATCTAGTGAGAAATAAATATGTAGAATTGGCCCTGATAGAGTTTGGATTTAAGATGAGTAGAACCAAACTTGATGTCTTGATTTCTCATCCCTCTGTGTGGCCAACAAGAAAGGTGTCCATTAGAAATAACCCTGATGACCCTCTGCCTGCTTATAGGAAGCTGTTTTTGGTTTTGAATGATTCTCTCTGGAGATTTGCCTTCAGGCTGCTGCCAACACCCCACGTGACACACACCCATAGCTGTTATTTCTGGAAGCTCTTGACCACGTAAAAATACTGAAAATGATTTTTTTCCTTGTCAAAATATAAAAACTGCTCTTAGTGAGATTTTAATCATAAATTGATTTTTCTTGGAAAGCTTTTAATATTTCATCTGTTTTGGGGGGACTTGGCTTTGGGGTTCAGTTCCAGAGCTTAAGTGTGTATTCATCAACAAGCAACTTGGTGTATCAGAATAGTTCTCCTAAATTTCTGAAATAACACTGGAGGATGTTATTGCTTGGTGTGACTCCATATAAATAAAAGCCTGGTAAACTGTGGAGCCATATACCCAGAGTTACCAACCAGCTGGGTAGATGGGGAAGCTGCCAAGTTTTGGTTTCTTTAAGGTTTATTAGACAAACCTCGTATTTGGTCAATGCTAGAGACATTTTGAGCCAAATATCTGTACTTTGAACTGGTCACAGAAATACTTACCGTCGTCTGTGATTTTTAGCTTAGACATCACCACTCGTTGTATTGACTTCATATTTTTGATCTTGAGAATGAAGATTAAGATAATATATGAAATATAAGGATTATCATATATATTAATGTATGGACAAAGAAAGATTAGATAGGTAGATAAATAGATTATAGATAGATAGATAGACACAGACAGACAGACAGACAGACAGACAGACAGACAGACAGATATAGGATATGTGGCTTGCCTGGAGTTTACTCTGTAACACAGGCAGCTCTTAACCTTGTGGTAACCCTACTGCTTCAGCCACCCCGATGCCTGTTCCCACTAGCACTGAAATTACAAGTATGAACCACCATGTTCATCTTAGGAGACTCATTTTAAAAAGATTTTATTTTCATGTTTACTTTATGTGTATGTGTGTGAGTATGTGCACATGCGTGAAGGTGCCTTCAGAATCCAGAAGAGTGTGTTGCAGCCCCTGGATCTGAAGTTACAGGCAGTTTGTGGGCTGGCCCCTGCTGATGCTGAGAACCTAACCCAGGGTCTCCGTAAGAGCACCAGGTGCTCTTAACTGCTGAGCTATCTCTCCATCTCAGATATTTTAAGCTTAGAAATTATGATATATTTATTGCATTGAAAAAGGCTAAAGAGAAATCTGAGGTAAGTTTAAAATTCCTGACCACGTTTTGGAAGGAGGTCTCTCTTTGTTCTTACAAATACGTTTTAACTGAACTCTCTTAATGACTTTGGATGAAAGCTAAGACGTTTCACAGCCAGAGTCTATCCTGATGGTCTTTGATGGTGATTTAATGCTTTCACTTTGTGTTTTTCTGCTGTTACTTTTACATGAGTTAATGGTAGGTAATCTGTCCCTCGTTTTTTCTCACAGTGTTAGTAGATAAATGTGAAGACCTTGATTTATGCCAACTCTTGTCCTCAGGAACTACCCCGTCATGCAGCAGCCCCGGCAGGACAGATCTCCATGCGAAGAAGTGAGCATTCACTTGGTGCATGGCTGGCTGACACAGCAGTTATAAAAGCGTGTGCAGATGTGCATTTCCAAGAGACTATCCCACCAACTTAAATGTGATCGTGGAACATCTGTGAATTCAATGTTCACTTCAAGGAAAATGCTGTTGGCTTTGTCTTCCTCTCCAAGTCATACTGAGCATTGAAACCCCGGAGATGCCTCCCTGCGCTGTCATTATTGATACTTCAAGAGTCTTTTCTTCCTTTCATGTTCTGTGGTGAAATTAGGACATCAAATAGTATGGACTTTAATGAAAACTGTAGTAAGATTCTTCCAATTGCTCTGGTTTTGTTCAAAGACCTAATTTCTTTTTGTTGTGTTCCTTCAAAACCGAGAATGCCCAAACCCTTACAGATGGCAACTAAAAACATTTAAACAAACAAACCAATCTCGGATTCAGCCAGAGGGTGGGTCTACTTTGAATAGTTTCGCGAATGGGTCTGGACTAAGTTACCGCCATGTGGTGATTTCTGAATTTCTGATGTTGCTGTAATTTGGTGGGATTTCAGTGTTTGCAGGCCACTGCTGGCCTCTGCCCCAATGCCCCAAAACATAAGTGGTCATGCTGCAGATAACTGGAAACATCCTTGGTTAGGTTTGGGGGTAGGACTAAGTGTTAAGTTAAAATAATGTCCTTCTTCCTCTTTTTGTTGAAGAACGAATAGCTGTGAATTTGAGGTCAGCCTGGACTACATAGAAAGATCCTTTCCAAAAAGGGAAAAAAAAGTTTCCCCATCCTAGAGTCATGATACAGAGTCACACAGTATCCAAGGGGACTATGTTGCAAAATCTTCTGTGGGTCCTGAAATCTTGTGTGGCGTGAATCCTTATCTATTCAATGCCCTATTGTAGCTACATGCCCATCACTGAACTCGTAAGTGAGGCACGGCACTAACTCAGACCGCCTTCATGACGAATTTCCCATGGAGTTCGTGGAGGCCCAGGCGGAAGCCGAGCACAGTGCTTCAAGATTCTGCCTTTAAAAGGTGAAAGTCCAGAGAAGGGAAAAGGGAATTCCCAGGCATAAAAGAGGCAAGGAAGAGAGTGGGAATTCTTTCCCATTGTAGGAAGTTATTCCTCTGGAATGGAGAGGTGAGGCCAAGGAGGGTCTGAAAGGTTATGTCTTCTTCCTGGTCCTACAAAGGACCTAAGTGCAGAGAGAGTACCTGTGGACAGACCCTGCCTCAGCCTAGTGGCCATGACAGAAACAACAGAGCCTTTGTTGCCTGTATATATTTCTTTTCCCTAGGAAAAATCATTCACATAAAGTTCAGTAGAATTACAAGCAAAAAATCTGACCTTTTGTTTTCTACTGAAAATCATGATGACTTGGTGCTCCCAGGCCACATTCCTATGTAGAAATTGTCTGGTGGGATGGATGGCCTCGCTGCTGCTGTCTTTTGGAGACAGACAGTGAGGCTTCGGAATTCTACCCAGATTAATCCTAGATTTTCCTATTCTGCCTAGCCCTCTTATTTTCAGTATGTAGGCCCTGGTCTAAGGGCCTCCCAGAAACCCTCTGTGCCCTGAACACAGGGCACAGAACCGGCTAGAGGGGGAGGGGAAGGGCCAGGAGACGCTCCTGCTGCTTAAAGACCTTGATGTCCCTCAGTCTTTGAGAGGACTCTGGCGGAGAGTAGGGACGTTAATCTTTCCACGATCTCATTGGAATGGCGACAAAACAGAAGGGAAGCCATCTGTAGCAAGAACTCTTGCGTTATCGCCCAGTCGCGCTTGTGAATTACGTTTGTTCTGGGTATCAGCACATCAGATGTTTAGGTAGGGCCTCCACCAATCACCGGGCGCCATTCTAAGCCCCTGGGAAACGATTGCAAGAGAGAATCCCTCTCCTTACAGACACTATATCCCCTAACCTCCTGAACAGTGCCTCGCTGCTGCCGGGCTCAGGGAGCAGCCTCGCATGGATCGCTTTTCCTCCTGTGATGCTTATTCTCCTTAGGCTATCATTTCATCTGTCAACCTTCCCTAGCGTCTGGATGCATCATGGCTTTCCGTTGACATCTCTATCCCAGAATACTTTACGGAAGCCGGACTGTCAGCCTCTTACTCATCCTCACCGGGAGCTCTCACAGGCATCTCAAACTGGTTGCGACCCTGACCCCATCTAGGAGGCTTTCTCATGCTGAAACTCACTGGGACTCAGCTGACAGCTGACATATCAGTGGATTAGGGGGGAAATGTGTCTAAGCTGTAATCACTTACAGAGAACCTGCTATGCGTTCAGCAACTATGGAACGAAGATCAGACTGGCCCTCTCCATTAAGGGCTTTTATGCCCGTAGCCCTGTTAATTCTGTCTGCTTTAAGGCCAAGGTTAGTTTCCCAAGGCAGCTAGCTGGTGGCCAGCTTATGGGACAATTTGGTGTCCTCTTGGCATTTCAAAGGTGTTCTATTGAGTTGGTTCTGGAAATTTGGTTCAGGGCCATTTCTTCCTGACTAATGGTGCTAGAGGGAATCCGAACAGAGAGAGGTAAAATTTTTAACAATGTAATTTTCTATTAAAATTTTGTGTAACTTGCCTCAGTGGCCAGACTTAAGAAAGAAGGGTTTGGTGTTATCTTTACACTTATATGCATCTTAATGCACTTATTTCTCTACTTCTGGGTTAGTAGGTCTGGCTGACTGAAAAGGGAAGGCCAATGTATATTCAAATTCAATTTTATGTCCCCTGGAGGGGGAGACCTGGTGGCACTCAGAGGAAGGACAGCAGGTTACCAAGAAGAGACTTGATACCCTGTGAGCATATACAAGGGGAGGTAATCCCCCTCAGGAACAGTCATAGGGGAGGGGAATAAGGGGAAAATGGGAGGGAGGGAAGAAGGGGAGGATACAAGGGATGGGATAACCATTGAAATGTAACAAGAACAAATTAATAATAAAAAAAAAGCAACTTCTTCCCCTGGTTCAAGTATACTTTGTTGGACGGTGGTACAATGGTTAAGAGTTATTTTATGGGCTGGTGCGGTGGCTCACCTGCTAAAGTTGCCTGCTGCCAAGCCTCATAAACTGAGTTCAAACCTTGGGGCTCCTAGACTTCTGAGACAGTGTAAAGAGACCAGAGTCTGACCTTCAACAGAACTGTGCTTATTAGCACACACAGTGAGGGGCCGCCTGTCTCCCTTGGGGGAGTGGAGGGGTCTGCCAGGGGAAAACTGGCTGTGAGCCTTTATAGGAATGGGGTGAGGGACTTGGGAAAAAGAAACTTCTTGCAGCTGTAGGGCATTCCCCTGCAGTCTCGCAAGGTCATCCATAATCTCATAGGAATCCTACTTTACAACCAAGGCACTCCATCAGAACCCTTGTGGCAGAAGGGAAAAACCGAGTTGTACAAGTTGTCTTCTGACCTCCACACACGCATACACACAATTAAAAAAAAAAAAAAAGAATCGTTTTATGCTGAGATACGGCCTTTACATGTTCTATTTTATTTTGCATTTATTTATTTCTCTCTTCGTATGCATGTGTGCTAATATCCTCATGCTGCACTGTGCATGTGGAGGGCAGGGAAAACTTACAGGAGTTGGTTCTTCCCTATCGTGTGGGTTCTGGGGATCAGACTGGTCGTCAGGCTTGGTGGCTGGTACTATTGCCCTCTGAGCCATCTGGCCAGCCAGATGTTTTACTTTAAAGACAGTCAGAAGAGGCCTGAAATTGAATGAGAAAGTGGAGCATTTGTCAGGCAGTCACACTGCACTCCAGAACAGGAAAAGCAGAATTTTTCAGGCTGACAAAAATTGTGACCATGGGAAGCCTTTGCATTTTATAATATCCTTCTCTGTCATAAACATCTTGGTGAAAACTGTATTGCCTGCTCATAGAAGATTAGAAATGGGGAAACATACTCTGTTAGAGAAGGAAACTGCTGTTTTCGGAGAAGGAATAGGAGTTATAGTCTAAGTAATAGTAATTTGGTATAATCATGAAAACAAATGAGAACATGGGAAGGTGGCTTAGTTTATGAGTGGCCTTCTGCAGAAGCATGAAGATGTGAGTTCAGATCTCTAGGACCCTAGCAAATCCTTGATGTGGTGGCCAGGGCCTATAATCCAAGCATTGGGTGCTAGAGATGGGCTGGGCAGAGACTACAGGAGGATCTCTGGGACTTGCTACCCAGCCTGTTTAACCAAGTGATGAGCTCCAGGCTCAGCGAGAGACCCTGTCGCAAAAACTAAGGTGGAGAACAATGGAGGAAAACACTCAGTGTGAACCTCTGGCCTCCACGCTTAGACATGCACTCATACATGAGGATCTGCATGCATGAATGCCCACTCATACATGCAACACACACACACACAATACACACACACACACACACACATATATATACATACCTCACACACACATACACACACCACACACATTTCACACATATTCACCACACACACACCATACACATACATACACACATACCACGTACACACATATACACATACACACCACTCACACACATACACCACACACACACACACACACACACACACACACACACACATCTTTCTGGGAAAGCCATTGACATTAACCTTTTTCTTATACGTTTCCATATTTTATACAAAGATTTCCTGACATCCTGCAGAAAAATAGAAAAAAAAAACTCTCAAGCCCCAGGTGGAGTTTTGGTAGAAGACTCAAGTTTTAATCTCAGACCCTGGGAGGTGTCTCGACTCCCAAAGTAGAAGCAGATTTGATATCATTCCTCTAATTAAAGCCATCTGTCACACAGAACCCTTCTCAGTTGCCCTAAATAACTTATTTTTCCAACACCAGCTTCAGTCTGTCTTCCCACAAAGCATGTTATCATTTGTTCAGGAGACTGATAACCCATGCATCGTGAATAATGGAAAAATGGCAAAGCTTGCTGTACATAATCGGTTGGCAAAGGAAGGAGAAATAACAGCTGCTTAATGGTTGTAACTTATATTTTTAAACTGAGCCTGGAAGTCAGTATGGCTGCCAAGTCACAGATTCTCTCAACAATGTCAAGATGGCTTAGGTCCACACAGATAGGACTCTCTTGGTGACTTTGGGAGACTACTGGGCAGGGGAAAGGCTACTTTTAGAGCCAAGGTTGCTCAGACCCGCGCCTGCCAGTTGGAACATTGCTGAAGACACATTTATGTCTGCTGATCAGCAATGGACTTCCTTGAATATCAATAAGCACTAATTTTGGGATCAAAAAATCAGTCTCATCTGTCTGGAATTAGGGGGTATGGGGGGGTGTCAAGGTAGAAACCTAGTGCAATAAAATGCCTAGGAACCTACGAGGGTGACCCTAGCTAAGACTCCTAGTAACGGAGGATATGGAGCCTGAAGTAGCCATCTTCTGTAATCAGGCAAGACTTCCAGTGGAATCTCACCAACCCAGCCACAAAGCCTGTCTTGCCTGCAAGATGTGCTGGGGTAAAGGTGACGCAGAACTTATGGGAGTGACTAAACAATGACTGGTCCAATTTGAGACCCATACCATGAGAGGGAGCCCATGTCTGACACTGTCTGGATGGCCAGGAACCAGAGGCTGGATAACCCAGAGAACCAAACGAACAGTAAAAATAGATAGGTAGTTGATAGATAGATAGATAGATAGATAGATAGATAGATGATAGATAGATAGATGAATAAGTCAATGAAATGATTCCTAGTCACACTCTCCTATATTTGTAGTCCAGAGTCTAGTACAACTGTCATTGGAGAGGCTTTATCCAACAACTGATGGGAGCAGATACAGACACCCACAGTCAAAGATTAGGCTGGGTTTGGGGAATCCTGGGGAAGATGGGGAGGAAGGATTGGAGGGACCAGAAGGGTCAAGGACTCCACAAGAACATGGCCCACCAAATAACTATCTAGGGGCTCACAAACTGAACCGATGATCAGGGATCCTGTATGGGTCTGATGGGCCCCCTGCCCCTGCGTTACAGCGGTGGGGCTTGCTCTTCTTGTGTCGCTCCTAATGGTGGGGGTGCAGGTGGCTCTGCTTCCTTTGCCTGCTTTAAGGTCTCTTTTCTTCCAACTGGGTTACCTCTAGCCCTAATGGGAAGGGATGTGCCTAGTCTTATTGCAGCACGGTATGCCATATTTGGTTGATATCCCTGGGAGGGAGGTCTGCCCTTTCTGAAGAGGAAAGAGAGAAGCAGTGATCTGGGGGAGAAGGAAGGTGATGGGAGAGAGACTGAGAGGGAGACTGGTCGAGATACAAATATGAGAGAAAAATAAATTAAAAAATCAGTCTCATCTAGAAAAGTTGATTGGCAGTCAGATTAAATAGAAACAAACACCAAATACAATAATGAAGCTAGGTCTTTACAGAGCTCTATCTTTTCTGGTACGTATTGCAAGCTAAGGGCCTTTTATAGAGAAGCATGTTAATTCAGATGAGTGAAGTTGGAACCCCGGCTCTACTCTGTGTCGGTTGTTGTATGAAGGTTAGTAAGGGATTAGCTATGAGGAATATCTCTTCTCATGTTTGAAGGGAGCTCTATAATATCTCATTTCAGGAGCTGTATTTAAAAATGTACCAGAGGGAGGCAGAGGCAGGTGGATCGCTGTGAGTTCGAGGCCAGCCTGGACTACAAAGCGAGTCTAGGACAGCCAAGGCTACACAGAGAAACCCTGTCTCCAAAAAAAAAAAAAGTACCAGAGGGGCTGGAGAGATGGCTCAGCAGTTAAGAGCACTGTCTGCTCTTCCAGAGATCCTGAGTTCAATTCTCAGTACCCACATGGTGGCTCACAACCATATATAACGAGATCTGGTGCCCTCTCTGGCATGCAGATGTACATGCACATAGAACACTCATATAAATAAATAAATAAATAAAATCTTTAAAAATGTATTAGATATATACATTATCTTGTTTATTAATTTTAATAAATTATAAATTGAAAACATACAGAAAATATAAGAGAAGTAGAGATATAGTACTTATCATTAGATTAACGAGCTCTGGTGTCCCATTTTTGACCACATCTCCTTGATGGGGAGACCTGGTGGCACTCAGAGGAAGGGTAGCAGGCTACCAAGGAGAGACTTGATACTCTATGAGCATATGCAGGGGGAGGAGGTCCCCCTCAGTCACAGTCATAGGGGAGGGGAGTAGGGTGAAAGCAGGAGGGAGGGAGGAATGGGAGGATACAAGGGATGGGATAACAATTGAGATGTAATATGAATAAATTATAAAACATTTAAAAAGTATAGGTAATCATTTTCCTCCACTTCTCTTTTTTAAGAAACAAAGAGTTCATAATTATAATTGATTGTCTGTATCCCATCCTTTTGGGAATGGTCTGCAGTTTCCCTATCTGTCCATCATGGTTACTGTTTGTCAATCTAACAGTATTCAGAAGCACCTAGGAGCTGAGCGTCTGGGCATGCCTCTGGGGAATCTTCTTGATTAAGTGATAGGGTAGACCCTTTGCAAGTCTGGGTGAAGCACTCCCTGGGCAGAAGATTCTGAGTTGTGAAAAATAGAGAAAGTGGGCAGCTGCATGGGTTGACTGCTTGCTGGTTCTCGGCCATGGCTGCATTGGATGGGTTGCTTGCTGATCTTTGGCTATGGCTGCATGGGTGGGTTGCTTGCTGATCCTTGGCCATAGCTGCATGGGTTGGCTGCTTGCTGGTCCTCACCCATGGCTGCATGGGTGGGTTGTTTGCTGATTCTGGCTGCATGGGTGGGTTGTTTGCTGATCTTCGGCTGTGGCTGCACTGTGACCAACTGTTTCAGCTCCTGTTGCCTGGGCTTCCCTGACACATGGACCGTGCCATGAAGAGTGATCCAAAACACATCCTTTCTTCCTAAAGTTGCATTTGTCAGGGTGTTTTATCCTGGAAACAGGAAAATAAATGAAGGTTTAAAATATATTTATGTATCAAATAAAGAAGAGTTACCCCATTGGTGGATTCCCTTTCTGTGTTTTCATTTACATGGCTGATTTCAATCCTAAAATATTAAGTGTAAAATTTCAGAAATAACTCAGAATCTTTAAAAATATTTGTGTGTGTCGTTTAGCTTTATGGTACTTCTGTGCCTGGTTCCCACTGGGGCTAGAGGAGGGCATCAGAGCCCCTGGGACTGGAGTTACAGACAGTTGTGGACCACCTTGTGGGTGCTGGAACCTTTATCGAAAACAGTAAGTTCTCTTAACCACTGAGCCATCTCTCCACTCCCCTAATCCAGGATTTTAAAGTAGAGTATTGTCCAGAGTAGTAGGATGAGAACTTACAACAGCCTAGTGCATCCCGCCCAGGTCCTGAATCTGTCTCTTTCTCCGGTACATCCATATTGAATACTCCACCCTGCTGATTGTTCCTCAGCCATGTGGGTCATTAGATTAACTCTGTTCTTCTTTTTACTCCTTAAGCTGCTCGCCCCCCAACTGTTCTCCCCTTTCCAAATATGTATCCAAAATGCATGGAATTTCCTCATTAACTAATATTTCAGACACTTGTCATTAATTTAATGTTAGTTTTAAATATCCAGTTCCAAATATGAAACAATTCCATTATGATTTTTTTTCATTGCGCACGAATAGCTTTCAAGGTCTATTTCCAAATGCATATTCCACCCACCAGTTGTTACTAGTTTCTGTTGCTGCATTCTGCATCACGTTAATGCTGTTATTTTGCCTCTCACACTTTTCTGTGGTTGATCTTTGAGTTGCTAACTGATTCTTTTTCATATTATTTTTCTCACACTGTGAATGATTTCCAAATGTTGGGTGTATCTATGTGTGTTAGTGTAAGCTCGTCTTCAGCGTAACATGTGCTTTTGTGTGGATTTCTCTGCTATCTTAGTTCTGCGGGCATTTCTCTACAGAGATTTTTGTATTTGTTTCTACTTGGAGCCCCAGGGTTTTGATGGTTCAGCACAAGTTTTAAACCAACAACTTACTATTTCTTTATTACCCAAATTATATAAATTTGACCCTTATCTCTGCCAAGTCATAGGTTTGGGTTTTTTTCTTTCATATTGTTGGAGTTCTGTCCCCTTCTGAGATCCCTTGTAAATGGCAAGGCGTTCTGTCATTCCCTGGGCTGATGAGATCCTGGGCTTCTGCAGTCTTTTGGTAGTAGATGCCATTCCAGCTCCTATTCTCCCATGGAGTAAAACTTTTCCTGTATTTCTAGGTGGATGTTGAACTTTGGCCTCCAGTCAGGCTACCTTAGGGACCATTGGGGCCCCAGTGAGCCTGTTGGGTTTCTTTTTCTGGCCCTGAGTAGCTCTTCGTTTCTGTAATTTTCTTCTGACATCAGCCTCCTGTTAAAAATAGCTATGATTATGTTTTAGAATGTTCAGGGAAGCCCCGCCAGTTCAGCAAGTTTCTCATAACCTATGTAGATTCTTATAAATATAAGTTAGCAGTATTTTTTTTTTAAATCTTGCACTGCAAACTACCATTCCTAAAGCAAAATCTCCTTGTAAATAACTGTTTTTATGTGTTAGGTTTGCTTAAAGTGGATAAGACATACATAATTATTTTAAAGCAAGCTCCCTTAGGGATGCAAAATCTAGGAATGAGTCATGGTTCTATCCCAAGGTGTTAGACACTCTTGGGGGCAGGGGAGTTCTGTATTGAGGGAGAGAGAGATGGCTCTATTGAGTGCTGATAGGGAATACTGTCTAAGTCTACATCAGTGTCAACTCTCTGGACTGGGATCAGTTGGATCCTGGTGGGCACCCGAGGTGATGTGCACGGTTCCACAAGTCTGGCATGATGGGTTTTGATAGATTGGTGAGCTTCACTTTCATCTACATTCTCACTGAGTTCTAAACCTGGAAATGAGTTTCACTTCTCAAGGTGGAGAATAGCAAGGGTTTGCTTTCTAAAGAGTAAGCTTTCTTCACTCTAGGTCTGATTATCTTTGTCATGTTGACAGTTCATAGGAAGTAGAGATCTCTTTTGGCCAGCCGGAGTGCCTGCCTATGAAAGTTTTAGAATGCTGAAACATTTAAATTTATATAACTCCCCTCTCCTTGGGTGTGGTGGGGCACACCTTTAATCCTAGTACTCTGGAAGCAGAGGCAGGAGGATTGCTGTGAGTTCAAGGCTAGCCTGGTCTACAAAAGTGAGTCCAGGATAGCCAGGACTGTTGTTACACAGAGAAACCATGTATTGAAAAACCAACCAACCAATGAACCAACCAACCAAACACCCAAACCAAACAACAACAACCTCAAGATCTAACTTTCCAGGTGTCCTTGAACATGCCTTTAATCCCAGCACTTGGGAAGTAGAGGCAGATGGATCTCTGAGTTGGAGGCCAGCCTGGTCTACAGAGTGAGTTCTAGGACAGGCAGGGCTATGCAAAGAAATCCTATCTTGAAACACCCCCCCCCCAAAGAAAAAAAATCTAACATTACAATAAAAAAATAGGACTGATTGTATGAGCTGATATTTCAAGATGCTAAGTACAAGAACCTACTAACAAATTAGAATTCATGCATATTGATGCACTTAAAATATGGAGCTCATTTGAATAATTGATAAATATAAACAGGAGCCTAACTAGTGAGTATATAATTATCCTTCTTACCATTGACATTGATAAGCATTTAGTTATTAAACGTATGATGACCATGAGGCTTCTCTTTTGCTAAAACACCTTTGATTGAGACAAGCACTTGGGAAGAGAAGAAGAAGGATTCTGGAGAGAACATAAATCACCACCGCTGTGACCAAGATACAATCTCATTTCCTGATGTGGTCCACACTGGGCTGTCTCCAGCACACGAATGCTCTAATCCAGTCATACTGAGTCTCTGACATTTCTATGTATTTACTTTGGTATTGGAACCTGCTGAATTCTAAATATTTCTGGCACTCTAGTAGCTTGTTGGTGTAACATTTCTGTACTTGCACTTAAAGCATAGAAATTTCATTATATTCTATAGAAGCCACTTTGTAACACTCTTTTGAAGACATCTGACACAGTGGTTAGTGATATGATTAACCTGTCTAAGTTCAAAGCCCATCTATGACTTTACTGAGATGGAAACAGACCAGAAGGACACAGTCCTCCCAAATGGCATATGGTCAGGGACCAAGTACTGTTGAGTACTGCTATGATTTCTCAGGCCTTTACCATAGGCATCCTTTACCATTACTGTTTCCACGAATGAACGAAACTTTTGCAAGTAGAAAGTGAGTCATTAAGCCCCATAGACCTGGCTTCCTAGAGTGGGGAGCTGGGAAGCAAGTGGCCCCTTTCTGGGCAAAGTGTTCCCTGAACACCCCCTGATCGCTCTGAGGGCATCCACTCTAGCTGCAGGGACTCCTGCAACCTAAACTGCTGCCGAAGCCAAGGCTATCGCTTCAGAAGTTTTGCTCCAAGTAGCATGCACCAGGCTTAGAGAACTCCATTCAGGTCAAGGCCAGACTCAGTGAACTTAGACAGCCCTGTTCACCTTGCTGTTCTTCTCCCTCAGCACGGGACAGAGAGCACTTATCACGTGACAGCAAAAGGCTTGCTGTTGGTGCATAATGCAAAGCCTATGAGGGGTGGGAGTGGGAACTGTGTGCGTGGAAGACTCTGACAGGAAGAATTACAATCTGAGCACAGTATCTCAGAAAACTGGGAATAGGGCTTCCGCAAGACCCAGCTATTCCACTCCTTGGAATATACCCAGATGCTCCAGCACACAATAAGAAAATTTGCTCAACCATGTTCATAGCAGGCTTGTTCATAATAGCCAGAACATGGAAACAGCCTAAGTGTCCCTCAGTAGAAGAATGGATAAAGAAACTGTGGTACATTTACACTATGGAATACTACTCAGCTATTAAAAACAAGGAATTCCAGAAATTTTTGGACAAATGGATTGAGCTAGAAATGATCATATTGAGTGAGTTCACCCAGAAGCAGAAAGAGTCAAATGGTATATACTCACTTATATCTGCATACTAGCCCAAGGGGCATGTCCCATGAAAGTCTTCAGTAACCAGGAAACTGGGACAGAGGGGAGGACATCCTATTGGGACTCTAGATGAGAGAAGCATGGGAGAATGACAAAGTTGAAGGATCCAGAGGATCCTAGAAACCTACAAGAATAATATTATGATAGGCAGACTTGGGTCCAGGGGTCCTGCTCAAACTATGGCACCAGCCAAGGACAATACAGGCCGTAAACTTCAAACCCCTACCCAGATCTAGCCAATGGACAGGACGTTCTCCACAGTTGAGTGGAGAGTGGGGTCTGACTTTCACACGTACTCTGGTGCCCCATATTTGAATATGTCCCCTAGATAAGGAGGCCTGGTGGCACTCAGAGGAAGGATAGCAGGCTACCAAGAAGAGACTTAATACTCTATGAGCATAAACAGGGGGATGAGGTCCCCTCAGTTACAGTCATAGGGGAGGGGAGTAGGGGGAAATGGGAGGGATGGAGGAATGGGAGGATACAAAGGATGGGATAACCATTGAGATGTAATATGAATAAATTAATAAAACAAAATAAAAAACCCAAAAAACCAAAAAAACAATCTGAGCACAGGTGTGCCACAGCCCTTTTCTAGCTACATAAACATGCCATTTCTCAGACCTATTGGCTTAGTCTGGAAGCCTTCTGTGTATTTATTCTAGTACTGAAAGACCAATCTGAATAAAAATATCTCCAGAATGGTCCTTTTTTTTTTTTTTTTAAACTGCGGTCTTTGCCACAGGTAGAGTGGGCTGAGCCAGCAGTGCTAAGAGTGGCCAGAGCCCTGTGCCTCTAGCCCCATCACTCAGAGGCAGTGGCTAGAAGGTGGTCCCCAGGCTTACAAACCCCTAAGAGTCCTGGGACTATAAATGAATCTTTCACTTAGTTGGGACACAGGAGGTTGTTGACAAATATCAGAAGTTGGCTGGGAACAGAGACTGAGGATAGTGAACTGTAGAAATACAGGGGTGTTGTGGAAGGCTCTGACTATGGAAGGCTGTGAGTAGCAAAGACAGAGAGCTGCAGACCCTGGAAGAGCTCCAGAGGACTATCAAGAATTAAGAGCTGAGGGTCTCAACTCACACATTCAGGACCTGAAACACTAGCAGCTGTTAAGAGGCAAGGATCCCAATACCGGAAGCTCAGGAGCTCCATCTGACACTAGCCACTGGGTCTGAAGGCCCAGAGTCTGGTACTCCCTAAATATCTAGAGCAATACGCCTCTCGCTTTAAAGCTTGGACCTAGATATCTCTAGTTCTCAGGATGTAGGTTGACTAGCCTCTGTGGTTGGAAAGCCCATTCTCTGATCCTGTGGCACTCAGGAGTTTCAGTGCTGGCAATAGCTAGAGTCTGGATTTGCCTGTTTGTGATCTCCACCTGAGCACAGCAAAGGATCCATAGCCGGCTTTGTCAAATGCCTATCCTGTTCAGAGCTGATCCAATGTCTCATTTTTTAAAAAAATGGAGACATTAATAATAAGACTACCACCCTCATGGGTAGTTGGGAAGCTTAGAAATATATGGAAAACATATGCTTGCCATGTGGTGAGCAGGCGGTGTTAACCACTGTAATTAAATATGTATATATTCTGTGTGGATACACACTCAAAGGACCTAAATTATAGTTTTAGCCACATACCAGTGACTGAAAAAGTATCTGCCATCCTTTGGGGAATAAATTTTGATTTTTTGTCTTGAGAAAGCAAGCAATCTGTCGAAGTCGATGATTCTATGGAAAAAGAAATAATCCCGTCAATCTCCGATATTTCAGCCTCAACAGGAGTGAGCCTTGGTCAACCAAGTTTTAGCTCCAACTTTGTTTTGCTGATTTATTCTTCTCTTAAATCCAGACTTTAATGAAAGGAATCTGAGCTTCATAACCATGCAAGGGGGGACTTGAATATCAATTGCTTTCCTGCCGCACTGCCTTGTCTAAGTCCTTTAATTGACTTTGCAGCATCATTGACTGCCCTCCACCAGCCCCTACCCTTCCCTCACCCCCTACTTATTTTGCTGTTCAGAGCTAAGGCTTTTCCAACTGGAACGATCCACTCTGCCTTTTGAACTGCTGGCTTTCCAGCTGGGAAGGGAGCGTGTGCAAACTCACAGAGCCTGTGTCTGTGCATTTCTGGTTTGCATTAGACCATCATGGTTTTATTGTTCCACAGTCTCTGGAAGGAGGGCCTGGGTACCCACTGTGCCGCGCATCCTCTTCAGGATGAGACATTTGTTTTAGGTGGCTGTGCACTTGACAGTTGTGAGTTTAGAACCCCCTTGGGGGAAAATCTTTAGATACAGTTCATCACCGTCAAGTAACAAACGGGGATATTCTGAATCCCTTGAGAGCATGCATAAAATATGTAATTGCCCTTGAAAATAAGCACAAATAATTTACTGGTATATACTTGTTTCACAAGACCACACCCTCTTCTCCAGGCTGCAGTCTGCACGCCGCCACAGATGTTGTCAAAGAGGATAGTTTTCTTTGGTTCACTGTGGTCCTAAGTCCATGGCTACTTCCATAGCTTTTTTGTTGTTGTTGTTTCAAAAGACATGAGACTGAAGAAAGGATCTTTTATTCACCTTACCATTGGCTTCTCTGACAAAGGTTTCCATTGCTTCCCTGGCTGGTGTTCATTTAAGCTCTTCCCCTCCCCAGCATTCGCTCTTTCTTCTACATACTCTTCTGGACTCTTGATCTAAACATTCTCTTACATTCCCCTCTACCTTCATCCAAAGCTACGAGAGCCATTTTCACTGACCTAGACATTCCCGAGTTTAGAAATCAATCTGAGTTCGCAATGAACGACAGCCTCATTTATTGCCTGGGTTTTTAGCAATCCCCATGTGACCACTGCCTGACCCCAGGTGTATTAAAATACCCTAGCATCCGTGTCTGCACATGTGTTCAGTTCATTGCTTCATCAATGTCTGGCTTGTCTTTGTTTTTCATTGGCTGTTAGAATGCCTATTGACTATTTTGTTATTGAAGGAGGTGGCCAAGACAAGTCTTTATGTGTACTTCTCCAAGTATAATTAGTCAACCATCAAACATAGAGTAAGTAAAAATATTCGCTGGACAAATTATCCTGACTCTGTATTATCTGACATGAACAAGCTGGGCAAAATATAGCTGAAAATTGAGAGCTGTGACAACTTATGAGCTGGAGGTGTGTGGAAAACATTAAAAGAAAAAAAGTATTTTCCATCAATTAATACAAAGATTAAAAGTTGGGAAGGAGATGTGTTGGGAAGTCCTGGGGTGGGAGCATCTGGGGGTGGGGAGTGGATATAATCAAAATATATTGTATAAATGTATAAAATTTCAAAGAATAAAAAATCCCTTTCCAGCTATATGATCTGTCTGTTTGCTTTTTCATAGTGTCTTTGTTTCATGAAAGGTATTTTGCTTAGATTAGGCATGGTGGCACATGCCTTTAATACCGCCAATTGGGAGGCAGGGGGTGGATCTCTGTGAGTTCCAGAACAGCCAGGAGTAGGTAGAGAGACTCTGTATCAAAACAAACAAATAGACAAAAACTTACTTTGTTCAGAAAGTTACCTTATTAAGTTTTAATAGCTTGTTGTTATGGATATAGCAATGAACTTCTGCCTCGTCTCGATCTAAAAGGCCAGTGTTCTAAACAAGATTAATGGATTATTTTGACTGTATTATATCTGCTCCTCTGCTAATGCATAGTAATTTATGATTACTGCAATTATTCATAGTTATTTAGGGTGAAGAATATTCCAAACATGCTTAACGAATCAATTATCTGTGAGAACTGTGTGCTTAGAGGATTCCTAGGATAGCATTCTCCATCCACATGAATATGTTTTCTCAAAAACTTCCTATATTCTAGGCAAGCACTGTTCCACCAAGCCACAGACCAAGTCACAATTAGAATTTAAGCTCATACATACATGTACGAGTCTTTGTCTTTGAGAGGTGCTGGGAAGAAATGTCTAGATCAATGGCTCTCAACCTTCCTAATGCTGCAACCCTTTAATACAGTCCTTCATGTTGGTGACCCCAACCACGAAATTATTCCTTCTTACATCATAACTGTAATTTTGCTACTGTGATGAATTATAATGTAAATATCTGATATGCAGTGTCCTGATACGTGACCCCTGTGAAAAGCTTCATTTGATGACCAAGGGGGTCGCAGCCCACAGGTTGAGAACTGCTGGTCTAGAGTCTTCTATAGGTCTCCATATAAGGTGAGATCTTGGTTACTTTTCCATTTGGCATGATAAAACACCACAATCAAGATGATTTTTATAGAAGAAAGTGTTTAATTTGGTGCTTATATCAGAAGGTGAGTTCTTGACCATCATGATTGCAGGCGTGGCACAGGAGCAGCCGCTGAGATTAGCATGAGGCAATAAGAGAGAGGCAGAGAAAGCTAACTGAGAATGGTGTGGGCTTTTGAAACCTCTAAGCCCACTCTTCGGCGACACACCTCCTCCTACAAGGCCATACCTTCTAATCCTTCCCAGACAGTTCCACCAACTAGAGGTTAAGTATTGAAATGCCTATGGGGGTCATTATCATTCAAGCTACAACAAATGGGATCAGAACAGTGTTCCTTAGAGGCCTGAGGTTTGATTTGGAACAGTAAGGAGTAGTTTTCAGTCTTGGGAAGGTGTGGATAGAGATGTAAGTGTGAATAAGTAAGAAAATTAGAAGAGGTGTGATGGCCAGTTTATGTACCTTTTGTTTAGTCTATGAAGCTCAGTTTGATCAAGCAACAATGTAGACATTACCAGAAAAGAAAGTTTATTCAAGAATTATTTTTTTAGCATTTAAATCAATAGACTTATCCATTACTTTCTATAGTGGTGTTGGTCTTCATCTTCGGAACAAAGACTGAGATGCCTTTTCACCAAACCAAAGAATATGGGATTTGAATTCTCCTTAAGATATAGAAATTCAACTTCCCTTTCTAGCTTTGGCTTTAGGATTCCAGACTCAACTCTCACAGGTTTCCAGCCTGTTGACCTGATTTATCCATTTTGAGCTTGGTAGCACCTACAATCATGTTAACAATGTATAGGCTCTGGGTTTTTTTTTTTTTCTGTAGATGTCTGACTCACACAGGAGATGAAGAAGATGGTAGTAGAAGGAGCTATACAGGGACCATACGTGCACAGACCTCAAGTAAGATGAAGCTGGCTTTATATATATAGGCTAAAGCATCTGAACACTTGGTCCCCAGCTAGTGATGTAGTTTTGAGAGGTTGAGAGGGTATGGGTTCTTTGGAGAAGTATGTCAAAGAAGTGGACTTTGAGATTTTAAAAACCTGTATCATTTCCAATTGTTCTGTTCTCCATGCTTATTGTAGTTCAAGATGTCGGTTCTCAGCTTGCTGCTCGGGCTACCGTGCTTACCTGCTGCCATGCCTCCCTGACGTAACGGTGATGGGCTTTTATCCCAAACAAACTCTTCCTTCTATAAATGGCTCTGGTCAGGGTGCTATGTTACAACAATAGAAAAGCAATTAATATAGCATGGAAATCCAGTGGTTAGAGAAGGAGGTGGCTGGAATTTTGTCTTATGAAGGCCTCTTGTGAGAATTGGCACTTTTATATTTATTATCTTGTGTGTGTGTGTGTGTGTGTGTGTGTGTGTGTGTGTGTGTGTGTGTTCTCTTTTCTCCTCTTTGTCCTTCCAAGTCTGTGTATGTTCTCCTTGTGTAGTCCAGACTTGTCTGGGACTCACCATCTTTCTGTCTCTGTCAAATGTGGGGATTACAGGTGTGTGCCACCACTTCTAAGAAAGATATCTGACAAGATCTGATATATTGTTAATAGAAATATCATAATGCTATTGCATAGAAAACAAATGCCTAGGGATTTCCATTCACCTTTTTTGATAGCATACTGTTCTTAGATGTTTCCTTTTTAACCTTCAAACTACAGAGTCATGTAAGCACTTATAGAATCTTTCTATGCTTTGGCCCTACAGTTAATGCACTTTCAGTAAAATGATCCCCACTCTTTCCACACTTGTTCCAGGTCCTTGATTTTCTTTTGGGAAACACACTCTCACATTCTTGGTGGTCAGACATCTCTGCTAGTAGAGCCCTCTTGCTTTCCTTTTGCTGAAAATGAGATGAAACTGTTCAAACCTTAAGCAAAAAAGTAAATTCTAAGAGTTGACAGATCCTCAATGGTGACTTTTAAAAAATGACATATTTACTTTTATGTTGTGTGTATGAGTGTTTGACTGTGTGTAGATGTGTGCACCACCTGTTTGCAGTGCCTGCGGAGGCCAGAAGAGGGCACCAGGTCTGGAACTAGAGTTACAGCAGATGGCTGTGCGCTACCATGGGGTGGTTGGGATTTGAACCCAGGTCCTTTGCAAATGACCTTACCCCATGAGCCATCCTCTAGTCTTCACTCTAGGTGTCTTTTTGAAGAAATCTTCAGCTTTTCCTGCTACCTGAATTCTCAGTCCTACCTAGTTTCTGCCCATTCTGCAAGCTGGTTTTCAGTTTTGTCTCTGATAGTGTTAGCGACTACCTTACATTCCCTGGTAGCAGATCCTCTTCTTTCTGAAGTTAACCAGAACTAGCTTTTGTGGCTTGCAGCTAAAGACCCTCCTGCTACTACAAGAAAGGAGAAAAGCAAATCACTCAAGAAACAGCCACAGAGACTGGCATACATGGGAAGCAATAGAGATGAAATAGTTCGAGCCCAGGTTCGGAGAGATGCAGGGAGAGATGTCAAAGAAATGAGAAACAAGATTGTTCTCTGCACAGACACAAATGGGATGTGTTCACTTAGTGGGAGAGTGAAACAAGAGCCAGCTGGGCCTCTAAGTGGGTTATGAGTGATTCAAGGAACTCCCAGAATTCCAATGGAGATGCAAGATCAGGGAGTGGGCATGAGCAGATAGATCATGGGAGCCTCATCCACTGTTTTGTGTGAACAGAAAGGCCTGGTGAAATGGCTCTGGGTGTGAGGCTGCTAGTGCAGCTCAGAGGCAGAGTGTATGCCCCTGCAGTTTAGCATGTATTAAAGGCCAGGCCTACAGTTACATGCACCCCAAAGGAAAACAAGAAACAAAGAAAAATGGCCATCAGTTTGGAATATAGATTGGAATAGATGCTACAGAAGGGATGTTCTGAGGACGAGTGGCTTGCTGCATCTCTGACACTCACCTGCAGAGAGATAGACAAGCCTGCTCACTCCAGCCAGAACATTGTCTGCTTCAGGCCAAGCAGCTAACTTTCCTTGAGCCACAAAGGATCTTTATTATAAAATGACTATTTGTTTAACTGTGTCTGGGGGGAGGGATAGCAACTCAGTCCAAAGGAGGAGCAAGGCTTGCCTGGCAGATATGCTTCAGTGAAAATCAATATGTCGGCAGCTTGGTCTCTTCATGACTTTTGAATACTTAGTTAACCTGGGTTTACTTCCAAAATACTGGCTGGATTTCTGAGCTTATGAATGTGAGGGCAAGGCTGAAGACTGTGATGGTTCATTCATTTAGGTAATACTATGAATGAAAGCTCTTTTGTATTTTGCATAAAACCATTTCTGTCCATTTTATTTTATAGTCCAAGAATGCCTGTCCTCAGAGGTTTATTAGGTAACAAAGGAGACTTCCCCTGGGATAAAATTAGGTCTGTGAGAACATTATTATGCGAGCCTGGGGAACGTGTGGGGACCCAAATGAGGCAATGACAGTGTACAGAGTTTGGAGATGTCAAATCTGGATTGAACTGGGCTCATAGACTCTCCAGGGCTGTTGGACAAGCAGGGTGAGGGGCTGAGCTAAGGGTTTCAAAAGGAAGTCTTGTCATTTTTTCCCCATTAGATAGTCTTGTCTAAGGGCCACCCCGCAATGTCCCAGCTGTGCTGCAATAGTTAAAATCGTGAGTGTGAGGCACAGAATCTGAATCTCATTAGCGCTGTCAGCCCATTGCATGAACCATCAATTCCCTCAGAGATCCAGCGACATATTGGATAAGGTGAAATTAATCCATTGGAGCTGCAAGTTGACATGTGCACATGTGAGGAATCCATAAAGTATACTCTGAGTATTAGAGGAGGAAGCTCAAAAAATGCAGGCAAACACATCTGTGTCCCATTCTCCAGGCGAAGCCTTGCCCCCGGTGTCATTTTCTCCCGAGACGCTGGACAAGGGCAGGGCCCTGAAACATGAACTTTGTTAATCTTTATAATCTGATGTGTTGCTGATGGCGCCCCTGGCTGAACTTGAGGAAGCCTTACAATCAGCTCACTGCTTTATTATGATCCACTACCTGAAATTTAGAGGAGGCACTGACTGTAATAGCCAGGGACAAAACCAAGAGAGTTTCAAGTTCTTATTGGTCCCCAAGTTACATCCCCCTCCAGGCCAAGGCAGAGTTGCCAGCTACATTAATGAAGATCACGAGCCTGTTGCGAGATAACCAGGAGGCACTGCTGATAAGAAACTCCGGAGGACACAACACACCTCACTTCTGGATTCATAGTTAAAGTTGTTCTTTTTGTTTTAAATATTTCTTTTAAAAGAAAAACTCTGTGAGCTAGTTTTGTGACTTTTCACTGCCTTGTGTAAAATAAAGGGTGTGTGGTTGGTTACGTGATAGGTTTAGGGCCTTTACCGCAATCCATCTTGATGTTGGAGGGCAGATTTTCTGTGGCAGATTGGCCTAGAAGTTACAAAAGTTAGCAGTTCACATCTGACTATGAAGCCCCAGCTGTGGAGGATTTGAAACCTGTCTGACCCAGTAATTCCTTTGGGCTGATCAATACCTCGTTCTCAGAGCACAAAGAAAACTCTGTGCTTCCCAGCTGATCGGCTGGGCAGAAGGAGTGTGCTGCAGAATGTGCCATAGCCCTGTACAGAGAAAAAACCAGAAAGGCTATGTAGAGGCTGTTAATCCTAAATACCATGCTTTCATTCACTCTACAGGGCTGAACTTACCCCCTGGACATCAAATTGCTGACTTTAAGTAAGCATTCCTCTCATCTTTTTGACTATCAACCATGTGTTTGGCATGGTCAACTGTGTATATTCTTAAATATATTAGAAAACAGCACAGACTTCTAGATTTGGGGTATTTTGTTACTATTTAAATAATGTGTTTATTCTTACTTAGGCATGTGTACCTGCTTATCTTTATGTGTGACACATGTGTGCAGTACCTGCAGAGGCCAGAATAGGGCATCAAATCTTCTGAACTTCAAGTTCCAGTGGCTGTAAACCAACAATGTGAGTGCTGGGAACCACACCTGGGTCCTCTGCAACAGTGGCGAATGCTCTTAACCATACACAGACCTCTTTGTAGTCCTCAATTGGGGACATTAAGGGTTGATTGAGCTTTCATTCTAATGTAGTTCAGCACAGATAGGATTCGCAGGCTGATTTCCTGTGTTCTAACATCCAGTTCAAAGCTCCCAAGTTCTTTGTATTCAATGCAGATTTCTGAATACTAGAGATTTTGACAGTACATAACCAAATAAACAGAGCAGCAAACGTGTAAATGCCACTATTTCTATTACAAAGAGATGAGCCACGGCATCCCTTAAGCCACCTACAGTTGTTGACAGTAGTCACTGTCTACGAAAGAGGTTTATAGTTCTGCCCATTTTTTGTCTTATACTAAATGGGAGAGTAGCTGTAAGTTCCACTAAACACACTACCTTTCTTTGAATACTGCACATCTTAACACTTGTTTTATATTTCTTACTCCTCATGTTGTACCCGACCCCACAAACATGTGAATTTCAGCACTCCATCTGGTACATATGGCTGGAGGGGTGTGTTTTACTCTGTTGTAGCAAAAATAAATTTTGTACATAGATGGAAACTTGGCAGCGTATTCACTTGCCTTGGCACACTGCCTTTGCCCAATGTTGGCACTATGGGTTATTTCAAGCAAGTAAAGAGGATTAGTGCCTTAGTTTCTCTTCTTGTAAATATGAAGATACATGCATGTAACCCTTGTGAGCCTCCACATGTCACCGGCTATGTAGCCTTGATGCATGCTAGATTCCAGAAGAAGCAGGCTCTAACATGGAGAACAGCTCACAGCAATGGCACTATTGGATGTTCTTGGAGTCACCAATATGGAGGAGTAGGCCAAGGGGGCCATGACACAGAACTCAGCCATGGTGTAGGAACTTCTGAGATCGGCATAACACTCCGGAGTTGCGTGCATTTGGAGTGAGGAGCAGCACTTCTATCTAGGCTGACCAGCCATTGAATAAAAATTTCCTTAGCAGGACTGAATTTGGTTGAGATGGATGTTCTTAGACCAATTGGGAGAGAGCTATCACCTTCCCAGCAGATAGGGAGCCATCCATCCATTCCTGAGTCAGTATGTAGACAGCACAGTACATAAGGACAAGTCAAAGTAGCAGATCCTTGGTCCAACTCTGTTTACTTTCATGATGGCTGGTGAAGACAGATTCATGGCATGGAGGAGCACAGTGAGAATCCTTTCTCTTTACCTTCGTGACTTCCATGCATGACTTCCACTTCCGTTTGGAATTTGGTTGATTCTGTCCTTAGTGAGCCATTTATGCTAGATATGCTCAGGACTACACAATCCAGTTGCATTTCATCTATAATAGTGAGCTCTTGGCTAACGGAAGTGGAAGATTGCCATCTCTGTGTCTCTCAGGATTTAGTTGTGTATATAAAAAGGGTCAGTTTTTTTTTTTTAAAGAAGGCATCACATTTATACTGACAAGTCCCTAAGTCTTAAATGGGGACAGAACTCCTAATTTTCTTTGTAGGACATTGGATTTTCCATTTATTTATTTTTAGAAAACTCATATGTGCCTATGATGTATCTTTATCATAGTCCTTATTCCATTCTTCTCCTCCAACATTTCTCTTTTCCAACTTCACATCCTTTTTTCCTATTTCCTCTCTCTCTTACTCCCCCTCCTTCCCCTCCCTCCCTAACCTCCTTTCTCTTTCTTCCTTTCTTTCTTTCCCTTTCTTTGTAAAACATAGCTGGCTGAGCTCAGTTAGAACCACCCATGTCACACAGACGATGGCTATCTACTGGAGCATAGGCAACCACCAGTAGCTCCAATATCTACACCCCAAAGAAAAGCGACTCTACCTCCACTAGCATCCAGCAGCTGTCAGTGGCTCCCCAGCTGGGCTTGGGCCTCAGGTAGATGCTCCTCCGTCATCTATGCTGGTATTTTAACTAGCTCAATACTGTTGCAGGTGGTGTGCAGGTAACCGCAGGTGCTGTGGCTGTCTGTAAATGACGTGTATCCAGAAGACAGCTCTGCGCAGTACTCCTTCCCATTCAGAAGCCCTCATGTTTTCCCCGCCCCCTTCCACCATCTTCCTTGAGCTTTGGTGTGAAGGAGGCTGGTATAGACATCCCATCGAAGGCTAGCAACCACAACCACTTGCTCTCAGAACTGTGACCAGTTCAGTCTCTGCTTTAACCTACCTACTGCAAGAAGACGCTTCTCTGACCAAGACTTTCATGATAGGGAAGTTATCTTGCAGAATGTCTTTCATGTTTGTGTGCCTGGTTATTCTCTTATAATTTTGTTTAACTTGTTCCTCCTTGGGTGTTATGGCTTAAATCTGAAATAAGTTCTATAAGCTCGTATTTTGAATGTTTGTTTCCCAGCTGGTGATACTATTTAGAAAATGCTACCGGGACCTTCAGGAGGTGAGACTGAATTGGCTGGCCAAAGTAGAGTACAAGAGGTGGACATTTGGCACTTTTTCTGCTTCATGTCTCATAGTGATGTCAACAGCCTCTGTCCACAATCCCACTGTCACAAATTGATCTGTGACACTATGACCTTCCTCACTCTGATGTACAAAAACCATGAGCTAAAGTGAACGGCTCCTCCCGTAAACTGTTGGTAGATGCTGAGGTCACAATAACACAGTGTAATTAATTCATGTAATTAAAAACTTAGCTGTGAAGGCTTGATAAGATTCAAGTTAAACAGTTATGCAAGAATAATAGCTTTATAATAACCATTATGGAAAACTAATATTATAGAATGTATTTTGAAATTTTATGATATCTAAAGTACTGTTTGACATGAGACACAGTTGATTTGAAAATCAAATTTGTAGGTTTAGATTTTAAGCCATTTTCTCACCAACTCATAGAAAAATGAATGGAAAAAATAATTAGTAAACATACAGGATTTGAACAAGACCACCAAGCACCTTGATGTTATTGATAGTTATAGAACATTATAACTCAACATTGAAGAATAAACATCCTCTTCAAACATACATGGGATGTTTAACAAAATAAGTCATGTCTGCTATTCCTCATATACCAGAAATTAATAAAGATAGAAATTAGGCTAATCATAGTCTGCTTCAATAGCATCTAACTGTAAATCAACAATAGTGAAGTATTTGGGAAACCAGCAACAGTTTAGAAATTAAACATTTCTGCATAGTTTCTATAATGAGTTAAGTCACAAAGCAAACTACATAATTTCCTATGCTAAAAGTAAAGAAAGTACACATGGATGGAATTTGTGGAGAGTATCTAACGTGATTTTTCTAAAGAAAACTTAAAGCTTTTAAATGCTTGCATTATGTTTAAAAAGCCAAAACATAATAACTGAGGATGCACTTTTAAAGAAGATACTAAAAGAAGAACAGAGTAAACTGCATGTTATTGAAATGAAATGATTTAAAACCATAGGTGCAGGAACAAAATATGAGAAAACACAACTGTCAGGAATCTTTATTGGTGGGACTGTAAAGGGTGGCAAAATATCTGACATTTCTACCATATCTACCTTAGTGGACAGTAATACCTCTTTTAAATATTTAGCCAAGAGTAACAAAATATGCACTCACAATAACTGTACAAAACTTTTCTTAGAAACTGTGTTAGCTTTCCGACACTATAATAAGTACCTGTGATAATTACTTTACAGAGAGCAAATTCTATTTTGGTTCATAATTTTGACAGTGCCTGTCCACGATTGATTGGCCCTAAGCTTGGGCCTTGAAGTGAAGCATCACAGCATGACGGGAAGATGTGGCAGAGTTTGGACACATGAGAGGAGGAAGAAGAGCCCAGGGCACCATGGCATCCCCAACCTTGGCAACTGTTCACAAATGTAGATAACAAGTCATGTAAGGCAAAATGTCAGCAATGGCTGAATCTAGACACTGGTCACTAGAATGGCCACCATCTTGCATTTCATTTTGAGATACCTAAAGAGTAAGCATTGGAAATGGTGACATTATGCAAAAGAGTAGAGAATATAAAGAATGGAAGCTACACCCAAGAGAGTTACCACTTCTAACATTTATTTAAAGGGATCAACTTTGGCCAGCAGCAGCATGGTTTGCTCCCCTGGGCAACATCAGGGCCTAATAAAGGGTTGTTTCCCCAAACTTGCCTGTTTGTGGTCTTTAACACAGGCGAGTGGCACAATGGGTAGATAGTACTCTAGGGTTTGCAGCTATGGTAGCTACATGTGACCACACCGAGGTGACTAGGAGCTCCAGAGAACCACTGAGTCTAAAGCCCAAAAGCTTAGAGATGAAAGATACTCTGGGATACAGCTTCAGAATTCCAGAGAGGGGCTGGAGAGACGGCTCAGTGATTAAGAGCGCTGTCAGCTCTTCCAGAGCTCCTGAGTTCCATTCCCAGCAACCACATGGTGGCTTCACAACCATCTATACCCTCTAATGCCCTCTTCTGGGATGCAGGTGTCCATGCAGATAGAACACACATATACATAAAATATTTAAAAAACAAAACAAAAAACAAACAACAAAAAAAGAAAAAAGAAAAACTAATGGCGGTAAACATTCTGACAACATGGATAACTCACAATTAAGAAAAAAAAAAAAGAATTCCAGAGAGTGGCCAAGGGCAGAATCTCAAGAGCCAAAGGCTATAAAGGATAGTGGGAGCAAGGACCATGACACAGGATGGGACACTAAAGGGACAGACGATGAGTGGCTGGGAGGAGATGAAAGGGAGTAGGGACTATGAGGATGCAAGCACCAGTAGTTAGAGGAATTTAACAGCCCCCAAGGGCTAAAGAGTAGAGGGTTCCAACCCCCAAGACCACGAGCTGTAACTCATGCTGCTGGGTGTTCATGCTCTCAACTCACCTCAAGAAGCCCATGCCTGGAACAGTTAGAGTATAGAAGCTTGGAGTTGTAAACTTCTGGATTTGGACCCACAGCTTGTGAGTGTCTGGAGCTCAGGGCTGCTCACGCTAAGGGAGCACATATCTATCTGTCTATCTATCATCTATCTATCTATCTATCTATCTATCTATCTATCATCTATTTATCTATCCATCTACACCATCCAGAGGTTTGTGACAAAGATGCCTGCCCGTAGGGAGGTCCTCCTATTTCTCCTATCACCCCAAGGCACAAGACGGACAGCCAAGAGAGCAAGCAGGCAAGAGAAGAGCAAACTCACTTCTTTATTAACTCAGTTCTTGTTTATTGATAACCGGCCCACTCCCATGATAGAGATAATCAATGAGAGCAAAGCTCTTGTTCTCTGAGCACCTCTTACTAAGGCCCTCCTCTCAACACTGGTGCACTGAGGATTACGTTTCTAGAACATGAGCCATGTGCATTCAGTTTGACAGCAGAAGCTCAGCTCTTCAGCATCATTACTTGGTTTCTGTCTTGTTTTACTTTTCTTGGCAGCTCCTATTTCAGAGTTTGAATGTGAATTTCTGGGTCTCTGATCTTGAGTTTTTGTTTATAAATCGATACAAGATCTTTCTCATCTTAGATTAAAAGTTTCAGTGTCATTAGAATCACCAGGACATTATTTCAGTAGAGATGCATTTGATGAGTGTTTCTCAAGAT
The DNA here is from genome assembly GCF_964271855.1 of Acomys minous. Lineage (NCBI taxonomy): Eukaryota > Metazoa > Chordata > Mammalia > Rodentia > Muridae > Acomys > Acomys minous. The sequence continues at coordinate 111,423,711 of NC_140489.1, forward strand.
GTGGGTTACAACCCTCTTAGGAGTCAAGTGATCCTTTCACCTGAGACTACCAGAAAACACAGATATTTACACAAAGACTCATAATAGTAGCAAAATTATGGCCATGAATTAGCAACAAAAATAATGTTATGGTTGGGGGTCACTACAACATGAAGGGTCACAGCACTAGGAAGGCTGAGAACCACTGTTTTAGATGCTTAACAACAGTTTTACGGTCCCCAAAAAGAGTCTGTAAAGAGCAGAAATAACACAGCAGGGCATCTGTCACCATCTGTGCTTTAGCATGAAGTGACCTAAAAGCATAGACTGTCTAAGCATAGAGAGATGAGGTTGGGGATGGGAGAGGAACAGATGTAATCAATAAAGGCCAAGTAATCTTGATCGTAGTCCTGTGTACACACTTGGAAGTGCTGCTTGGCTATTTTCTTGGCCTCAGTTGATGTCTGGGTCTGGGTCTGGGTACCCTTATACAGTGTGAGTTTGATTCAGGACCTGGAAGTCCTTCTTTGGAAAAATTATGCTGTGCTTCATTGTGTTCAAAATTCTTCAGCTAGCATATTTTCCTATGATAGGAATTAGATTCTGAGACTTTATTTTTGTGGTTTAAAACAGATAGACTTCTTTAACAAAGATGGAAACATAATGACTTTCTGAGCATTTCAAGCTGCCTTCATTTGGACTCTTCATTCAATTTCTAATGAAAACTCAAGGTCATATTGAAAACTCTGCATAAGTGAGTCCCAGATCGGCTACCCAATGGTTTCATGGGGAGACATTCTAAAATGTGGACTCCTGGGTCCATCTCAATTGTATAGACTCAGGGTCTGAAGAACATGGGTGATTATAGTTTCTAACTGAAAAAAAAAAACCTCCACAATTTACTAAGAGGGAGGGAAGTCTGTAGGCTCATAGACAAGAGCCTCTTAGACTTTTGTATGTGTAGAACTGTATACTGTTATCCAGCATTTCTGAGGGAAATCATTTTTTTTTAAAATTAAGTTCCCATATGGTGGTGATGCTTGTGATCTGTAGACCACACCACAGGTATTGAGGAACTCCCTAAAATCAGGGTTGTATCCTGCATTTGGATAGTGGCCAGCACCTGACAAAGTTGATTCTTAACTCCATGTTCTTGGCCTCACTGGTTTGAAATGTTGATTAAGTAGCCAATGACTTAAACTGTTCATTTTGATTTTCCAAATAAGGCCCAAATTTATAATTTGTCTGGCATAATGATTAAAAATACCCCCATTACCTTCACTTTCAGAAAAGTTTCCATTTGAAAACAAATTATAAAATTGTCTTTTCTAGCAATAAAGACACATATACCTGATGTGTTTTAGAATAGCCTTATCACCTGGGGACATGGCAGATATTACTTCCTAAGATACCTTCCATTATATCCCAGCTGCATCCCATGCCATCTGCTTCTCATAATTTCTACTTGGGCTACCTCCCACCCATAATGCCAAAATGCTTGCTAATGTTGTTCATCTGGGCCATCTCTTTCCATGTAAGGTGGGTGTCAGCAGAGCTAGCTGGCACCTTGGCTGGCATGCTAAAGTGATTATTGATAAGGCACAGCATACTTGACAGCTCCAAGTTTTGCCTTCATTATTTTTTCCTTTCAAGGCAATCTGGTTAAAAACCAAACAAATAGATCGAACAGAGAAAAAGAAAAAGGAAAGAAATATAAAGGCAGTCTGTCTTATTGTCTACCCTGATATAATTTGTTCTTAGGTTCTCAAACACACACACACACACACACACACACACACACACACACACACACACACACACACACGTTTTTTGGAACTATCTAAAAAAAATGTGGGTTTCTATTTCCCATAAGACTTGAACCAGGTTTGAGATAATTGTAGGTTTAACGGACAGCTCTGAGCAGAAAGTCTAAACCTTTGAATCCCCAGCCCTCCCGGCAAGTGGAGTTTTCCTTTGAGAATGTCAAATAAATATGTTTGGGAAAGATGGTGAGTAAGTGTGAACAGATGGTCATTTTTAGCTGAGATATTAAGTCTCAACGTTTACAGTTAACTGAACGCTCTGCCTGCTGGAGGCAGTGGGTGTGATGGAGAGCTCTCCCTGGCAACACATCGATTCCATCAAAGCTAATTGACAGCTTCAGAGTCCTTCCTTATATGGCCCTTAGGACCAAGGGAGTGTTGGAGAAGACTGCAGCCCTGTGCTAACGCCAACGCCGTACACTGCAGCTCTGCGGACTGGACCGTGGCTCTCTGCTACCCACGCCAACGCCGTACACTGCAGCTCTGCGGACTGGACCGTGGCTCTCTGCTACCCACGCCAACGCCGTATACTGCAGCTCTGCGGACTGAACCGTGGCTCTCTGCTACCCACGCCGACACCGTACACTGCAGCTCTGCAGGCTGAACCGTGGCTCTCTGCTACCCACGCCGACACCGTACACTGCAGCTCTGCGGGCTGAACCGTGGCTCTCTGCTACCCACGCCAACGCCGTACACTGCAGCTCTGCAGACTGGACCGTGGCTCTCTGCTACCCACGCCGACACCGTACACTGCAGCTCTGCAGACTGGACCGTGGCTCTCTGCTACCCAAGCCGACACCGTACACTGTAGCTCTGCGGGCTGAACCGTGGCTCTTTGATGTAAATACGTGTTTATACCAGACAACACTCACTGGAATGAAGAACGCGCGGGACCCTGGCTCCACCTTCCGCAGTGTCCTTGGCCGACTTTGTGACCCGAAGCAAGTCCCTGGAGCTCTCTCAGTGCCACACTCCTCATCTTTAAAAATAGGACATAGTCGCATTTAGTATCCGATTAGTGACTTTTCAAGAGATTGTCCACCTAGCAAAGTGATAGCACAGGCAGGCCAAAGCTTCCCTGGTCTTGTTATGTCAAAGGACAGGTCTGAGCTTTTGAGCTGGAATGCTGTGAGCCTTCTGTGTCTTGCAGTTAGAGAAGGCCATGAGCTTCCTGAACTTTCCAGGTGGTGCCTGAGCTTCAGCCTGCATTCTTTTCCCTCAGGTACTTTCTACTTACAGTTTTATGCCTCAAGGATTTGAGAAGTTGGGTCGGGGGGTACGAGAGATAGACCAAGGAGCTGAACTCATAGCAAAAACAAGTCCGAGGTTCCGTAAGTGTCGGTGAGGCATGTTAAAAGGTCCATTAAGGACAATGGATGGTACACACAGGCCACCCACCTCCACCCAAGCGCATCTGAAGAAGGTGAAGGACAGGTGGAAAGGGAGATTTGGATGCTTTCAGCTTTCTTTATTATTATCTTCCCATGGAATGAACACACACACACACACACACACACACACACACACACACACACACACACACAGAAATGGAAGCTATTGAGAGATGAAATTTACAACCAAGATAATATTTAGTGAGATTCTTGCCCTGAAGCAAAGGCTGAAAACCTAGATGCACTACAGTATACATACACTTCACAGTTTGGAACGAGCACCCACCCACCGGAAATGGTAATAGATGCTGAAGGGGGGAGGAAGCTCCTGTCTTCACAAGTCCAGTGTTTTGTCAAGTCCATAAATCTCCCAGGAGCAAGCGATTTAAAGCCATTATTTCCTCAGTGCCTGAGACACTACTGGGAAGCCCATTGCCTGCAATTATGTTGTAATTAATGGGCGCTCCTGGTCACAGAGGTCGATAAAGGAGGCCCGGGGAGGAGAGCCTCTGGAGCTGACATAACCACTTGGTTCACAGCGGAGAGTTAGGGCTCCCAAGGCAAGAATCCTTGTTGTTGGGCACTGTTGTCTAGACTCCTGCGATGCCCTTGCCTAAGCTTGCACAATGGAGTTCTGCCTCAAGTGGTGTTTCTCATGGTTTTAATTAGACCCGTGCTTATCAGATCCGTGGCTGGTGCCCAAAATGGATCGAGGGAGAGGTACCTTTCCAGCTAGCATTTTCTCCCCTCATAATCAATGTCAAAGCACTTTTCCGTTTGTATACAATCCATCTGAATAATGAGTGAACCTACAACTCAGGAACCTTCTCAGTTTACTTTAGAAAGGGACTTTCCTGTTCCCCGATGTCTTATCCTCTGAGTGGGGCGGCTCTTTTGCTTACGGAACACATGGCCAAGGCTATGGAGAAGGTGGTAATTGCTATTTGTAGATTCCAGGCCATTGAACAAACAAATGGGAAGCCTAAGCTTTTAGAATTTAGTTTCTACCAAGTATCTGCGTAAATCCTTCAGCATAACTATGCATCAGACGTACCTACCAGAAGCATCCCGATATAGTATGTGAACAGAATTAAAAATCTCACAGATTAAAAAATTACTTACATAACATACATTTTCATATGTATCTCAAGATGTGTCGTTAGTGAGATTATCCTAAATAAACACGTGTTAATATGACTTAAATCTAAATTTAAAGTGAATAAAAATGAATTTGGAGAGCATACACGTCTATTCATTGTAACTTAGCAGTCTTCTTATTTTATCTAAAACTTAGGGATCATGAGTAGGATGGCTAAAAGATCTGTGACCAAATTGTACACATTAGGAGTGGGGCAACAGGTGCAATTGCTGGCTTTAGCTCTTGTGTGTGTCACATGACTGCCTCCTTTGTGTCTGTCAGCTTTTACATCAAAAGCCGGCCCCTCAAAAGTCTTACCTAATTGAAAATGTCTTTGCACAAAAGCCATTGGAAAAGCCTTCACCTCTCTAGCCCAAGGTATAAAAGAGTAACCGTGACGGCAACTACAACTTGTGCCCTTTCCTCTTTTACTGTTAAAATAATAGCACTCCCGGACTTTCAGCTAGACGTCACTCAAACAGGGACTATGTTTCCAAGGTGGCTTTGTAATTTGTTGTAGCTATGTGATTAAGTGCAGGCTGAAGGGACGGGCGAGGATCTTGAGCTCCTTGCTTGCAGCTCTTTTGTTTACTATTTACTTTTATTTATTCTTCTCTCATAGGATGCATTCTGACCATGCCCCTCCCCTCTCCCACTCCTCCCAGCTCTCCTCCCACTTGCATCTCCTCTGGATCCACTCCTCCCTGCTTCACTCCCACCCCACACCCTTCCTTCTCTGTGTCCACCCTTCCTGTTTCCCTTCAGAAAAGAGCAGGCCTCCCAGGGATATTAACTGAACATGGCGTAACAAGATGCAATCAAACTATATACAAACTCTCAAATCAAGGCTGCATGAGGCAACCCAGTAGGAGGAAAAGGGTCTCAAGAGCAGGCAAAAGAGAGTCAAGACACCCAGATTCCCACCGTTAGGAGTTCTACAAAAACCCCAAACTATACTAGCACAGCTGCATGCAGAGGACCTTGCACAGACCCATGCAGGCTCCATGGTTGCTGCTGCAGTCTCTGATGAGAGGCCCCTATGAACTCTCCTTAGTTGATTCTGCTCTCTTGGTGTCCTCAACACCCCTGGATCCTTCGATTCTTCCTATCCCTTTTTTTCTGAGTGGTTGCCCTGGGTGTGGATCTCTGCATTTGCTCCCATAAATTGCTGGAGGAAGCCTCTTTGATAGTGACTGGGCTGGCACTAATCTTAGCAGATTATTGTTAGGAATCATATTTTTTATTTTTTGTTTTTGTCAGTTATGTTTGGTTCTATCCTAGGTTTCTGAGCCATCCAACCTCTGGTTCTTGGCCATCCAGGCAGTGTCAGGCATGGGATCCCTCTTGTGGCTTAGAACTTAAGTTAGACCAAGATTTTGGTTGGGCATTCCCACAGACTCTGAGCCACCATTGCGCCAGTACCTTGCAAAGCAGGGCAGGCGTGGGTCGAAGTTTTTGTGGTTGATTTAGTGTCTTAGTGCCACCACTGGGAGCCTTGTCTGGTGACAGAGGATGGCTTGAGGGTCTTCTTAACAGAGACCCACTTGTTTAAAATTTCTTCATTTTCACTGGCTAAAATGCAGACATGGGCTGATGCATTGCTCAGACCACATGCGTGAGGACACTACCCTGTAGGATGAAAGAGGAGACCAAAGGAACCTTGGTCCTTGGAGCCTCAGCAGTGGAGCCACCTTCACCTTGGGAACAACTACAAAATACATGCGCATTTTCTTTGAGTGCTATGTTTCAATCTCTCTGTTACTGATGTTTGCTTGTATCCCAAACAATATATGCTCGACCCCACCTCTGTATTTCATTTTCCTCATGGGTCACCAAGTTCTTTATTTCTCTCACGTATTTGTTTATTTTACTGTTTATTCCTATGAAAGCTTTTGCTAACATTTACGCTCCCCTGTAGTTAGCGCAGCGCCGACCACATAGTGGGTACACAATAATGTGGATCTATGCTTTAGTAATTAGAGAAGTCACAATTAATTAGCTGCAGAAGTACATGTTAATGGATTATTATAAGGCAAAGGGGAACTGGCCATCTCCCTATGAGGATTTTGTTGTAAGAGGCCAATGCCTAAGGCAATTCAGAAGTGGTGATTGCTTATCTCCTCTGTTGCTTCAGAAGGGAGAGTTATTTGAGTAGGACAGTATGGGAAGAAATGATTAAAAACCAGTACTGTTATTTCATCTAAGATGAAGGATCACAAGTGGGTGACTAAATAGATCATCTTGGTGGCCAGGCTGCTTAGATTGGCAATGAATAGTCACACTGGGTCACCAGGTGCCGTCGGGGACTGTCTTAGGCCGACCGCAGCTACATCCTCGCCCAGTTCATCACCTGACAGCCCTGAAAGCACCGATGGACACAGGACACTTCCTTTCTTGAAAGCTAAGTACCACACCTAAGAAAAACGGCACCGAATTCACTAGAAACACAGAAGTGGCCCAAGCATTACCTCTGTGACTGGGTGTTTTCCGGAGGCACGAGTAAGTTACTCACTCAGTGTGTCTGCTCCCAGAATGTGTAACCGGTAGACTAAGTCTCCTTTGAGTTATGTATGGACGTGAAGTAAAGATCGATCGCTAGGCTACAGTCCAGTACAAAAAAGAAAATTTGGCTAAAAAGTCAAGCTCAGAAAGGGCTTTGGAGCAGCGGAGGTTTTTGAGGTTTACTTTCGGCAAATGAACTGAGAGAAAGACCTCGTTCTAGTGTATCCACGAACCCAGAGGGTTAGCCATAAGTTCCCAAGAAAAATTATACTCAGAGGATCAAAGAGATGGGCAAGATAGGAACAGAATAAAGAAACACATGTAAGAGAGAAGGAAACAAATTTCAAAAAGATGTAAATAGTTAAAATAATACGAAAACCATAAGGGGCTGCTCTGCATTCTGTTTGAGCCCATGGGGCACTGTAACTAGGTACTTACCAGGTTGTGGTTGAGTAACGGAGTAGTGGTATTCATGTAATCGTTCATTCCTCGCCCATTTAAATACCAGGGCTGGCAGGTGATGCACTGGGCTAAAGAGGCTTATCCTTTCAAACCAGTGTCAGCGACAATGTCAGTACTTCCCCCAAGAATGCTCACATATATATTCTCTACATGCTAGACCACAAAGAGTCACACACATGAGGAACTTAGCCAAGAAAGATGTGTACAACTTAATTTGTTTCGAGGGACCCCCGTGGAGGAGCCCGATGCCATGGTAACGCTTATTTACCCATTGCGCATGCTCAGGGAGCTTTGTGTATTCTAAGGAGAGAAGCAGTCTCTCCCACAATGGAGCACAGACACAGTCAGACTCATAAAGAGCTGAGATGGTTTATATCTGGGCTTTACCAACTAGTGAAACTCGGCAGCTAGGACTTTAACTGTTGGGGAGAACGATTAAGCAGAAGAGAGTTTACTGGACCTTGAATAATAGAGTAGTGGGAGAAAATGAGGAAAAGGCGGCTGCTAGTTTCTAGATGAGGAAAAATCCCAGTTGGTTTCCTGAGAAACGATTCCTTTTAGGGCTGGCTCCAGATGACAGTGGGTCTCAAAGTGTTCCCTGAGTAAGAACATACATGACTACAGCGCTGATTCCTGGGTTCAGCCCCAGAGATTTTGATTTCATATGATCAAAGAAAGGGGTAGAAAATTACGTTTTATTTTAAACATGTCTGTTTCCCGGGCGATGATAGTACAAACCGCTAGTGAACCACACCTTCAAACACAATGTCCCGGAATAGCCTCACCATTGCCTTGGAATCTCCAACAGACCTGCAGAGACTCGAGGCAAGGTTTTGGAAGCAAATTGGCCCCGGGCTGCCAGGGGACAAGCTGCTGGCTTCGCTTTTTCATCCCTAATGAATAGAATCTGGAGGCTACAGTAGCTGGCATGCTAAGTTAGTGCTATTTTAAACAAGACAAAACAATGTGCAGCTGGTAACTGCTACCTTGAACGACAAATTCAGCTGCAGTTTTGTATCCAATTTCTTGCAGATGTGGAGGAGCAACGCCATAGCTCTTTCTGAAGCCGGTGGTGCTAATGTGGCAACAACCTGCTCTGAGGCTGATTTGACTATTACTTCCCCTTAAAGTTATGATCAAGTAAATAGGCAGTTCAAATAAGGTTCAGTTGCCTCAGCATTTTGTCTGCGGCTGTCCATCATGTGTGCACAGAACTATCTAGGACCTAGAGAGACCCTAGGTGTTTTCCTTCTCTTTATGGGCGATTTCATAGACACTTTCGTTTTAAAATTCCACCAAACAGCACCCTTATCTTCATGAGACTTATTAGAGATTAAAGATTTATATGGTCTTTAGTGTGTGTGTGTGTGTGTGTGTGTGTGTGTGTGCAATTTCTTGTGGAGGGCTAAGGGGGTAGGATCCCCCTGGAGTTGGATTTACAGGCAGTTGTGGGTCAACTCTCATAGGTTCTGGGAGGTGAACCTGGCTTCTCCACAAGAGGAGTTGACAGCCACAACTTCTGAACTATCTCTCCAGCCCCTGACACTTATTATGTACTGTCACAGGGTAATGTAGAAACTCTCAGCGAAGAGCCACTGCAGGCTTGTAATTCCGCTGGGGTTCTCACGTTTGCCTATCTTGCCTGGGGAACTGCTGAATATAACTGTGAGCATATCTGTGAATTGTATGACACAGTAGAAATCGTGGTCTTTGTTGTTGGCACACAAGAGGGATCATGTGAACGTGATCACAGAATCCCTCCCGATGGCCAATAGTTACTTCTTTATTCCAGTCACAAGCATTGGCTCGTTTAACTGTCAGCCTCTAGATCTGTAACTGTGTCCACCTACAATGCAGATAAATAATGCAGACAGAGGTTAAGTGTGCTACCTAGAACACAAATTATAGTGCGTCTCCACCTCCCGAATGCTGCTCCCCTTTAATACAGTTCTTCATGGTGTGGTGACCCCCCCAACTATAAAAATCATTTCCGTTGCTACTTCATAACTGTAATCATGCTACTGTTATGAACTGTCATGTAAATAAATGCTATGAAGATGGTCTTAGGTGACTCCTCTAAGCCCAAAGGGGGCCAGGACCCACAGGTTGAGAACCTCTGCTCTAAGGTGCTCCAGTTACATTTGAATGGGCAGGGCTTCCTCAGAACTTCATTCCAAATTCCATACCCCAACCTCCGGCTTCTGTACTTTGCTTTCCGAATCCAAATTGCTTAAGTATATGAGTAGATTAAACAAACAAACAAACAAACAAAAGCTGTGTATATATCTTTACAATAATTGATATGGCAAAATAATTTATAGTTTTCCTTTAAAAATAAAATATTGTTGCTTAATCAAAATAACTAATTTGTAATTGTGTTTGTACTACAGATTGTAGTAAGCTGAAGCTGATACTAGGGACATAAGAACAAGGGACTTTGGGGAAAGCGTCCAGTGTAAAGGGGATTAGAGCCGGTCACTATGCGGGGCAATTCTGAGCACTGCATAGGCTGGTCTTGGTGGTAGGTACATCAGGGAGCAGCAGGTATTTCCTGTGGAAGTAGATGGTGGTGGAGATTGGGGAGAGGGGTTCACTGTGGCCAACTACCACATTCAGGTTAGAGTGATGGAAGGCTTCACCAAAGACATGGGGTCCACTTGGAAAGTATGCCAGAGAGCCCACAAACATCTAAGTACCCACTGAGTGCTGCCTTCCATCCATCTGCATTTCCCAAAGGACTTGGATACAACAGTATATACCAGGGCTTGGCACCCAGCTCCGAAGCAAATGTCTAGAAAAGAAAGTGAAGGTACAGCAAGGATTTTGGAGACTGTGAGTAGAAAATGTACCTTGGGTCAAAGGACAACTGTGATATTTAAAGAACTGTGCTGGAATTTTGATGGGGGTTGTGTTGAATCTGTTGAATGCTTTTGGTAAGATGGCCATTTTTACTATGTTAACTATACTGATCCATGAGCATGGGAGACCTTTCCATCTTCTGCTATCTTCTTCAATTTCCTTCTTCAAAGACTCAGAAAAAGGAACTCTTATTCACTGCTAAGAGGAGTGTAAACTGCTGCAGCCACTATGAAAATCTGTGTGGATGCTTCTAAAAAGTGTTTAAAGTAAAACTGCCACAGGACTCAGCTATATTATTCCTGGGAAAATATCCAAAGGGCCCTATATCCTGCCATAGAAATAGTTGCCCACCCATGTTTGTTGCTGCTCTATTCATAATATGAAGAAGTGGAATCAGCCTAAATACTCATTAAAAAAATGAATGGATGGGCTGGGCAGTGGTGGTGCATGCTTTTAATCCCAGCACTTGGGAGGCAGTGGCAGGCAGATGGCTGTGAGTTTGAGGCCCCTTATTCAGGGGCAAACAAATATCAATAGCCCTTCAGGAAAGGGTGTCCTCCTCCCATCCCCAGTGCTGGCATGTTGTCTGGCTTGAGCTTGTAGAAATCATGTGTGTGTTGTCACAATTCCTGTGAGTTCATATGTGCATCTGCCCTGTCATGTCTGGACATTGCTGTTTCCTTCAAATTATAGACCATCGCTGGCCTTACAGCCTTTCTGCTCCCTTTTCTACATAGACCCTTGAGCCTTGAGGGGAGCAGTGTGATACAGAAATCTCATTGAGCATTCCAAAGTCTCTCATTGTACGAGTCTTGACCAGTTGTTAACACTTTCTTAATAGTAGAGAATCCATGTTCTCTAAGTAATCTCTAAGTAAGCCTAAGTAAGGATGGCTTTAAAAGGAGCTCTTGGAAAGCTAGCTAGGCCTGGAGCTTAGCGTGATGACTGTCCAGCTTGCAACGATGATCTGGCTTCTATCTTTGGTGCCACCCCCAATAAAAGCACGAAGAGCCATTCTTCCTAGAATGTGCATGCTGACATTTAGAGGGTAATGCTTGTGAAGCAAATTCCAATTCCAATTCCATTTTTTAAAAACTTGAAGTATTTCAAATGTTGAATTATTTCAAAGTTAACTGGAAAAACAAATTGGGGAAAACAGTAGTTTTGAAAATGGAGTGCTTTATATGTCCTGCATATAACAATGTATAAAAATACCCTAATAATAAAAACAGTTTAATACTTGTGTGAGACAGGCTGATAGATGGAAAAGAATACGTGGATCCGGGACTCTAGTATAAAGGGATTGGATATGTTCTCAGTGAAATGTCACAAATCAGAAAGTTGAGGATAATGAACATTGTTTGACAAACCTTTCTTTAAAAAGAAAAAGAAATCCATCCATCTATCTATTTCTATCTATCTATCTATCTATCTATCTATCTATCATCTGTTTTTATTGTTTTTTTTTTTTTGAGACAGGGTTTCTCTGTGTAGCCTTGACTGTCCTGGACTCACTCTGAAGACCAGCCTGTCCTTGAACTCAGAGATGCCTCTGCCTCCCTGAGTGCTCAGATTACATGTGTGTGCCACAGCACCTGGCTTTTTTTTCTTTTTTGACACATCTACTTTCAATACAAGAAGGTAGAGAAAATGTATGTAGTGTAATTTCATACCATATTTTAAAATATTCCCCATTCCAGTTAAATATGATTAATAAAACCATTATAAAAACATGTCCTAGAATAAAGGAACACTTTAAATGTGAAGATTAGGAAGGGTTTTTAAAATTAAAAAATGAGGGAAGGTACAACAAAGGAAAATAAATGTTTTGATTATGTAGAAATGTAAAACTGAGAAATCATGTAATTAAGAAAAAGTGGTTAAGATAATTAACAATATATGTCAAATAAGTGTTTGATTTCTTATAAGCAATCATTAAATTAATAACAAAATTGCTAAAATTAAGTAGACAGAAGGCACAAGCACACAAATCACAAAAGAGAAAAATCATATAGTGATTACACATGGAAAACCTCTCAGCCTCATCAGAAAATGTGAAGTAGAGTGGAGTGCAATTTACCTTGCAAATTATCACGGACATGTCTTGAAGGATGAGCGTATTGATGAGCAAGCAGGGGACTGCAATCAGGTAATGTGTGTCGGGGGCTTGAAGCTGTCAGTTTCTTAGCTCTGTAATGCTGTTTCTAAAATCTACCTTGAGAGAAAAAAAAAAAAAAAACCAGAATGAGAGGTTTGTGCATTTGCAGAATATTGCTAATCACACAAAATTAAAAATAACTGAGAAATAAGCCAATAGTTAGCCAAATTGCAGCTTTTTCATATGAAGGGATACTGTGACAGCAATATCATTATATTTCTAAGCAGGTTTAATAAAATGGGCAAACAGTTGTACTGTAATGCTGTTCTAAAAAGATTAAAGTGTGTAATAATTTGCAATATGCTTTACAAAAATGAGTAGAGGAAGAGTCATTAAAATATTAAGAAAACTTACTATCAGTGGGAGAGACAGTGTCCCTCTTTATTGGACCTGATTACATAAACACAGCCAAATTCTTATGCTTTGGCAGTGCTCCTTCTCAGCACCATGCGGCTTGCCACCCTTCTGTTAACTGTTCTCCAGCCAGAAGACAATCAATCTAATTTGATTACGTCTTTTTTTTTCTTCCATTAGTGATATCAGCAGGTCACCTTGCTTGTGCATGAGGCTTTGTGGCCTCTTCATTGCATTAGAAATCTCTGGAATTTCTTCAGACACAGATTTGTAAACACTTTGGTCCTTCTGCAGGTGGCATTTGTTTTAAAGTTGGCTTTCCTAGGTGTCAGTCTCACACAATATCCTTTCGTCAGCCGATTGTGACATCCCAGGGCTATGTTTTATGCCTATAGCCCGTCTTGAACTGGCCACAGCCACCTGTCATCTTTGGTCCCCTAGTCACCTACCCAGCTTCTGCTTTCTATTATCTTGGCTGCCGTGTCAAGTTTGGCTACATGTGGGAGGAAATTCTCAGGCGATGAGACCTACTTTAGAAATCCTGGCTTTGCGATGAGGAATGCAGATGGCTAGGCTTTCTTCTGTTTGCTCATCACATGCCATGTGACACACCACTTGTCTTTTTAAGCCATCTCCTCTCGTAGTGACAAAGCTAGAAAGCACGGAGACGAGCTTCCCACTTCCTTGAGCCTCACCGGCCTTCCTTGGGGCTAGTCTAGCAGGCTCTTTCTGAGGAAGCGCATGCGGACTCCTGGCAGTCATCGTGTCCTTCTCCCTTTCCTGTGACACCTTCTGTTTACCAACAGTTGCCAGACATGCGTGAACCACAAATGGTTATTTTTCATCCTTTCTGAAAATCAAGACATGTGCTCCTTCCAGTTTTATGCCTCAGGCCGTGGCCTTCAGCAGCGTCTAGGGGTTATCTCAGTCACACTTGAGTGTTGTCTGAGCCTGAGTTAACTTGGGCATAGAGATCCGAATCCATTTAGTGTGATGAAGTCTTTAGTTTGGTTTCGAACTCACCTTTGCATCTAGGTTTTCAGTTTCCTAATGATGCTTATTCTCTTCTTTACAGAGGGAAGATCAGTCTTGATGGAAAAGATAAAGCCAAACCGAATGAACTCATCACTTTGCTATGTAATTTGTCTACTGTGGCCCACTGTCTTGGAGAGATCAAGACCCAGCCTGTTCTTTCTCTGAAAGTAGTTTGTTAAGCATTTTCTATAAATCTTAGTGAGTTAATCCTCTGGGAGATTTGTGTCAGCCTTTGACTGTGACCTTCGGCAAATTGCTTAATTTGGGTTTCTTGTATTTGAAAAAGCTAACGATTATAGCGTCTTATTATCATTGAGCTATTATGAAGATTTAATGAGTCAAAATTTCTCGAAGGCTGAGGAGAAGGACTATGCTCATTAAATGTTCTTATAAAAACCCTGCACTCCATGGAGAGCCCCTTCCATTTAAAAATATTCTATCTCCTTTAATCAGTTATCAGGATTATCATTATTGAGTGGTCAGATAAATGGGGGTTGGGGAAATAGATTAGTCAGTGAAGCGCTTACATTGCAAACATGAGGATCCGAGTTCTAGCCCCGAAACTCATATTTTAAGGAACAAAATAAACAACAACCTGTAATCCCAGCACTGGGGAGGCATAGCAAGGGCCTGGGGCTCTCTGGACAGCCAGCTTATGCTATCTACTTGGCAAGTTCATCATCTCTAAAAAGAAAAAAAGAAAAAAGAAAGGTGGCTAGCACCCAAGGAATGATGACATCTGAGTTAGCCTTTGCCCTCCACACACATGTGAACATACAGTGTACCCGCTGCCACAGGGACACAGCCACATCTACACACAAGAAAAACCCCAACTTCTTAAATAACTGACATAATTTCCCACCATAAGAGACAGTCAGAATGCAATACCAGCCAATTTTTTAAAATGGAGTGTGATTTTTTTTTGTCTAGCTTTGAAAATTTGTGGGTTTTTTTTCCCATTATGTTTTTGAAAATTTTCCAATTCTAGTAAATGGCAATCTGTAATAACTAGCCTTACTGGTTAGATCTCATCAATTTGATACAAGCTAGAGATGTCTGGGGAGAGGGCCCTTCCAACCAGGAACTGGCTCCATCAGATCGGCCTTTCCTGACTGCTAACTGATGGAGGAGGCCTCACCTCACTGCTGATGGTGTCACTTCTGGGCGGGTGGCCTGAGCAAGCCAGGGGAAGCAAGCCAGTAAGCGGTGCTCTTCCATAGTCTCTGCTTCAGTTCCTGCCTCCAGTCCAGGTTCCTACCCTGAGTTCCTGCCTTGGCTTCCCTTGGTGACACTAGGATACTAGCATTTTATCAGATCAGGTAAAGGAGCAGAAATGGACACGTTTAATGCTTATGTCCCTGTGAAGCAATACCCAAGTGCCTAGATGTACAGCCCGCTCCTTTCTTTGAAAGAGTGTTAAAGGAGTAGCTCTGCAGAGGAATGGAATGGAAGTTTTTCGTGATGTAGAAAATGCACGACCCTCTGGGAACCCTCTAGGCAGGATTCACACTAAAGAAGGAACATCATCGCATAAATACTTAGGAAAGGAATCACTCATCTCAGTGAAGGCTTCCAGTCAGGATGACTGTGTAGCTTGAAGTGTGTCTGTTTCCTGCTGCCGTTTCTCACCTTTCCCAGGGAGCTGCCAAGGGGAGGGCGAGCAGCAGACCCTTAGTCGCAGCTACACGCTCATCACCTCTGTGCAGAACTTGTGTAAAATGCCCCCAGGAGCCCACTTACGTCTCTCTCTTGCCCTGGCCTACCGTGCCAGCCTTTCATTACTCTGAGACCTCCTGCTGCTCCCTGACATTCTGGCTTGCTGAAGATATTTGCAGCTTCTTCAGTCTATCTTCTGCCTGCTGCTATCTATAGCTTAATCAACCACCACATCTTCCCTAATTAGCATACTGATGAAAAATGGTTTTTAATTGGTGAAACTGACAACTTGCTAATTAGAATAAGTGCTGTAAAAGGGAAGCTCATTGGTGAAATTAAAAAAAAAACACTCTGTTTATATGGATTGGTTAAAGTATGCTAATGACACCGTCTTCATCCTTGCATGGCTAGGGTTTCAGAATCGGTCAAGGTCTAACGCCTGTCCACTCTAAGCTGATGCTACAGGCTAGCCCCTATTCACTTTTGTGTCTAGCCATTGGCTTGGGACAGATTTTCTTGACTTCAGCCTGTGTTATATTTTGGACTGGATAATGAGTTACCTTAGGGGGCTGTCAAATGCCTTGTACGATCTAGTGGCCTCCAGAGCCTGGCAATACACTGCTTTCCTTGTAACAATGAAGACGTGTTTCCAGTTGTTGCCATGTGTTCCTCGGGGTATCCAGTCACCTGAGTTGAGAGCCAGTCATTTTAGAGAATTTCTAACTGTGTGGTCTGAATAGGAGAGAACGGACTCCTGCATAGGATGTGTGGGCACATGCTTGTGGGACTGTGTCATCCAGGGGCAGAGGACCTAAAGTTGGCTGTGACTTAACCTGCAGAGTAGGTTGTTTGCTTACCTTGTGCCTGCCATGCTGATAGATAGTTATCTGGTGTCTGAGCCTTGAACTCATTAGAAGCTAGTAAGTGAGTGAAGTTTAAGATTGTGAACTAGCTCTTTCCTAACACAGACCTTTCTGGTTGCTTATGCTCTTTGTGGCTAAGTTGACGTTGCCAGTTGGCAAAGGTGATCATGCCAGCGAATGGCTTACACATTTCCACACAACTCATTAAAGACCAGTGGGGATGTTGCTGGATTGAAGACTTCACTGGGCCATGGAGGCGGGGTCTCCTCTGTAGCCAGTCGACAGGGCTGAGTCTGACTCACAAGAGGTGAAGGGGATGTCTGAGGGACTTCTGATTGTTCCTTGAGGCTTGTAGGGAATCACCTTGGTGGCTTCCTGTGGTGGTTAATGGAAAGGGGCTTGTGTGCTTGACTGAAAACTGGCCAAAGGGTCTTGGAAATAGATTGTGATTTGTAACTCATACCAAAAGGAAAGGAATCTGAAAGAAAAGGGATAAATAGGGCACTAGAGCCATCTGGACCTTCCTTCTGAGTCTGGCTTGTGATTGGCCCAGTATCAGCCTACAAGACCACTGCAGACACCAGCTCCAAACATCTGCAGGTTCTCAGCCTTGAGTCTTTATAGACATTTCTTTGGAGTCTCCTTGTAAGGAATGGTGGGCAGAGGCAGGGTGGCCACAGTGCTTTCTTCCCTAGGTTTCTGCCAGAGCTTCTCCAGTGACTTCTGGAAAGAGAAAGCTCAAACAGAAGTAGGTCTAGTTCTACCTCTCTAGTTTATCCCCAGAACTATTGTCCTGGGAGCTGAAGGCTCCCTTTAGAAAAAAAAAGTTGCTTAGCATGCCTTGGTGCTCAGCTTCAGGCAGTAGTTAGTTACAGATTCCAAAATAATAGTCAAAGCTTATTTAACATCCCACTACAGCTATGTCAGGACTAAACCTGGAATTCTCCACTTCTCATAGCTGCCCCCCACTTCCCTCCTTCACTTAATCTTCTCTTACAAAAAGAAGTAAAATGTGAAAAATATATCAAGCCTTTTCTGCAGGGCTACTCAAAATGGCCAGATTTACAGCATATTTTTACATTTCACCAGAATTCTTAAAAGAAATAGAACATTTAAAGCAAATCTGAGGTAGCTTTGTGTAATCTAACATCATATTCTTCTTCCCACTGGCATTTGTTATCATGCCGCTGGTCAGTATCTTCACGATTTTAAGTATGTATTAATGAACAGACTAGCATTATGTTTCATTTACTTACATGAATCAAACAGTATGTATTTGTCCTGGAAATTACTCTTTATTCAGCATCACACTTTTGAAATATTTTTTAACTCAGAAAAAAATACATTTGTTTTTGCTTCTATTCATTAGTCCATTGTGTTTCTTTTTCATTTTTCGATATACTCCTTATGTTTGGACATTATGTGGGTTATTTGTTACTACTTTTGAAAGCTAACGTACAGTGTCCTCTTATGCACACATGTTTGGTCTTCTCTAGTACATGTTGTTAAAGTGAACTGGATCTTA
Organism: Acomys minous; assembly: GCF_964271855.1. Taxonomy (NCBI): domain Eukaryota; kingdom Metazoa; phylum Chordata; class Mammalia; order Rodentia; family Muridae; genus Acomys; species Acomys minous. The sequence goes on from NC_140489.1 coordinate 111,441,456, forward strand.
AATCAACAAAATCAGAAATGAAAAGGGAGACATAACAACAGACACTGAGGAAATCCAAAGAATCATTGGGGCTTACCTCAAAAGCCTGTAGTCCACAAAATTGGAAATTCTAAATGAAATGAACACTTTTCTTGATAGATTCCACTTACCAAATTTAAATTAAGATCAAATAAACACATTAGTCCTATAATCCCTAAGAAAACAGAACCAGTTATTAAAAGTCTCCCATCCAAAGAAAGCCCATGGTAGAGATGGTTTCAGCACAGAATCTTACCAGATTTTCAAAGGAGAGCTAATTCCAATACTCATCAAACTATTATACAAAATAGAAAAAGAAGGAACATTGTCAAGTTCATTTTATGAGGCCACAATCACCCTGATACATAAATTGCACAAAGGCCCAACAAAGAAAGTCGTTCAGACCAATTTCCTGGATGTACATTGATACAAAAAATACTCAACAAAATATTCGCAAACCGAATCCAAGAAACATCAAAAATATCATCCACCATGATCAAGTAGGCTTCATCCCAGGCATGCAGGAGTGGTTCAGTATATGAAAATCCATCAACATGATCCACTATATAAACAAACTGAGAAAGAAAAAAACCACATGATCATCTCATTAGAAGCTGAAAAAACATTTGACAAAAATCCAACACCCATTCCTGTTAAAAGTCTTGGAGAAATCAGGGATACAAGACCCATACCTAAATGTGGGTTCCTTTCTCTGGGTCGTAGAGTTTTTTCTTCAGCCTTCTGGAGGCTAGCTGAGGAGGGCTCTGTCCTGAGAACTGGTCACAAGGAAGGCCTCCTGGGCAGGGAGGGAGCTTTCTGGCCAGATCCCCCAGGTTGAGGGAGCACAGGGTGGCCATGTGCTTAGCCAGGATTGAGACAACAGGAGTCCTTTTCCCTTCCATTGGAGGAAGAGAGCCTCAGACTTGTAAAAAGCCAGGTAACCAACTGCACTTGGTTAAAATAAAGACAGTCAAGAGTCGAAGAGCTAGATTTTTAGTTCACTAAGCTTAATGATAAAAGAAAGACTAAGACAGGGAGTTATGGAGGGAGAAAAGAGGAGTGCGTGCCCCCACCCCAGACCTCTGGTGTATCAGAATTGAAGGAGCCACACCCAGGACAACTCTCAGGGTCTTGTCTCCTGGGTAGCTTTGATATGTATTTCTTCAAAGAGCCAGCTTTTGATACCCTTTGGCCTAAGGTCTATGTGGTTTGCTTTGGAAGTGTCCCTGCAAAGAACTAGCCTTTTAACACATTTTGGGGTCTGATGGATTGTTGCCAGCAGGGAGTATGCTCACCTATTTCTGAGCACAAAGTTTATCAGAAGGGAGTATCTCCAACTACAGACAAAGGCCCACACCTAAACACAATAAAGACAATATACATCAAGCCAATAGCCAACAACAAATTAAGTGGATTTCATTTTCTAAGTCACATATGTAACTACACTGTGCTTTCTATATTCCTATGCGTAAATTTGTCTTAATGGGAGGTGTGTGTTTGTGTGTGTGTGTATGTGTGTGTGTGTGTGTGTGTGTGTGTGTGTGTGTGTGTGTGTGTGTTATGTTTCCCAGAACCCAGTTTTCCCTGTGAAGAAGTGTGACTGCCTTCATAGGACAGATATGCATTCCCTATAGTGAGTCAGGTCTCTCACTGATAATCTGAGTAGTGCAGATTTAACTCAGCAGTAACTTTAAACTGAATGTGGGAGCATGCATTTACTGTAATGACATGAAAGCATCATACATCATTCGGAATATGTAGCAGTCAGTCTGAATTCTGATATCAGAACACATGAGAAGGATTATGTCATATGATATGAAATAAAAACATGGCACAGATTAATAGTTAGGACTTAGAACTTCCATATAAGGCCAGCATACTTTGGACTGTGGCATTGATGACACTGGGATGTGTGATGGTTGTTCTTGCTTGTCAACTTGAACACTTCTTAAATTAGCTAAAATTTGAAAAAAAGAACACATCTGTGAGGGATGTCTGCTTAATTTGAAGTGGGAAGAAGTACTTCCAATCCAACCTTTAATCCATCTTAATACCTTTAATCCAGTTCTAATCTGGGCCATGCCTTCTTCTGGAAGCCCACATAAGGACATGGAAGAAGGAGGCTTTTGACCTTTGCCTGCCTCCTCTCACCTTGCAAACAAGTCCATTCCTTCACTAGCGTTAGAGCCTACTTCTTCCAGCATAGACAGAAGACCAAGTGAGACATCCAGCCTCATGGACCGAACAACCACTGGATTCTTGGACTTTCTATTCATAGTCAGCCATTGTTGGATTAGCTGGACCACAGACCACAGATTATAAGTCATTCTAATCAGTCCCTAAATTCTGTTACTCTAGTGAAACACTGACTAGTACAGGATGTGTTGATATTTGTAGTCCATGAGCAATGGTGCTGTGGTTGTTTGCACCTGAAGAGTCACAGACTTAGTCCTTTCAAAACCAACTTTACACAGAAGGAAAATGTTTAAAAAACATTTGAGGGAGGAGCACAAGAATTGATTTTCTCTTATAATATCCATCGACACATGAACAAATTAAAATTGTTCATGTAAATTTGTATAAAAGTGCCAACTTCTCGATGTCATGACTGAAAGATGACCAAAAGGAATGCCACGTTACCAACCTTCCTGATGGAGGACGGGACAATGTTTCATGGATAAAATGTGAACCTTGCTAACACTAAGTTGATAAATGAAATTATAAGAACTTGGATTTGAATACGAGCACATAATTCTCTAGTTTATTTTGCACATTCCTTTTAATGTATGGACAAGATTGATCCATGATAAAAGTCTAGTGTAAATCAAATGGAGCTCTAAGTGCTGTGACTGTCAAAACAATGATCCCAGCCTTGGAAGGAGGCAAAGGGGATGGCTACACATTCTCTCTGTACAGTGCCGCATCTGGTTTTCTCTTTGGTTGGTCCTTTTGTAGCTCCATAGGAACAGTTTAGTTTGTAGATTTATGTTCAGTATAAATGTATATAATTTATGCTCAATGGAATGGATAAGCCGAAGGATTATGTCTGGAGCTTCCCCCCGTCCCAACATTAGCTAGTGTTTTGTTTAAATCTAACCAAGCAAGCTTTTAAATTGCCTTTATGTACATAACTTCTCAAATCATAATTGTTCCTCCAGTAATTAATGAGTTGAGGAATGAAGATATAGCTTAGAGACAAAGCATTTGCCTAGCATGCTCAAGGCATTGAGTTCCATCCCTGGCAAATGAAATTAAAAAAAAAAGAAAGAGCTAAATAACCAATTGAATAAAATCTATGTTACAAGTTCATTCTTTGACAGTTGCTTATACTTTGAGTTTTTATACTTTAGAATATTGTCCTCTTAGCAAGTCATAGGTTACTTGGCAATGTTTCTTTAGTGGTACTTAAAATAATGCCCTGACTCCCAAAGAGGGCTAAATGGATTATGTTGCCACTTGGGCATCAATCTGCATCTCATTATGGGAAAGTAGTCCACAGCCCCTTCTATTTATTTTATGAGACCAGGCTATCCTTGAACTCATGAGCCTCCCACCTTGGCCTTCTGACTGCTGGGGCTGCAGCCATGCACCTCTATGTCTGCCCATCCTAAGATGCTTTGAAAAAGCAGTGGTATGGAAACACTCTGCAGTAGACACTTGTCATTATTTCATCTGTGCAATCTCATAGACATACTCCTATGAAACTATCTGTGGTGTTTTTAAAAAACATATTCTGTATGTTTTCTGGCCTCCTTTGACACTGGGAGGTGGATATGTGGCATATTAGCCTAGACTAAATTAGAAACTAATGTCTCAAGAAAATAGACTTCAGGGAATTCTCTCTGGGGATGGCGCTGCCTGTGGTGAGACAGGATAGTCCTCAGATTATCCATGGCTGAGGTGAGAGGCCAGAGCAGCTCCTGGGATGAGATGGTGAGGTGCCATTAATCCTGTGCCTGATTGGACAGCCTGGATCCTCTGCAGTGACACAGTCTATGGTCACCTCTCCAGCTACCATGGAAATGTGAACGCACTCACCCCTATTCTTCTCTGATTGGCTGGAACGAGGTGCTTGTACCAATGAACACAAACTGGAATAGAAAAAGGCTGAGAATGTCTACAGTGTTTGGTGTTTGGAAGGCAACTTGGTTTTCTACCTACCCAGGTATTTTGGTGTCTCAAAAATCATCTTGTTTGAGATGTGATGTTTTAAGGATGCCCAAAGACCTGCAACATTTCTATGTTGCAGAGGTTTTATCCCTGCAACCCATTTTCTTTTTCAGTGGGCATGGAACTTGAGGAGCCTGCCTCCATTGCCAAAGTGTTCAAGGCCAGCTCAATACTTTTGCAAAACAGTGCTGTGAGCACATAGGTCAAAAATAGCCAATGAGGGCTTGTGGAGGGCTAAAGACAGTGAGGAGGACCCAGTGTTCTTGGATTTTCTCAAGTTCTCTGACTGTTTCTGTCATTCACTGTATTGCTTGCTCTCAGGAGGCTGGTGGCGTAGTTGAATGATATTGCACTTGAAATGACTCCTTGGCTTCAGTGGTGATCTTAAGGTCCCCAAGTGTCTATCCCAGAGCTAAGAGATCATTCCTGGCATCTGAAATACAATTGTTATCTTGTGGTTAAGGGGTAAGGACTTATTTGGCTATGGAATACATTTTTGGCTATTTCATCCTGTAGCAAGCCTAGGAACGAAGGATGCAGTGCTTAGGGTATGACTAGAGTTCAGGCAGTTAGCATCAGACAAAGGTTCTTTGGCCTATGGGGAAGAGTCACTACACTTGGAGGGGCCAAGAACACACTCATATAGAACTATGACTTCACTTAGTGTTAAGACTTCCTGTGATGATCCCTAGGCTTTATAGAATCCTTTAAAACATTCTCATTCTGTTGAAATCAGCCATTTCTGGTTTCATAAGCATGATACATTCATACATGATTATCTTCCCAGTGAATTATATGATTAACACTCAAAGAAAGGAAAAAGAAGTAGACATTGGCAGCTGGCATACATACCCAAGGCAAGCAGCTGCATTTCAGCAGGAGAGGAGATTTCCTGTGATAACACCCCCTCTCCCCTGTGAGCTTCTGCAGACCCTCAGCAATTCACTAAGTAACCAAAAGATTGGGGGGGTTGGACACCAGCAGCACATTTTACTGATTTAAACAGTGTGGGTACAACCATTTATTGGACCACAGGCAAAAGTCCTGATGTTTGGTTAAAACAGAGTGCTGTGTCACTGTGAAACAAAGATCTGGGGAAACATAAACCCCAGATCGCTAGGATTGCTTTATCACAAACAACCAAGCCTTCTGCTACCATTGGGAAAATAGTAACAGACTTCCAATAGAAAAACAGTTCTAGAAGGAACAGCTGTTTGGAAAATACAATTTGCAGAGAGTACAGTAAGCACACATCTAGAAATTGGTGAATATCCTCTGTATAATAAATATAGCTTAATGAAAAGAGGCAACATTAAATTATACTAAAATTTTAAGATAAAGACTCCTGCTGCAGAAATGACAGAGCCATACATATAAATACACTGCCTTTTCTTGAATAATAACTCCATCTATTCCTGGGTAAAAGCAAAATGTAAATTTATATCTTTTATTTACTTATTTTTTGGTTTGTTTCTTATCAAGGTTACTAGAAGTTATCAATGTCTTTGATGTTTAAGCATTTGTTCATGTAGACTTTTTGTATTATGTTAGGGAAAGTTGACATTCTACAGGTGAAGTGGGGAATTGTTTAATTAAGTTTAATTAGGACATGAACAGTTGTATTTTATAGTCACAACTATCATTAAGACAATAGCTGGGAGAAACAAAATATGGATGCAAATAAATGCACTGTGTCAGCTCATGGTTAACTGAAAGGCTTCAAGAGAATTGTAGACAGTGACATAAACTTAGGCAAGTGTCAGCGTGTGTGTGTGTGTGTGTGTATGTGTGTGTGTGTGTGTGTGTGTGTGTGTGTGTGTGTGAGAGAGAGAGAGAGAGAGAGAGAGAGAGAGGTGGGGGGGGGAGAGCGAGCTCAGATTCTGGCTTCCAGTAAGTTGACCGGTGATGCCAATCAATACTACATGTTACTAGAGACAGGACTGAGGTGGCGTAAATGATAAGTTCAGTGATTCAAAGGTTCAGCTGCAACTATTTACAACACACGCAAGTCACAGTGTCTCAAAGACTGTCTCATACATTAACTTGTCTGGGTTTTGATGAGAGTATTAAAAAAAAATCACATAGACAGAGGGCTTGGAAGAGCTAGCAAAATGGATGCGGACAAGAGGGAATGTGTGTGTCTATCTGCAAAGCAGGCTGAGAGCCAGCAGACAAATCGGGACCAGAGGTGTCATAGAGACAGGAAGGAAAGAGTGACAGGGATAGACGGGGACTGAGCAGTTGGCAATTAATTGAGCAGTTGGGCTCTTTCCCTAGTTGTCACTAGGGAAGAGTTCTGAATGTTAGCCAGCCATGTCTCACCCTCTTCCTTCCCAGTATCCCTCCTCTTCGGATTTCCTTTTTTCTTTTCCTTCGCCTGTCTTCTCTTCTTCATTTCTTCTCAGATCTCCCAAAATCTTGTGACCAAGAGAAGGTTTTGGAGACTCAACTCCATCTCTCAGATCCCATGTTTGCTTTATGTAGTGACAGTTGGATGTATTCAAGACAGTTTCTTATCCAAATTCAACTTCTCCTACCTTCTGCAGGTGACTAGTTCTAGGATAAGCTTTGAGGGACAGAAGGGTTCCTGGGTCATGAGGAAATCAGTAGGGAAAGGAAGAATCTTTCGATAGTATTCTAAATGCCAGGATTTAGCGGGGGTGGTGGGGGGCTGTGTGGACTTGGATATCAGAACTGGGTATAAGAAGGATTCCTGAGTAGTAAGAAGAGAAAGGAGGTGAACAGGAATAGGTCAAATAGAGTTCCAAGATGGTGGTGCCTATTATGCACTGTATCTGATCTACTGCACTGAGACCAGGGACTGGACTAGGATCCACAGACTGCAACAGCTGGAGAACACTAGGTGAGTGGGGTCCCACACAGTGCAGACCATGGGCGGGTCTGACCCTGGGGCAACCAACAGCCCACAGAGGTCCTGAACCCACTCTCCAGACTTTGGAATGGAACCCACCTGCAACTGCAGCCAGCCTCTATAGCCCAGGCTCAGTGTGTGTGATGGTGGAAAACCAGAGCTTCTGGCCTAGGCAAGTCTCAGGAAAACAGGTGAATCTGTCCTCAGACACCCCTACCCACCCCACTCCAGTCCACAGAGATCCCCAGAGGTCTCAGGGAAGCCCACGGTGCCCAGCCACAGCACATGTGGTTTGAACGGGTCCACACTGGAGCCAGGCAGCCAGCTTCAGTGGACCAAGCCTGCAAAATTGGGCTGATAGAACCTGGCCCAGACCCCATGGCCGGCAGGGACTCTCAAGCTCACGGGAGAAGCTGGACTGCCCTGAGGGGTCTGCAGGGGGCTTTGAATTGCAGCCACTGCTCAGTGGGACTGAACCACAAAAGGTGTGCAATCTAGACTGGTCCCCTATCTAGACTGGTCCAGGAAGGAACCTGACTGCAGGCCACAGTGGTCTGGGCCTGGACAATTGGGCAGATATAGCCCAGCCTGGACAGTCCCCACAGCCCAGCAGGGACTCCCACACTCTTGGGAGAAGCTGGGCATCCCTGAGGGGTCTGGACAGGGTCTGAACTGCAACCACAACTTAGTGGGACAGAACCACCAAAGTTCTGCTGTCTGAACAGGTCTGAGGAGGAACCTATCTACCTGACACAGCAGTCTGTGTCTACACAGTTGGGCAGTTAAAAGCTGGCCTGGCCAGTCCCCATGGCCCAGGGGGTCTCCCATAGGCTTGGGAGAGGCTGGACTGCCCTGAGGGATGAGGAGAGAAAGTTAAACAGTGGCCTCCAACACAGCTGGTCTGAATCCCCTCAGTAGTGTGAACAGGATCAGGCAGAAACCTACCTCTGCTGACCCAGTCAGGAGCTTAAGGTGTAGAGCAAAGTCTCATGGAGCAGAAACCAGGTCACCTCCTGGTTCCAGGGAAGAATTCCCTGATCCCCACAGGCAAGGGCATATACCTATAATCACTCACCAACTATCTACTCTCAACGACCAATGAAGGGCACCAGAAGTTACCACCCAATATCAGAGATAGCAAGATGACTAAAGGACAGCATAAGAACGCAAAAAACAAAAATCAAACTCGGCATCTCCAGATGCCAGCTATCCCGAAGAAAGCAACCTTGAGAACTCAAACACAATCAAAATACGAGAAAATGACCTCAAATACTTAGTAATGGAGATGATAATGGAGGAAATGAATAAAATTCATAATCAAATGCACGAAGACACAGCCAAAGAGGCAGAAGACATAAAAAGAGGCCTACAGGAAAATACAAACAACCAGATGAAGGAAATCAATAAAACAGTTCAAAATCTGAAGATGAAAATGGAAACAGTGAAAAACCACAGACAGAAGAAAAATGGGAATAAGAGACCTTAGAGAAGAAATTAAGCAACACAGAGGTGAGCTTCTCTAACAGAATCCAAGAAATGGAGGAACAAATCTAGGGACTAGAAGATACAGTCATAGAACTCGAAGCAACCATCAAAGAAAATGCCAAATCTGAAAAATTCCTGACACAAAATATCCAAGAAATCAAGAACACAATGAAAAGACGAAACCTGAGAATAATAGGCATTGAGGAAAGAGAAAACACCTGATTTCAAGCACAGAAAATATCTTCAATAAAATCATAGAAGAAAAATCCCCCAATTTAAAGAAGGAGATGCATATAAACATATAAGAGGCCTTTAAAACACCAAATAAATAGACCAGAAAAGATAATCTTCCCACCACATAATAATAAAACACAAAATATATAGAACAAAGAAAAATATTAAAAGTAGCAAGAGAAAAAGGCCAAATAACATACAATGGCAAACTTTTCAGAATTACACCTGACTTCTCAGCAGAGACCATAAAAGCCAGAAGGGCCTGCAACCTGAAGAGACCACAGATGCCAGCCCAGACTACTATACCCAGAGAAACTATCAATAGCTATTGAAAGATAAAACAAAATATTCCATGACAAAAACAAATTTAAACAATTCCTTTCCACAAAATCAGCTTTACAAAAGTTACTAGAATTAAAACTCCACACCAAAGGGACAAGACACAACCAAAACTACACAGGAAATAGATAACTACATCATCATAAAAACACAACCAGACAAACTCTGTACTGTAGCAAACATCAAAAATTAAGAAACTTAACAGTAACTGGTCATTAATATCTATCAACAACAATGGGCTCAATTATCCAATAAAAAGACACAGACTAACTGGGTGGATGCAGAAACAAGATCCAACATTCTTCTGCATTCAAGAAACACATCTCACCTACAAGGACGGACATTGCCTCAGGGTAAAAGGCTGGAAAAATAATTCAAGCAAACAGTCACAAGAAGCAAGCTGATGTAGCTTTTTAAATATCTAATAAAATGAATTTCAACCAAATTAATCAAAAAGGATGAGGAAAGACGCTTCATACTGATCAAAGGTAAAATCAACCAAGAGTACATCACAATTCTGAACATCTACGGTCCAAATACAAGGGCACTCACATTTGTAAAAGAACTACTAACAAAGCTTAAACCACACATCGATCCCCCCACTTTCACTGAAGGATAGGTCGTTGAAACAGGAACTAAGCATATTTACAGAACTTTTCACCCAAACACAAAGGATTATACCTTTTTCTCAGCACCTCGTGGAACCTTCTCCAAAATTGATCACATAGTAGGTCACAAAGCAAGCCTCAACAGATAGAAGAAGATTGAAATAATGCCTTGTACCTTATCAGATCGCCATAGTCTAAGGCTGGACTTCAACAACAACAGAAATAACTAAAGCCTACACACACAGAAACTAAATGACTCTCTACTTAATGACACCTGGGACAGGGAAGAAATAAAGAAATTAAGGACTTACTGAAATTCAGTGAAAATGAAGGAACAACAAATCCAAAATTGTGGGACATACTGAAAGTGGTGCTAAGAGCAAAATCCATAGCACTTCGTGCCTTTAAAAAGAAATTGGAAACATCCTACATAAGCAACTTAACACATCTGGAAGCCCTAGGAAAAAAAAGAATCAGAAACACCCAAGCAGGGTAGACATCTGGAAATAATCAAACTTGGGGCTGAAATCAATAAATTAGAAACAAAGAGAACAATTCAAAGGATCAACAAAACCAGAAGTGAAAAGGGAGACATAACAACAGACACTGAAGAAATACAAAGACTCATAAGATCCTACTTTAAAGGTATTTATGCCACAAAATTTGAAAATCTAAGGCAAATGGTCAATTTTCTTGATCAATTCCACTTGCCAAAATTGAATCAACATCAGATAAACAAATTAAATAGTTCTATTTCTCCTATAGAAATAGAAGCAATCATTGATAGTCTCTCAGCCAAAAAAAAAAAAAAAGCCAGGAGCCAGATGTTTTCAGTGCAGAATTCTACCAGACCTTCAAAGAAGAGCTAATACCAATACTCTTCAAGCTATTCCAAAGGATAGAAATGGATGAAACATTACTAAATTCATTCTTTGAGGCCACAGTCATGTTGATACATAAACCCCACAAAGACACAACAAAAAAGAGAGTTTCAGACCAATTTTTCTTATGAACATTGATGCAAAAATACTCAATAAAATACTCATAAAATGAGTAAAAGAACATATCAAGGATTTCACTTACCAGTAGGCTTCATTCCAGGCATGCAGGGATGGTTTAATGTAAAGAAATCCATCAATGTAATCCACCATATAAACAAAATGAAAAGAAAAATACGTTATAATCTCCTTAGATGCAGAAAAATCATTTGACAAAATCAAACACCCATTCATGTTTAAAGTTTTGGAGAGATCGGGGATACAAGGCACATATATAAACATAATAAAGGCTATATACAGCAAGCCAATAGCCAAGATTGAATTAAATGGAGAGATACTCAAGGAAATTTCTCTAAAATCGGGAACCAGACAAGGCTGCCCACTCTCTCCATATCTCTTCAATATAGTTCTTGAAGTTCTAGCCAGAGCAATAAAACAACAAAAGGAGATCAAGGGGATCCAAATGGAAAAGGAGGAAGTCAAATTATCCCTATTTGTAGATGATATGATAGTGTACATAAGCGACCCACAAAATTCCACCAGAGAACTCCTACAGCTGATAAACACCTTCAGCAAATTGGCTGGATACAAAATTGACTCTAAAAAGTCAGTAGCTTTTCTATATACTAGTGACAAACATGCAGAGGAAGAAATTAGGAAAACAACACCCTTCAAGATAGCCACATGCAATATAAAATATCTAGGAGTAACTCTAACTAAACAAGTGAAGAACTTGTTTGGAAAAAACTTCAAATCCCTGAAGAAAGAGATTGAAGTTGACATCAGAAGATAGAAGGATCTCCCTTGTTTGTGGATCAGGAGAATTAACAGTAAAAATGGCCATCTTACCAAAAGCAATTTACAGATTCATTGCAATCCTTATCAAAATACCAACACATTTTTAAAGACATTGAAAGATCAATTCTCAAATTCATATGGAAGAACAAAAAACCCAGATTAGCTAAAATAATCCTATACAATAAAAGATCCTCTGGAGGAATTCCAGTACATGATTTCAAGCTGTACTATAGAGAAAAGTAATTAAAACAGCATGGTACTGGCATAGTAGTAGGCTGGTTGATCATTGGAATCAAATCGAAGACCCAGAAATGAATCCACACACATATGGTCACTTGATTTTTGACAAAGAAGCCAAATCCAGTCAATGGAAAAAGGATATTCAACAAATGGTGCTGGTCTAACTGGATGTCCACATGTAGAAAAATGCAATTGGACCCATATTTGTCACCATGCACAAAACTCAAGTCCAAGTGGATTAAAGATCTCAATATAAAGCCAGAGATACTAAATTGGTTAGAAGAAAAAGTGGGGAAGAGCCTGGAACACATTGGCAAAGGAGACAACTTCCTGAACAGAACATCAACATTCCAGGACTTAAGGTCAGCAATTAATAAATGGGACCTCATGAGGCTGAGAAGCTTCTGTAAGGCAGGAGACACTGTCAACAGAACAAAGCAACAGACTACAGACTGGGAAAAGATCTTCACCAACCCTACATCTGACAAAGGTCTAATATCCAGAATATATAAAGAACTCAAGAAATTAAACACCACCAAACCAAATAATCCAATTGAGAAATGGGGCTCAGAACTAAACAGAGAATTCTCAACAGAGGAATATCAAATGGCTGAGAAACACTTGAAGAAATGCTCAACATCTTTAGTTATCAGAGAAATGCAAATCAAAATGACTCTGAGATTCCATCTTACACCCATTAGAATGGCTAAGATCAAAAATTCAAGTGACACCACATGCTGGTGAAGATGTGGAGAAAGAGGAAGATTCCTTCATTACTGGTGGGAATGCAAACTAGTACAACCACTTTGGAAATGTATCTGGTACTATCTCAGAAAACTGGCAATAGGGCTTCCTCAAGACCCAGCTATTCCAATCCTTGGAATATACTCAGAAAATGCTCCACCATGCAACAAGGACATATGCTGAACCATGTTCATAGCAGCCTTAGTCATAATAGCCAGAACCTGGAAATGGCCTAAATGTCCCTCAGTTGAAGAATGGATAAAGAAGCTGTGGAACATTTATACTATGCAATACTACTCAGCTATTAAAAACAAGGAAATCCCAAAGTTTGCGGACAAATGGTTTGAACTAGAAATGGTCATACTGAGTGCGTTAACCTAGAAGCAGAAAGACTCACATGGTATATAGTCACTTATAATTGGGCACTAGCCCAAAAGGCATGTCCTATGAAAGTCTTTACTTACCAGGAGATTGGGATAGATGTGAGGACATACTACTGGGACTCTAGGTAAAAGAAATATAGGAGATGGGGAAATAGAAGGATCCAGAGGGTCCTAGAAACCTAAAAGAAGAACATCATGATGGGTAGATCAGGGCCCAGTGGGTCTGCTCAAACTATTGCACTAACCAAGGACAATACAATAGTAAACATCGAATCCCTACTCTGATCTAGCCAATGGACAGGACATTCTCCACAGTTATGTGGAGAGTGGCCACTGACTCTGACATGAACTCTGTTGCCCCATATTTGACCACCTCCCCTTGATGGGGAGACCTGGTGGCACTCAAAGAAAGTATAAGCAGGCTACCAAGATGAGACTTGATAGCTTATGACTGTGTAGTCAGGGAGGAGGTCTGCCTCAGTCATATACCTAAGGGAGGGGAATAGGGTGAAATCATGAGGAAGGGAGGAACAGGAGTATACAAGTGATGGAATAACAATTTAGTTGTAATCTGAATAAATTAAATATTAAAATAAATAAATAAACAAATACCACCCACATACAAAAGAAAGAAAGAAAAAAGAAAGAAAGAAAGAAATAGGTCAAATATACCAATTAAGAGCCAGCATCAGAACATATGTAAAATGTAGACAAGTATTCAGAAGTACAAGTGTTGAAAGAAGGGGGGAAACTAACTCTGGAGATTGTAAAACCAGGGAAGCGTGAATGTAGCAGCCAGGCTGGCAGACAAGGCTGGGGAGAAGCCACAGGCCTATCAGCTTTTCTTCCAGAGAGCACAGACGAAGACTTCTCTCTGCTTTTGCTTTGCACTTCTCTGTTTGGTTCATTTTCTACATCTCCTTTTTCTATATATTCATATATTCATCCACCATCTTATTCAGCAAACAGTTGCTGAACATTCACCATGCACACAGACGAAAAGAGAGCCTCCTTGGCTTTAGAGCTTAGACTAGTCACCCACAGGCCTCCGAACTTGCTGTGATGAGCGAAGTCAGGCACAAGTCCTGTTGACATCCTGCAGGAGTAGATGTCATCATGGGTCACCGAGGAACAAGCTTCAGTGACTCTGTCATCATAGGCTCAGGTGCCCTTTCTTTGAGAAACGCGGGAATGCCCATCTTCTCTTCTGAGTGTTCTCTTACAAAGCCTTTGGGAATAGTGTCCCTTGGACAAACGTGTTAGGTTTTTGACCTCTTGTTCAGAATCTCTCAGCCATGTATTTTGTCATAGTCCTTAAGATGTTGCACATTTCCGGCTTAACGTCTCCTTCTGTCTTAGGATATTTCATCTCATAAAGTCATTAACTTTCAGACTTAAAATGAACAGTTCATCTCTTTGTCTGTTTCATATTCACTGGGGAAAAAAGTAAAAAAAAAAATCAAAGAAATTCTAACCTTCTTGCCTCTGGCCAACTCAACGACACTGATTGACGAAGTGGCTGAGAATGATTAATGAAATAATGTCACTTTATAAACAAGAATTAAATCCCCTGATGTCTTTTTGTAATTACAGGCAACAAGAATCTGACTCTTATGAATTCAAAGTTAAACATTCAAGTCTGTTGATAATTGAGCATTTTAAGTTAGTAGAAAAACATATTCTGGGAAACAAACCAGTGCATCTAGAAAGCCATGCGAGTTTATTAAGCACTTTAAAGGGTATATGGTTTGCAGTATTGTGAGTGAGTACAGACAAAAATCTACTGTTTGGGTAGCCTTTGATTTTCTTCAGGGAGAAATCTTGTTTAAAATTCTGTCCTTTGAGAAAGTCAGAAAGAGAGAGATGCCTTAATCCCAGAATAAAGCTTCAAAATGATATTAAGCAGAAATGGTATGCTTCTGAGCTTAAAACTTGATAACTTGTAAACAGTTTATGGCTATGATTTCAAGCATTCAGTTATGCTTGATATTAATTAAGAGGGATACTATGTGCTTTCCTCCCAGAATATAAAATTCAAAGGCCAAATTGATACATAATCTAAAAGTAGCAAGACATACAAGTGTTGATCGAAGGGGCTTATCAATGCATGACTACCTTCAGTGTGTACAGACATAAATGGGCCTCTTATTTTTCTCCACTTCTACTGGAGGACTATATGATGGACATTTGACACAAAAAATGATCACAAAAGAAATGAAAAGTATGAGACGCTACAAAAGCCATACTCCAGGAACAGTACACAAGTTTGAAACTCTTTGTTTGTTTGGTTGGTTTTTGGTTTTTCGAGACAGGGTTTCTCTGTATAGCCTTTGACGTCCTGGACTCACTTTGTAGACCAGGCTGGCCTCAAACTCATAGAGATCTGCCTGCCTCTGCCTCCCTGAGTGCTGGGATTACAGGCGCGCACCACCACGTCTGATAAGTTTGAAGCTCTTAAGCATCTTAGTTTGTAAATGTTGTTTTTTTACTTCCTCAGATGAGGGGATGAGATGCGAACTGTTTCCGAGCCTCTCTAGTTCTTTCTGAACTCTTGCTGGCTGGTTCAACTCAGCTGTCCTAGCCCAAACTCTCCTCTCCAAGCTGACTGATTCAAAGCTTGGCTTCTGACTGAACTGCTCTGTCTGGCCTCAACTAATTCTGGTAATTTGTTCTAATCTTCTGTTTCCTTCTGTCTTCAACTGTGTCCAGCTTGTTATCTCTGCACCTGTGTCTGTATAAAGAACTCTTGGTTTAAAAAAATCTCTCTCTCTCTCTCTCTCTCTCTTGCTCTCTCTCTCTCTCTCCTCCCCCTCTCTCTGCCTCTGTCTCCCCCATTCCCTCTTTCTCACTCCCCTGCCCCACCATCCGCTGCTCTTAAGTTGTCTCTCTTTCCTGTCCTGTTCTTATGAGAGTTGAGCGTATCCTATCCCCGACTCATTCTGTCAGAGACTTTCTCTGATTTGTCATTTTGCCCCCCAATTAAGCATCAATTTCAAACGTGGCTGCTTTCTTCTATAAACTAACCTTATCTTCATTGTTTGGGATTAAAGAGGGGTTTGAGAAAGTAGCATGTGTTTGTTTGAACTTGATTTTGTAAATTGGCCTCTGTTTTTTACTCTCTTGGACTCAACAATGAAAGCAAGATGGCATACTGAGGAGAAAAGAAACAGAACAGAACGGATCTGGCCAAACAGAACAAAAAGAGGGAACGTTTGCACACAGTTACAGACAGCATCTTTTCATTTAATGAGGGGACAGATGCCAGTCTCTGTCTGCTTCTCTGTGCTCTGAGGCTGGCATTGGAGGCCTCAGTTGCCCTAGAACCCCAGGAGATTGGGTTTGTCTAGTGGGAGACCATGTGACCACTTCTTTGGTCCTGGTCCTGTTGTAATGGTGGCCGTGTCCCTCCAGGGTCCCACCTCCTACCTAGCTTCCTCCCTCTATGGCTGCTGCTTTCCCTGAGTTCCGGTTCTGTTTCCCATGCACTTCTTCTCTGGACAATGGTGCTAATAGCTGGGCCACGCTAGTCTAAGATTTCTCTATGCCCAGCGTACCTCTTCAAAGTTCACACTGATAATCTCTTTCATCTTAAAAGAAAAAGAAACTCACAAAGATTCATTTATCTCACTTTATGGGTTGTGAGTGTTTTACCTACATGCATGCTTGTGTACCATGTGTGTGCCTGGTGATCACAAAGGCCAGAAGGTAGCACTGGATCACCTGTAATTAGAGCTATGGATAGTTATGAGCTTCTGTGTGCATGTTGGGAACTGAACCAGGGTCCTCTGAAAAGCAGCGAGTGCTCCTTCATAAACCCTGGCTGAATGGACTATTTGTTTCCTGCTATGGTCCTAATTAAAGGATGCCAATTGCATGCCTGATGGATTCAGAAACTTTAATGAAATCCTCTAATGATTGCTAATGGTTATGGCGAAGGCCTCTTACATCTCTCCACATCTTAGGATTAAATGGCTTGCCTAGCTCTGCTTCCGGTGTCATCTGACAGCAAGCACTCAACCATGCTTCTCTCAGTGCTTTTGATTACAGAAGCTCGTTTTCATGTTTGCTTGCCAGAGAGGACTCTGAGCCATCCTGTCTTTCCTTGGCTTTTGCTGGGCAGACATTTGTAATACACCCTACACAGAAGCTCTGACCTGACATAGACTCCCTGGTAGTGGCTCTTTTGTTCTATGTTGTACCTAACCCTGCCATGGCAGAGGAATTTTATGCTTTCCAATTCAGGTTCAGCAATGTGAAGCTGCCGGTGCCAAATTAATAATTAGGAAATGAGATTGAAACCACAAAATCACCTGCTAACCAACATTTACTAAAATAAAGTCTCAAGATACAGTGTTAATTCAAGCCTCCGACACATGCCAGGTGTGAAAAATGAGCCTTCTGCGCCATGGAGGTGGACAGATTCTGACCTTATGGGAAAAGGAAATGGCCAATCTCAAACCTCAGCTCTTTCCAAAAAGGAAAGCTGTGTCTTCTGGCTTGAGACCAAATTGCCTGACTTGGGGTCTGTTGCAGGATCCTGTATTATTAATCTCTATGGCATTTTGCCGTAAAACAAGGGCATACACACAAATCTATGGTGGGTTAATGTTTTCAGGTGAATTGAAGTTTAAATTAATGGATCAAAATATATGCCTATTCAGATGTCATAAACATGCTGCAAATTAATAACCAGATCCATATACCTTTGTGAGTAAAACTTCTGGCTAGAGAAATACCTCTGCGGGAAAAGTGCTCACTGCACAAGTGAAAACACCTGAATTCAAATCCCTAGAATCCCTGCAAAGCTGGGCATGGCACTGGCCACGTGTAACCCCACCATGTGTGCAGTAAAATGGGGCACACAGGCAGAGAGGTCACTAGAAGTTGACTGGCCAGCGAACATGATGCACACAGGAGTGAATAACAAAAAGGCTGTATCTCAAATGAGGGCTGACACCCAAGATTGTCTTCTTGATCTTCATGTGTACTGTGGCACACATGCACACATGTGAACACACACATACATACAGTACATACAACATACATATACATGTATGTATTTTTTTTTGAAAAAGGAATCAAAGGCTGTTCTTCCAGAGAACCTTGGTTTGATTCCCTGGACCCACACGGCGGCTTACAGGAATCTGTAGCTCTGGTCCTGGGAGGTTTAATGTCCTCTTCTGGTCTCTGAGGGCACTTCAACCATGTGGTGCACATACACACATGCAGGCAAAACACCCATGAACACATAAAACAAAACAAAATGAGAGAGAATAAACGTTATTTAAAACAGGAGGATAAACTTTCCCAAATGGACTCTAGTCGCTAGAATTAGTGATGAATGTCTCGGCTCTCCCCCAGGATTGTGCCTCTGGTTTCTTTCAGATTAGCCATGCCTGTGCCAATGAAACATAAAAGAAGGTAGCAGGTGGCACTCTTGGGTAGAAGTTTAATGTGTAAGTGTGCAATGTGCCACATGATCTTCCTGCCATAACCTAGCAAGGCCTCTGTTGAGGTGCTTCCTCTCATAGCCTAGGCCTTTACGTGAGGTTGAGGGGACCATTGCTATCCAACTCGAAGCAAGCATGCTGCATGAACACAACATGGCTTTGTTACGTAGAGCAAGTGAAATTCTGGAGTCACCTCCTGTGAGACTGAGCCTATATACAAAGTAACAAGGTTCTAAAAAAAAAAAAAAAGTTACCTTAAGACACACACAAAAAAATCTGAACCCATAAAAACACCGAGGGAGACGCAATGTCTTCGGGAGTTGCATTTCTCATGAAGAGCTAAACGGGACATAAATCTAATGACAAGGGATAATTCATAGATATTACAGATATAAATAATTTTTATGAGAGTGGGTCGTAAACCCCAACTGCAATGGCTATAAAGTCTCGTGATCATCTAGGGCAGTCTTATGCACTGTGCGCTAATTCTGTAAGAAGCACCAGCTCATTTGTGGCTTCAGCTTTGTTTGCCAGGGGAATTCTCAGTGACTGATGATGGGTAGGGGTCCACTTGCTGCCTTAAGCTCTGATGGAGAGCAGGAGATGGAGGCGAGGGCAGTGGGAAAGATTTGGACTCTCCCTGTCTCTTTCATAAGTCAATGCCATCCCTATTTTCTGAGCAACATACCTGTTGTATCCTCAAATGATTCCAACCATGCATGTTTGTTTCAAATGATCACAACAGCCAAGCAGTAGCAAGCTTCGTGCAGTATTTCTGGTCTATGTGCTTGCAGTGCGGGGGTTCTTGGCTTGGGTTTGTGTGGCTCACTATTTGCTTTCCCCGTCCCTCTCTTCTCTTTCTTCATTCCACTAAGCCACATAATTAAGGTGAAGATATATGACCTGGAGAGTGTCTGGGCTGGGTAGAGATGGTGGCCATTGCCTCTGTTTTGAGGCTAGTAGGAGGTTCTTGTTTGTTGATGAACCATCTGGTTGTTGTTATTATTATTATTATTATTATTATTATTATTATTATTATTATTATTATTATTATTATAATATAGTTTACTGATTTATTCATATTACGTCTCAATTGTTATCCCATCCCTTGTATCCTCCCATTCCTCCCTCCCTCCCATTTTCTCCTTACTTCCTTCCCCTATTATTATTTTTTTAACACTAAGTAACAAAAAGCTTACTCCTATAACCCTCTTCTGGTCAGTTCCTAGTCCTAGGAGCTAGGTTCTGTGGGAAAGTGCCACAGACAGTTCAAAGTAACCCGGTGAGACTTGGGCGTGTTTTCAGTAAAGCACCAAGTTTGATTTTCTTTGGGCTGCCTGTTGCGAAGCTCAGGGGACAAAAGTGAATGGGTGGATAGTTTCAGGGGGGAAAATGCAGAAATAGTCTCTGTAATGAAAAAGATTAACCCTCCAGAGATCAATTGGCCTAAAAGACGCTACTGCTTCTGAATATAAGCCTAAGTTCTGGAATATTCTTTTGGGTCTCTCCCAATGTTTGTTTACATCATTTAATTACTGAGTCCTGTAAGAGAGTTCACAGATATTCTTTCAATAGTCCATTGCACACCATGAGAGTGCCACATTTTAGTAGGTACTACTTCTGCTCCAATAATGGGAAAGCAGCGTGACCACAGATAGTTAGCTCTTACTTACGTCTCAGTTTCTGACAGGACCTTGGATGGCTGTGCTAAGAGGGTAGAGACTCTAACGCTTGTGGCTTAGTTGTAAATTCTCACTTTGGAGAGATGATGGAATTTTCTAATTGGAACATCAGGCGTAGCTTCCTCAGCCCCAGCTCCTACAGCTGCATGAAGCATTTACTCAGTACTTGCCTGAACTCATGTGAAGTAAGAAGACCACAGCTTGCCGTATCCTGCCGCAAGCCCCTCCTTTACTACACTGGATAGATGTATATAATTTTTTTGTTTATGTTTCATGTCCATCACTAAGCTGTATTATTTTCTTGTCAGCCTGGAGAGGCCAAAAGCTACAGAGCCCAGAGAAGACCTCAGGAGAGGAATTCATTGGATACACTGAGGGGAAAAAAAAAGATTTCAAAAGTGAACAATACTTAGAGATACAAAGGGTCTCACAGTTGAGCCAGAAGTCAGAGAGGCTGGGGAAAACTGCCCATCTTAAGAGATGAGAGATCTCACGTCACCACCATCATCATCGTTATTACTCTTGTTTGTTTGTTTGTTTGTTTTTTGAGACAGGGTCTCACTCCATTCCCTGGGTCTCTTGGAACTTAATTTGTAGAGTAGGTTGTCCTGGAAATCACAGGGATCTGCCTGCCTGTTTCCTGTGTCCAGTGAGTAAAGGCATGCACCACTATATGCAGACTATCACTATAGTATTATTTTTATTATTTCTATATCAGCCTAACACTGTGCTTGGTACTTACAGCAAGCTTAGTTACTCTTTTTAAAAAATCAATGTTTCTCATTGGCTTAGGTTGCTAAATGACAGAGATGTCTTGAGATGAGAATGTCTTTTAGAAAGAAAAAAATGGTGGAGAAACTATAGCTAAGGAGTCCTTTGGGAGACTGAGCAGGAGGCCAGTTACATGCTGGACAAAAACAGTCCAGGAGGTCTGTCTCCCTATCCAGGCTGAACTGGATATCTGTGTCCTGGAAAGAGAAGAAGGTTAATGACCCAGAGGCAGGGACTTGGCTGGAAATAACCCCAGTGGCAACAGTAAGCTTCTCAGATGGGGACTAACACTCACCCCTCCACTCTACCTCCATCACAGAAAAGCTTAGGCCAGAGGGCAAAGTCCCTGAAAGTGGCTGCAAAGTCAAGTTCTGCTCTGTGTTATTTATTCTGTGATGACCCACATTCAGCAAATGTAGAGAAATTCTTCATTCCTCCTCTTTATATGGCATCACAGTAGAAATTTAAAGCCTATGTAAGTCTTTTTGAGGAGAGAACCCTTTTTTTGCACAATCAAAAACCATCTTAGAATATTTAACTTAGGAAAATTAAACCCCTTGCGATCTGTTCGAGTATTGCAGGGTGGTGGCCTCACCCCTAGATTTCTGTTGATCGTTGAGTGAAGGCAGGTGAACACTTGTCTCCATAAATGTCAGCAAGACTCTCCATCACACAGGGCTGTTTTGTTCAGACTGAGTTAGCTGATGTTCTGTGACAAGTAGCTCCAGTTGTTTTATAAACAACTGTCCTGACAGTTTGATGGATGGAGATAACATTTAGGTCTCATCTGCTCTGCTAAGAAAGATAGATGGTTGCTTCTGGTGGGAATTATCACTGGCATCATGGAAACAGAGAAACCCAGGCCTGAGCCTCACACTGTCCAAGGACGTAGGACCATACCAGAAACCACTGAAGACAAGGTTCTGTAGCCTGGATTACAGTCTGATCTGGGCATGGGGAGGGGGCTGCAGGGTACCTGCTGTGTTCTAGAAGGAGCAGAGGCCTGCTGTTGAGTCTGAGGGAAACCCCAAGGAAGGGAGGCAAGCCTAGCTAGAAAAATAGAAAATCAGCAAGCTAGCCTTGGCCCTTAACTTAAACTCATACCATGGAATTTTATTGTTATTGTTGTTTAAGTTTTACGTCCTGTTCTATCGACTGATTGATTTAAAAATATCTTAAACCACATCTGTTAAAAATGTACAATTAAGTGCATTTTAGAGTCACCGTAGACTTACAGAACCATTGCTGCTACTTTATAACTCTGTCACTTACTTCCAAGGTGAACTATGTCGTTACTTATCCCCCACACGGTCTCAGGGAATCAATATTCTACTAGATCTATTGATTCGCTTATTCTGAACATTTCATGTGAATGGCGTCATGATATATAGTGTCTTGTGTCTGGCCTAATTCACTCGGGGTTTTAGGGGGTGTTTTGTTTGCTTGTTTGTTTGAAGCTAATCCATGTTTCGGCATACAACAGCATTTTGTTCTTTTTATGCCCCTCAAATATTCCATTCTACACATTTACTCAATGATTGATTGATATTTGCGTTGCTTTTATTTGGAGGCATTTGAAATGTAAAGCTGTGGTGAATATGTTTTGTGCTTTTTTTTTGTATAGACATACATTGTTATTTGGCTTGGGTATAGATTTGGGAAAAATTACAGGGCAAATGGTGACTGCACATTTCACTATTATGTTTTGTTGTGCCAAGGACAGGGCACAAAGCTTTGTGCATGAGAGACAAGCACTATGTTTCTGAGCTGTAACCCCCAGACTCCATTGTTAACTTTTAAAGGCACCATGCATTCAATTTTTAAACAAGTTGGATGAGGATCATTGCTATCAGCCCACCACCACCACCTCGGATCCTTTGAGGAGATGGTGGTCCATTAGAAGCTATATGGCCACCTGCGTTGTGGGATGGTGTAAGTGGAGGCTTCTCCTCCAAGTGTCTGTGTCTATAATAGCTTCAGAAATGTGAATTCCTTTTCAGGAGAGAGATGCCTTGTTGCAGTGGCTCGGAAGCAGGTGCTGCTGCCGCTAGCCATTGAGAATGGAGCCAAAGTGTTTGCCAGGTGGGGCGAATTTCTCTATTAAAACAAAACAAAACAAAACAAAACAAAACAGGCCATCCAGAGATACAAGTTCATGCCAACCCAGTACCTACATATCCTGAGATTGTCCTCGAGGGAACATAACATGACTTTGGCTCTCTTGGCTGCAATAGATTAGCCCAAGGAATGCTATTAATACAGTATGCAAAAATGTTTTAGTCAAATACTAAGCAAATCACTGTGGGCCATGATTATACCTGACATTGTCTCCCTCAGGAGAGACTGAAGCAAGGCTAAGTTGGCTCTAGATGTATCTATGTAATTTGTCTTGAATGGAAGAAACACCTACTTTGCCCTCTTTTCCATTCGTAGGTGCTGTTTATCACAAAAGTCTTGATGGATGAACGCTACTATGGAAACGATAGGATTGTTGTGGTCAAGTAGTAATTCCGAGGGGGAAAAAAACCCAGGAAGTTATGTGGGCTCTATTCAAATATACAAAGAGCAATAAGTTATCAAGACAAGCTGCACAGCCTACTAGACACTGGCTTTAGCAGAGTGAGTCTTTCTGGCAACCAGATCCCTCTGAGATTTGATTTCCTTCTGGCAGGCATATGACTCACGTGGAATCATTTTAAGAAATGACTGTGGCCCGAACAGCCCTGCTCTACTCTGCAGCTGAGTCTGGATACCAGAAAATGAAGCTGAATCAGTATTTTTTTTCCAGTCTTAATTCAGTTCAGCACAACAGGATCTGGATGAGGCAGTGAATCAGGAAGTAAAGGGTGAATGCAAAAAAGGACCACCATTCTGGTTCAGCTCAGAGTTACGCCAGCGCCAGGGTCAACGCCAACGTGGAGGCCTTATGCATAGCAGCAAACAGATTGGATGACAGAAAAAAAGAGGCATTTGAGAAGTTCAGGGAGTTTTGCTCAAAGGGGGAATATTTGAATTTCCTAGAAATCAGTGCTCTTGTTTCCCCCAGAGAACAGA
The DNA here is from genome assembly GCF_964271855.1 of Acomys minous. Taxonomy (NCBI): domain Eukaryota; kingdom Metazoa; phylum Chordata; class Mammalia; order Rodentia; family Muridae; genus Acomys; species Acomys minous. The sequence continues at coordinate 111,465,302 of NC_140489.1, forward strand.
GAACACAGTAAGAGTAGTGAGGGCTTGGTTCTTAGTCGCTACTCATCAGTTTAATATCCTGTTAACAGTAGTATCTCAAGTTTGTTTTTTGTTTTTTTAAGTTCAAGCCACAGAATACTTTGGATTTAATGTGGTGGAGTAATTTAACCACTGAGCCATCTCACCAGCTCGTGGTGGAGTCATTTAGAACACACGCTCTCTTTGCTTGCATTCAAGGCCAGCTATATATGGCATAGAAAACTTTTTTTTTTCCAAGTTGGTCAAATGCAACACATTTGAAAGTAAGTGAGTCTGACATGAAATTTTGAGAAGGGCTGGGCCACAGAGGCAGATCCAGCATGCTGGAGCCCGTGTGGACTAGCCTCCCAGTGCCAGAGTTTGAACTCCCTTTTGAATGTCTAGAGTGATCTTTGAGAATTAAGCATAATGCCCAATGATTTATGAGAGCTGACTGTGTGTGTCAGGCAGCTTTTGCGCATTTCACATGTATCAAGCTCATTAATACAACAGTCCAGTGGGTGTGATAGATGCGTGCTACCTTCAAGTAGGTCAAAAGAGAGAGAGAGAGAGACAGAGAGACAGAGAAAGACACACACACACAGAGAAAAGAAATCAATGGGAAAGGAATAAGAAACCAACAAAGCAGTTAAGAAAGAAGGAATCAGAATGAAAATAGGATTTCTTATACTAATCTGACAACTGTTCTTTCAGCTAAAGTTGTATTAAAATAAGCCTTTACTGAAAACGCTCTTAGGGTTAAGGATTGGACTCAGTCGAGTGCTTTCTGTGTAAACATGAAGGCTGGAGTTCAATTCCCTAGAACCTGGGCAAAAGGTTGGTAGAGTAGCTCGTGCCTGTAAACCCAGTGCTAGAACTGGGCAGATTCACGTGGGGGGCAGGGGGGCTTGTTTGCCAGAGAGTCAGTGAGAAACCCTGTCTGCAAAAACAAGGTGATATGCAATGGAAGATTTGATGTCTACCTCCGTTCTCCATGCTCTCTCTCTCTCTCCCTCCCCCCCCCCACACTATTCCTATAAGGAGGGCATTACTATTGTCATCATCTTAGAGATGAAACCGTGGGGTACCGACAGGCTACATGGTTTGCTTTGGGTTTGGTGCTATCATGTGGCAGTGCCAGGATTCCATATTGTTGTTCAGAGAGAACATGACAAAGAGAGGAAGACAGAGAAGGAAGTATTTCTAGCCTCATAATAACGATTTATGTTTTTGTTGCATGCTTCAATCTGCAAACTGAGTATTTATGCCCTTTCAAAATCTGTAGGTTCACATCCTAACCTTCACTGGGATGTGTGCTAGCTATGCACGCTACAGTATTTTTCTACAGGAGCCCTGGGAGATTCTGGAAGGTACTCCAGAAGTGTAAGTGTGACCACACTGTTAAGCTCCCATCTGGATGCTTGGAAAACCCAGAGGATTTGCAGGTTGACTGTGAGCAGTAGGATCAGACAGCTGAGAGAGAACCAACATGTCATACAGTCTGGTGCTCCTTATGGGTCTATGGGTGACTGATGATCTATATGTTCCTAGCAGTTCATGGTGATATCAATATAGAAAGGGCAAACATTCAGAGACCTTAATAGTAATTTGACATTGCTTCAACATTCAACCATCATCATTTTCCCCTGACAATTCATTTTTACTGTGCTTCACAAAAGCTCAGCATCCAATGAATTTCTGGAAGGAAAGAAGATGTATTTCTCCATCACAGAGAATTTGAGGCACTGGGTCTACTCAAACCCTCTTTCGTTGCAGAGGAGAAGAGCAAGGCTCGGAGAGGTAAAATGCTCACCCAGGGTCTTCTAGCCAGCAGCTCCAGCAGGACAGTGAGGGAACTGGAGCTCAGTCCTCTGGTGCCAGACCTGCTGTCATGAAGCTCTTCAAGGAATGCTCTTCCCTTCATGTTCTCACAAATCCCAGGCGACTGCAAGGACTGCCCAGGGTCTTTCTTTCTTTCATCGTCAGTTTGTTTTGGGAACTAGATTGAAGTCAGAATACTGGCTGCTGCCTTTACATCAATCTTCACAGGATCCAGGCTGTAGCTTAGGGAGAAAGGAGACTTTGCCAGAAGCGTTGCTGTTGACACCCGCTGCTGGTCCCCGTCTCCACTACACACGTGCTTGTTATTACTTGGAACAGGTTAATGAGCGGTGAGAATAAATAGAAATCTAGGTGACCAGAAATATTTCTCAAGGATATGGCACCTCTTTAATCCCACAGAAGTTCATAAATTGTCCAGCTGTGCCAAAAGCACGTGCTTGCAGGCTAAGGAAGCCAACTGGCACTCCACATGGAACAAATGGAAAATTCTGGCTGTAGGAGCCAAAAGGAATTCTTTACCTTAATTAAGTATGAAGTCTGCAATATTGCAAGCCCAGGTAGACAAGGCAGGACCTGGCCTCTGACTTCATTAAAACAAACCGTGCTTAATCCGAACTTAGTCAACTAAAGTTGGAAATGATCAAGACTAACAAATTTGGCTTAGTTGAGGAATTTGCAACCTATCCATTTACCCTTGGTCCCTAGAGTAGACCTACACCTTCTCAGCTTGCTAGGCAGCAAAGGTGATCCTCTTCCTAAGGGAATATAAAACCACTGTTTCTCTAGAGGAAATGAACGCCGGTCCACTTAAAGTCCTCTCGCTACAATAGTGACAGAGGTTTCCCATCACCCACGAGTTTATTTAGGATCAATCTTGCTCTCTGGCTGCTTGTGAAAGTGAAATCAACAAAACAAGCTGTGTCCCAGGTTGAAGAACTTCATATTAATGAAATGTAAATAAAGCCAGAGAAAGGGACATTTTGGAAAACCAAATAAACACATTTAATGTGATTTGTCTCCTCAGACAGTTCCTCAGAATCTCCTTGCTTTGGAGCCATGACTCAAGCCCTTTTTGGTGATAACCCCAGATGCTCCACATTTCAGCAAGATGTTTGCATTTCTCTTGTGTTTTTGTTTGTTATTTCTGTTGGAAACATGAAAGTCACATTAGCTAGCTGGAAATCCTAGAGGAATTTAGGAAGGAGAGATCAAATGTTTGACAACAAACGCAGTAAATCCCATGTAAATAAACAACTATCCATGAAAGCAAGAAAATGCACTTTGGATGTTTAAAGTTAGGATAAAAAATAATTAGACGGGTGACCTGTTTTTTTTTGGAGGGGGAGGAGTAAAAGAGATGGGTTGGAATTGTTATTTCATCAGAAAACTTGGAAAGTCTTAATGACAAGGCAGAGATTAGGGGGCATGTTGAGAGCTGACATTGTTATTGAAGTTGTTTTGTTCTTGGCTTCACAAAATGGATCTGAGATAATCTATTTTTTACAAATTCCTGCAAATGAAGTGGCTGAAATTATATCATAATCATTAAAGAGATTGGCCCCTCTCTGTGCTCTGTGAATTTGGGACCTTGGATTTTAGTTGGTTTTTAGTTGGCTAGAGGTAGCACTATCCAGGTTCGGGGTCTGTCAGAAGAGTCAGTTATGTTTTGGTTCAGTCCTTTCTGTCTCAGGATCATGTGAGAGTTGCCACATGACACTCAGAAAGCAGGAGGTCATATTTACATAATGAGGCGACAATTAGATCCAATGCTGGGATCTAATTTCATATTTTTTCCCACAGATTTTTACTTTCCACTCTTGTCACTTATATCTGAAAAGCTGATAGTTACCAGGGACTGTGGCCAACATGAGGGAGAATGTGTCCATGTTGGCTGTGGTGGCCATAGCAACATGTCTGCCTCAGGACAGATTCAGCGTGGATGAGCAAACAGAAGAATGTTTAAGTAGACTTGAGACTGAAAGAGAGCAAAGGTGAGGCTAGGGCCATCTATCACAAACTTTCAATGGCCAATAACAGGATAGTCACATAGTCATTTTATTTTTTCAACACATTATCAACTTGGCTGAACAAATAATTAATGGTGACTTATCACTAGTTGGCAACTTCCCAAAGTCTATGGTGGGAAGGACCAACAGTCCTCATAAACCCAGGAAGGACTGAATTAACACTGTCAATCAGCAAGTGTATCCAGCACTGGTTCTATGCAAATGGCAGCTGAGGAATCTCACATCATGGATAAGATATGTTTCTAAGGTACAGTCCTTATTTGCAAAAGCAGTTCAGAGCTGGTGGCAAAGATGTATAATCACACTGTTCTAATGTAATAAGATGAGAGCTAGAGTAAATGAATGTAGAAGGCAATATAGGTCAGTTGAATATGAGGAAGGATTAAGGACAGAAGTGTAGGTTCCTTGAAGGATGAATAGAATTTATCAAATAGAAGAATGTTTTAAGCTAAGGCGTACATCATCTGGAAAGGCATAAAGTCAAGAATGTGTTTGTGTTACTGCCCTAGCTAAGACTTCAAGTTACATCTTGTTGATCCATTGGCTAAATGGGTCCTACGGACTCCCCAAGCATCACAGGCTATATTGCCAAGGCTATTGGCTGCTGTCCACAATCTGGTGGTAAATATCTATTGCTAAATACAACACTTATATCATTGGACACAGAGAAGTTGAGTTGGCTCCTAACTAGAAGCTTTACCCTTACTGACCAGTGCTCATGGTACTGGAAAGTACTTCACACCTTACTGGAGGAGAAACTTAATCATCAAAATCTACCAGCTAAACACCCTGTGACTTGCAACAGTAACCTGCCTGCAAAATATGCTGGTAAAACAATGGCACAAATGTTAACGGACTAACCAACCATTGGAGGAGGGATTTAAGGCACATTCCAGGAGACAGAACCCATACCTGACACTTCTAAAGTGGCCAAAAATCTGGTGCTAGATAGGCTATGGGCCTAGAGAAAAACTTACTACAATTATTTTGTTAAAGGAACATTGCAGTAAAATGACTCCTAGTGACGTACTTCCATACCCATAGATCAGTGCCTTGCTCAACCGTCATCAGAGAAACATTCTCTTGCAGTATATGGGAACTAACAGAGAGACCCAAGCTTGTCAGTAAGCATAGAGTGAGAGACTTTGGAACATCTAGTCCTAAGTTGGATGTCTTCATGAAACCTTCCTCCTCTCAAGATTTGGGGATCTGAAGGGGCAGAAAGATTGTAATAGGCACAGGTCATGAGTGACTCTAAAAAACAATGTCTTCCAGATACAGCATGACTGATGCATATATGAGTTCAGAGAGGCTCTGGCAAAACCCATAAGAGATCTTATGCTTGAGCAGATCCAAGCCAGACAGGATCCAAGCACTGAGTGGTGGAAGTGGACATGGTGTCCCACCCCTAATCAAAAATGCACCTTGCAATTGATGCCTGTTGGCAAAGGGGAAAACCGGTTTTCTCCAATCAAGTATCACTGGATATATCAATCACACTCCAGGGCAGGCAAAAAGTAGTTGACTAGTGCAAAATGAACTCCATGTAGTATGTGTGTATATGTGTGTGTGTGTGTGTGTGTGTGTGTGTGTGTGTGTGTGTGCGCGCGCATGTGTGTGCATGTGTGTGCATGCACACGCTCACAAATGTGTGCCACATGTTCATGTTTTGTTTGACTTGTTTGGCAGCTACTGGGACACTGTTTCTTATGGAGTAGAGACAAGGAAGAGTAAGGCTTTCGCTTGAAGCAGGGTGTTCTGTGACCGAGATCTTGTTTGCATTAGCAGCCCCCCCTCCCCCGCCCAGCGAAGCTTGAAAAGAGCAGCAAGCCTCTGTGACCTGAGCACTGAAAAAAAGAACTAGAAAAGCAGAAACAAGACCACCACAAACTATAGGTCTGAGACTGCAGTACCATAGTCAGTTCAGGGCTACCCTGTGCTGTATAGCGAGACCTTCTCTCAAAGCAAATAAAAGCACCGTGTATTTCATTCACCTATAAAATACAGTTGTGTGAAAAGGGAGATCTCGAAACAGAGAACTGAGTGATGGCCTCCTGTGATTGGAAACCTCCTTTGCTTCCTCAGCAATCCCACTGTGCTTGGCTTATGACTCTTTACAGCAAGTAACTTTAACTTGCATTATCAGCCTACTTTACATGGCTGTTCCAATCCCCCTGCTACAAGATAGCATTGTAAGGAAATGAAGTTAATTTAGCCCATGGTTCTAAGGGCTGCATGCTCACACAGCCTCGTCATCAACGGCAAGATAAAGAGGATGGATCTCACCTCCTTGTAGTAAGGCAAAGAGACACTTGATATCACGCTAAAGCTTTATAGGAACGTTTCCTTGGTGACCTAAGGACTTATGGACCCCTCACCTGGCTCTACCTCTTAAAGGTTTCACTATCCTGGGGCAAAGGGTCCCAATACATAAACTTTTTGGGTACAAAAGTATCAAAACCCTAGAACCTTATATTATTCCTTGTCACAGAAACAGACACTTTTTACCTTATACATTTTTAAAATTTATTTTAATCTATATCTTTACTTTACATCCCAATCGTAGCACCCTCCCTCCTCTCCTCCCAGTCCCACCTTCGTCCCCCATCCTCCGTTCCTTTCTCCCCAGGAAAGGGGAGCCCACCCCCACCAACCCACCCCAGCACATCAAGTCGCATCAGGACTGAGCTCATCCTCACCCACAGAGGCCAGGCCAGGCAGCCCTGTAAGGGGGAAGTGATCAAAAGCAGGCAACAATGTCCATGTCAGATAGCACCCGCTCAACTTCCCAGGGGACCCACATGAAGAGGCACTACATATGTGACCAATGGGCAGCTTGATTTTCTTATGATTTTTAATGTGTTATTCATGAAAGCAAATTCTTTCTTTCTTTCTTTCTTCTTTCTTTTCTTTCAAGGCCAACCAAGCTCAGACTTTATTTGCAGTTTTCTCAGTTCAGAAAGCATCATCTCAGACATCTATAAACATTGCTTCTTTGTTTCTTTAAGATAGAATTTTATTTGATGGCTTTTTCCAAACATCTTATGTATAACAGAAGGCATACTTTCACATACACACAGAGACAGACAGAGACAGAGAGAGACAGACAGAGGGTGAGAAACAGAGAAGAGAGAGTGTATTGCTTTAATTTTACACACATACACACACACACAGAGAGAGAGAGAGAGAGAGAGAGAGAGAGAGAGAGAGAGAGACAGAGACAGAGAGACAGAGAGAGAGAGACAGAGAGAGACAGAGACACAGAGACAGAGACAGAGACACAGAGACACAGAGACTTTCTTGCTTTAATTTCCCAACACATTTATCACCCCTTGACAAATTTTATATTTCATCATTTGTTTCATGTTTGTCTCATCCCACAAGAATGTAAATTCCAGCAAGCAAGGACTTTTCCATTTTGGTGTCTGATCTATCCCAGGCTTCTGGAACTGAACATGGCATTGGAATTATCACTGATTCACTGGACACATCTGAGACCCAGAGCCTGGACAGCCAACAAACCATGTTATGTAGGGGCATCCGCTTACCTGCAGTGCCTCACACTCTAGCCAAGCTTCCGGATTTTTTTTTCTCTGTACCATGCAAACCGGTGTGTCCATAAAACCTGCCTCCTCCAGTGACGACAGTCACTGCACAGCAGCAGGAACACAGAGCATGCGGTTTGCAGGCAGCAGGCTGGAGGTGACTGCATGCTGTTTCATACACTGGTGTGCTGCTCCTGGGCATGGTTCTTAATCACCCTGAGCTTCGGTTTACCAGGATGAAGTAATGACTGACTTATCACACAGAGTTTCTACAAGGATGTGATTTGCAAGAAAAGAACAATGGTAGATGAAGCATCTCCATGAGGCAGCAGAGGACCTGAACTTGACGTTTCCCTCGAGTCAGTACACATCTGACTTCTTGGGCAACGGAGACAATAACATCCCTTCTGTTTGAAGGGAAGAGAAAGAATCAATTTATCTCACTGAAACACCCTCCAATTAGACGATCCATACGGAAATGGGTTTCAGTGAAATTGTTTTTTAAAAATATCGAATGAAGAAATCTATTGAAGCCATAATCCTTTTCAAGTTAAAAGTCCCCCTCAACAGTGCCCTCTAGCCCAGCAGAATCATCTATTACTATTCGGGAAGGCTCATTTGCTTTATTTTGGAAGGAATACTAACTTGTTTCCATGTATCTAAGGAATGTATTTGGCACTTAGCTTGAATTGCTTTCCCCAAGAAACTATTTTATCTTTATTGCTGTTGATATAAAATGCTTGAATACTTGGGAGGCAGTGTGCTAGGAAGCAAAGAACATGGAAGGAGTTGAGTACTTGAGTTCTTGTCTTGGTTTTTTTTGCCAGTTAAATGACCTCAGGTACTTGCCCTATGCATGTCAGTTTCTCTCCGTGTGTTTGTATGACTGCACACATGCTACATATCAATTATCTAGGTAACCAGCTCATAAAAAATGATTCATGAAGCACCACCCACTTCAGCTCTCAGAGAGACCTTCTTCTGCACCAGAGTGCACCTTATATGGATATGTTCGGTTGCAAAAAGGAGACCCACTGTACAAAGCAGGGCTGGGCTAGGGGCAGAACCAAAAGGAAAACATCACAGAAGAAAACGCTGCTAGTGAGATGACCCAGGAAAGGAGACATGCTGAGAAGGAAGCTTTTCAAAAGGACAAACAGGGACGTGACAAGCCCAGCACAATGGCCAGAGTTTGAGACGTGAAGAAACGACATTTCAGGAGCTATGAGTCAGAAGAAAAAGCCAATACCATCTTGAACAGAGGCAACTGAGCGGATGAGCTGGACTCGCAGACACTCTTGTCCTGAGTCTATCCCTCGGACCCAGCGATGGTCTTCCTGCTGTAGGTCCAGCTTTCTGCTGGACATTTTTCTCGATGTTCTCATGGTCAACTCCTTGTCCTTCTGTTTGCAAAATACATTTTTAAAGACACCTTTAACTCGTGGTGGGGTAAAGGATCACGAGGGGGCTCTACTCAGACACCCTCCTCGGTGCGTTCCCTTGCCACTGTGCTGTCTGAAGCTCTTGGGAGAACGATTTTTAGGATTTAGAAGCCTATTGAAGATAGTCCTCCAGCCCAAAGCCGTGAGAATTTAGTCTCCAAACTGCCTGTGGCCCTTGAGGAAGGATCTGAAGTGACTGTGGCACAAAAACTCAGTGTGACTCTCCTCCTGACTTTGGTTTTCACGTAGGTCTGCAGTTGACGCTGCAGCTTTACCCTGGGAGCCGCACTGAGCTCTCCCACTGCTATCCCATCCCTACCTATTAGCCGTATTCTTTCCTCTTCCTTTTTCCTAGTCCAGTTCTCACCCTGCCATTGACTATACAGACACACACACACACACACACACACACACACACACACACACACGCACACACACAAGCGCGCGCGCGTGCGAAAACAAAAACGAACAAACAAACCCAAACCAAGGGTGAGGTAGTGTCCAGCACAGAAGTGGGTCATCTGAACACTGAAAGGGAAGAGTGGATCATTTCTTCAGAAGGAAGAGATTGCCTTTCTTTACCTATGGCCACAATCTGGTTAAAGCAGGCACTAACACAACGAAGTGGTGTCATCCATAACACACACACTTAAGGGTTTCTCAGTTCTTGGGCTCTCTGGAGGTACACACCTGACCTAAAGGAGAGAAAGTATGAAATTGATCAATGACTCATTGTTCCTCCACCAGCCCGTGAGGAAGATACTTGATTCTAGAACAAGTGCCTGCCCTTGATCCAGAACTTCTATGTATGTTCCATCCGGTTTTTGTTTGTTTGTTTGTTTTTGTTGTTGTTGTTTTGGTTTTTTGAGATGGGGTTTCTATTTGCAGCAGCCCTAACTGTCCTGGACTTGCTTTGTAGACCAGGCTGGCCTCGAACTCACAGCGATCCTCTTGCCTCTGCCTCCTGAATGCTGGGATTAGAGGCATGTGCCACCACTGCTCAGCTCTACTCCCCATCTGATATCAAAGCAACTTCAGTAGAAGATAAAGCAAAGCAGGACCTGTGGTAAATACAAAAGTGACAGTTTACAAGCAAGGGCATGATGCTGGTGCCACCTTCCTGCATCGCTGGCATCTTATTGCTGTTAGGAAAAGATTTGTTGATTCTGTCCAACTCCAAAACCAATATCGTCATTCAGAGGAGTGCCTTGTGAGTTGGTGACAAACCTTCGGTAAGACGGTTTGGACAGGTGATGACATAGCATGGCCTAGATACCATCACTGTTTTTTTTTTTAAACAACTCTCCCAAATTTTTTCATTACTATCTGGTTATATCTTGCTTTAAAACATTGTCTTTTCATGGATATGAAATATGTATTACTCATTCTTTATTTCTATACAAGAACATATTATTTGGCACTTATATTATTTAAAATTAAAAGTTAACCTTATCTAATTCACCTCATGGAAATTAATGTTAATGAACTTTCTAAATGTCTCCCTTTGAAATAAAGGGATGTCTTTACATTTATGATTGGTGCATAACCTACCATTTAAAATGCAATGCTACTGCTCTTTATTCAAATTAAATGACTCTAAGTGCTATCTCATCATTTCATAAACATGTTTTATTGCCAGATTCCCTTCTTCTGAGTAAGAATCTTAACAGTTTGCATCACTCAGCCACAAAGGAGCTTGCTTCTGATCTTATGGTTTTATTGGAGTGGGAATCCAGAAATATGTTTGGGGCTAGAAAGCTAGTTTGAGGATCCAGATGTACCAGTAGGACCAGTGTGCTACTGACATGGCTGGAGGCCTCTCTTTACGGCAGTCCTGGAGTGAGGGAGGTGATGCTGTTGCCATCACCACCTGTGATATCAGAGTGGCTTGGGCTGCTCTTGACTCCTTTCCAGGACAAAAGCTCAGAAACACCATTTTGGCCCTGGGAGACATCATAACCACAGCTATGTATGGATGGATGTGTCAAAGTGTCCCAGATGCTTAGCCTGGTAAAAGAATTCACTCGTGACTATCTGTCGAGGCAGCCATTATACATGATCCAACCTGGCCAGCCTGGAAACAACAGAGGCTTAGTTCTCACAGTTGTGGAGGCTGAGAAATATAAGATCAAGCATCAGCAGGTTCAGTATATGGTGAGGATCCACTCAGCAATGGGCAGTATCTTCTTACACATCTTCACATGGCAGAAGGAACAACAAAACCAAAACCTTCTGGGGCCTCTTTTATGAAATACTAGGCCTGCCTATATGGGGGCCAGCCTCTAAAAGGCCCACCTCTTACTGTTAGCACACAGAAGTAGGTTTATGAAATTTGGAGGTCCAAAAGCATGTAGACTGCAGCAACCCATGTACATACACTTCTGAACGCTGAGCCTGAATTTCTCATAAGCAGACACTCCTGGGCATCTCCATGCTGTCTCACACAAGTTCACTGAACGTGACATGAGTTAAAGAGACTTAAAGAGACGTATCATTGGATAGCTTCTAATGTCGTGCAAATGAAATGTTCCTTTAAGGACATTTCTCGTCCTGCCTTTCATCCCACTTGCTTAATGTTATTGTTCTTCAAAGAGTTGTTCACACCTTACTTTATTTTTCATAACTGATCAAGTGGTTAAAAAAATTTTAAACCAAGTTGTTAGAAAACACACAGAAGGTGAGACTCATGAGGCAGGACCATGGGGCAGCACACTCCAGAGAGAAAGACTAATGGCTGTAATTGAACCTTACTCTTGTCCCCATGTGGTAGGTTGACAGTTCAATAGTGTTTCTCCATGAAACAGAACTTCTGTCTAGTAATAAACTTCAGAAGGAAATCCACAGCATTGGAAAGACTCAGGCTAGAGCTGGACCTTTCAAAACACATTTTAAAGCGTTCAAATAAAACTAAAGACACATTGGAAGCCCATGTGATCCAATCAATCAGAATGTCCTAAGCCTTGCTGTGTAATAAAGAAACTTTCTAACCATAGTAGGGTAGCTCAGGACTCTTTTATTTCTTGTTCACGTCCAAATGTGAGCCTGGCAAAGTGACTACATTGGGCCATTTTCACTGAAATAGAAACTCAGGCATCTGGCTTCTCTCATTGAAAGAAGAGAGAGTGTGTGAGAGGAAGGAAGAGCTAGTATAAGAAACACTTTAGAGTTCAGGCTTGGTAGAAACGCACAACATTTCTACACACACTCCATTGAACGGAACTTTTTGCTTGCTCTAAGCTTAACTGCAGAGGCAGTGGGGACACTTGGCACTCCTGGAGCCCCGGGGGGACTACAAGGTGAATGAGGAACTGACGATTTTGCCCTATCCAGTTTTCACATTATGGCACTCTCTCTTCTTGGCTTACACACTGTTTTGGAACACTTTAATTCTTTGGATTTCCTGGAAGAAGAGAACACGTCTACCAGTTATACAAAGTGAAAGGAAAATTAGCACATTAACATAATTTATCATAAATATATATGTTCTCAACTAACCAATGTTAAACATTAGGTCAATTTTAAGTGTGTTCTGATAAACGATAAAGATTTTATAAATTTAAATTAAGTATAAACAATACTGTCAATAAGATGAGGAAGTCTGGCTTTGTGCCTTCGTTTTTATACAGAACAGTTCTGATTTTCATTGATTCTGTGTTGAGTTTCCAATTAAGATTTTTCATATGAAAGTTTCCATTCCAGGAAAAGCATGTGAGGTGTGTTCTTGACTCATGCAAAAGTGTCCTCAGGAATCCAATTCTCTTCACCTAAATGGAGAAGGCAGAAGCAGTCTCTTCATAAGATCCAAAAGAGGGGCTTGGAGCTCAAGGAGGGAGCCTGTTAGGAAGGGGAGCACGCTAATGCCATCAGTGTGAGCACCAGCTGACCTGAAGTAGTGGGCTCAAGAAATTTGGAAAATTAATGCTCCAATGTTCTGTCACTGTGTGTAGTTTCATGCCCATGCATTTGGCTAGGAAGCGCTTTCTTTGTTCAGATACGTGTTGGAAAGGCCCACATTCCGATCACAGCCAGGGTTTGTTTCAGCTCTGGCCCTGTGTTTGGTTCCGTGCCATTTATTTCAAGTTTTATCCCTTCCATCTGATTCCAATGATTCGGTCCCCCTCATAGTTGGTCTCAAGGAAAAAGGTGAAAAGAAGAAAAGTAAAGCCCTTCACTTCTCTAAAAACAGGGAAATGTTCCGGTTTGAATTTCTTGTCGGATGGCGGGTAGGCCCACTGGCAACTGGTGGTTTGGACTCTGTTCAGGTTTGGGTGTAAATTTCACAGGTCTTTATTGCCTCCCTCTGGACCCAGTTAGGGAACGGTTAGAAGCGGAGTGTACCTGCCCCGCTTCTCCTAAAGCCTGCTCCTGGTGCGCGCCGACACCCACCCGGCGCTTGGTCTTCATCTACCACCTCCTTTCCTGACCAGAGCTAGCTGCTTGCCTTTCCTTTGGGTTTGTTTTGAAGAGTCTGGAACTTGTGATGTAGGCCATTCTGGCCTCAAACTCACAAGTCCCTCTGTGCCTTCATGTCCAGGTAGCCATTGCTGCTTCGGTTATTATTTTAGTACACCTAAATTTTAAAAACCTTTTCGTTACACAAAAGAATTACAAAGATAATGCGAGCGCAGGGAGTGTCCGCATACCCCGCCCAGTTCCCTCCACTGTTTATGTCTTACTTTGTGTTTCCACTGACTCTGGTGGACACTGATATATTATTAATCTCCAAAAGTCACATTCTACCCGGGCTCTCCAGTTGTAACATGCCGTCTTCGTTATAGTCTGGGATTTCTCATCTGGATTCTATCACATTTGGTTGTCATATCTCCATTCCTGAGACTCCTTTCCCCGTGAGCGCTCTCTCTGTCTCTGTCTCTGTCTCTGTCTCTGTCTCTGTCTCTGTCTCTGTCTCTGTCTCTGTCTCTGTCTCTCTCTCTCTCTCTCTCTCTCTCTCTCTGTGTGTGTGTGTGTGTGTGTGTACTAGGTTTGGAACGAATATACTAGCTGCAGCCTCAAAGCTGAAACCGAAGGAAATTATAGTTAACTATTCCTAGTCTTATAACAAAAACGTAAAGGATGATACTAAAGGACACACTAAAATTTAGAAGTATTTCTGATGCCAGAGATAGTTTGTTGCAAAAAATAAAAAAATAAAATAAAATAAATGGAGGAGAGCTGGCCACTTAATGGAAATGGAGCAGCAAAGTATCTTAGAGAGGCGGAGGACTCAGGCCTAAATTCCATTAAGGTCTACAGGGAGCTGCAGCATTTTCAAAGTGGCACCGATGCTCTTGTGCGAGCGAGGTTTGTTTCTTTCAGGAACGCTGTTTGTCCTTAGTGACTCACAGAGGCCATTTTTACTGACTTTTTTTTTTTTTTTAACATCAGATGTGGTAAGCTGCGTGAGTGTTGGAAAAGTCGGGTAAGTACATTTGGGTTTCATTGGGTGTTTCCCATGGGAAAGTGAAATGACTAGATTAAAGATGAAAGGCTTTTGGTCAGCTGTTGAGGCCATAGACAGCTGGAAGGAAACAGAGAGAAGGCCAGCTCCATACATTTGCCATGATATTGGGTCCAGGAAATTCAACATGGGTTTCTTATCTTTTTATTGGTTGAGATGTAGGGGCAGGTAAAGTGGAAGGTGACGGGGAACCTTCCAGCAGTGTGTGTGCTGACTGAAGAAGCCAACACAACCAATGCTGGGAGTAGAGGGAGGAGAGAGGAGGAAAAAGGAAAGGCCGAGGAAGGGAAGAGGGAGTAAAAGACAGGGAGAGGCAGCGAGTGAGTGGGGACAGAGAATAGAGTCCAAGGTAGCTTAAAAATAGCATTTCATGATGTATTTCATCTTTTACATTTTAAAGGGAATAGAATTTATATACTTAAGGGGCAGTCAATAAATATGGGTAAGTTTATGATGACTTAATTTTAAGAAGAATTTCCTGGCTTTAGAATTGACCAGTGAAAAAGAATTTTCAGAGACTCAGTCTTCGTCTGTCTGCAGATGGGCAGCTTGGTGACAACCATCTGTCCACTTTCTGGTCACTGTCTTTTGTGACTTCCCAGATCATTTACATTTTAACAATTAAAATGGAATAAAACTCAAATTACTTGGAAACCATAAAAGAGAGATTAATGATGACTTCGCTATATTAGCTACTTGATTAAACATTGAGAATTGTGCAGCAGATCCACTTTCTTCATAGTTAGTTCCCCCAGGCATTTCCCTTAGCTTTGACTTTTATGGATGTGCGAAGGTAGAAAGCCAAACAAAACAGGCCACTGCATCCTATGACCTGCTGAATAGTCTAGTGATTTAGGGGTAGTCAACAGAGCTGAAAATAAATTAGTGCATTTTATGTTATTTCTTTCTCATTAAAATTAGGAGAAATTTATTTTTAGAATTGAAATTACCTGCCACTTCCTACAGAAGAAAATAAACATACGCGCGCGCAGGTGCGAATGCACACACTTCTCTAATCTCCAATTGAGGTAGACTTTGTCCTAACAACCCAGCACCTCTTTGGCTTTTTATATTTGTTTTTTGATCCATTAAAGATACGTTTGCTGTTTCCGCTCGGCTTGAGCTTGGTTTTCTGTTGGGAAAGTAAATGGCAAAAGACCACGTGACTGGCAAAGGCAAACACTCCTAAAGGGCGCAGCTGTGGCTTAAGGGGAACAGCCGGAGCTGGTGGAGAGCCTGAAAATCCGCTCCTTCCTATGACCGAGGCCACCACCATGGAGTCGGGGTTTCCTGTGAGGCGGACACTGAGGAGAACAAGAACTAGTGTTTCCTAAAGAACGATGCCTCTGAAAGAGAAAAAGGCGAGGCAGGTGGGAAGCCGCGCGGCTTGCGCATGCTACAAACCCGGCTTCTGTAGCGAGAAAAGGAAGAATCGGGCGTGGAGAGCAGCAGGCTGCAGAGCCGCTCAGGAGTCTTCCCTGAGCTTGTGGGCAGCTCAGGAACATTTGTTCTTCTTGAAAGAAATCCCTCCATTGGGCAGGAACATTAGACCCCAAGGATTCCTTATTCGTGCCTACCTACCCCACACTGGCTGAGAGAAACTTAGAGAAGTGTGGGCCTGGGTGTGTTTGCGGCAGTGAACTCAACTCGGTGTCGCCCAAGACCTACTGATGGCTATGCTTCTTGCTACAGATTGTCCTTTTAAATATCAGCTTTGTTTTCATTTTTATTGCATATATTTAAAATATCCAATGTGATGTTTGGATATATACATTGGTATGTGTCCATACGTACACACACATACACACACTCATTGGTATGTGTGCATAACAGGTTTTCAATTTTAGTTAGTTTTTTTTAATGAAGGGATGATCTCACACACACACACACACACACACACACACACACACACACACACACACACACACTCCTCCCAGCTCTTGTCATTAAATAGTTACTCCTAGGTGTTTCCAATCAGTCACTTTTGACGTTGGTTTTATGGAGGGAAAGAAAAGAGCCAAAAATTCCTTGGATGAACTAGTGAAAGTCAAAGGCACTCTCTTTCCCTAAGATACACACACATAAGCAATCTGTAGTCTCACACACACACACACACACACACACACACACACACACACACACACACACGTGCTGTAGTGCCTTATATATGAAATATCTATGTATTTTTATATGTTATATATGTATAATTCTGGATAAATGACTACACTTGTCTTATGTGCACATTGCACATGCATGCTGTGTTGCACTCTGTGCCAGTGGGTCTCAACCTGTGGATCTCAACCATTTTGTGGGTCACGTATCAGATCTCTCGCATGTTAGATACTTACATTGTGATTCATAACAGTAGCAAAATTAGTTATGAAATAGTAACAAAATAATTTTATGGCTGGGGCTCACCATAAGATGAGGAACTATATTTTAATTATTAGTTAATTAATTAATTAACATCCTGGTTGGAAGGAAATTCTCTTCCTTCCCCTCCTCCCAGTCCCTCCCTCTCACCTTCCTTCCCCTTCCGCTATTCCCCATCCTTTCTCAGAGAATGGGAGACCTCTCATGGGTATTATCCCAGCTTGGCATAGCAAATAGGGCTAGGAGCATCTTCTTCTATCGAGGCTAGCTGACGCTGTCCAGTTGGGAGAAACGGATCCAAAGGCAACAGAGTCAGAGGCAGCCCCTGCTCCTGCTGTTAGAGGTCCCACATGAGGACCAAGCTGTGCATCTTTACATATGTGTAGGGGCCTACATCCAGCCCATGGATGCTCTCTGGCTGGTGGCTCAGCCTCCGTGAGCTCCTGTGGATTTAGGTTAGTTGATTTTGTGCATTTCCTTGTGGTGTCCTTCACCTTTCTAGCTCTGCATCTGTTTTCATCCGCTGCTAGGGGAAGCCATTCAGATGATTGTTATGCTAGCCTCCAGTCTGAAAGTTATAGTGTCAGTGGTGGGCTCTTTCTCATGGAGTGAGCCTCAAGTTGGGCCACTTATTGGTTGGCTGGGTTGAAGGTTTTATGTGTGGGTTGGTGTCCCCGTCCCTTCACTGGAAGTCTCGCCTGGCTACAGTAGGTGGTCACTTCAGGACTTCAGGCTCCATATCCCCTGCTGCTAGGAGTCTCAACTAGGGTCACCTCCATAGACTTCCTGGAGCCTCCCCCTCCCCAGAGACCCCCCCTGCTGATTTCTGTTCTCTCTCCCAGACCATCTTTCCACACACCTGATGCCCACCCCATTTCCCTCCCCACTCCCATCTACTTCAGATGTCTATTTTATTTCGAGGAACTATATTTAAGGATGGCAGCATCAGGAGGTTTGAGAACTCCTGCTCTATGCCATATACATGGCATAAAGACTACTTTGAAACATGCATACATATATGGATAGACACACATCTGCCAGAATATGCATTTCTTTAATCCATACAGAACTACAGAAACATAGAAGATATTAAATACAGTTTGAGACAAAAGAAAGATTTTTAACTGGCCAGGGAAGAATAAATATTTTTCCTTTAATAAATTAATATTCTATTCTTTTAAAAGATTAAGTAAAGAAAATAAGATGATTGAAACTATTTAAAAATATGGAAATTTAATTGAATCAGCCAAAAAAATTTTCTGTAATTAAACTCACATATTTAAGTCTGTGTTTCTAGGCAACCAAGATAAAAAAAGAAGAACATCAGAAAAAGCACCCAATTATTGAGAATGTGCTGTTAAGAGCCCTGAAATACACAAAAGAGGTATGACATACGATCCTTCTCCGCAAGGAAGAACAGTTTTTGTTTAAAAGAAATTCAGAAACTTCAGGGTGGGCCAGGGTGCCCAGTCACTCCCACATTCCACAGTGACAAGCAGAGCCCTGTGTCATTTCTTAGGGGAAACGACTAAGATTCAGGAAAGGGTGACAAATCAGCTTTGGTGAGGGATCTAGTCTGTAAGGTGTGGGTGTGCCGCAATGAATCATTCTTTCAATAGCTTAAAGGAAGTCTTGCAGGAATGGTCCCAAGTTTCTGTCTTCTTAAGGAGTGTTTCTTTAGTGCACAGATACCATCATCACCAAACGCAGTTTCCTTAGAAGAATCACTTCCAGGACAGTGGCTGGATGGGCTGCTTCTCTTGGGACCCTAGAAACAATGCTTCACTCCAGCTCTTACCTTCAAATGCCTGGAAATGCTATTTCACCAGAAATGACGTCACCAACTCATTCTCTGATATGTGCTGCTGCTGAGGTCATTTCACTCCACATGCTCTGAACGATGCCCTGATTTTCCAGTTGCGTGACTTTGACACCACCTCTATCTCATTTAAATAGGAGGGAAATTGGAGGCCTCCCCACAGACTGTAAGATTACCTTGAGAATGCCTGGTCGTGGTGGCGCACACCTTTGGTCCCAGCCCTCGGGAGGCAGAGGCAGGCGGATCTCTAAGTTCGAGGCCAGCCTGGTCTACAGAGTATGTTCCAAGATAGCTAGGACTCTGTTACACAGAGAAACCTTGTCTTGAAAAACAAAACAAAAGATTGCCTTGAGATTCAACATATCTCCTCATGAAAGAACATCCTTCTGGAAATTTGTCCCCAGGGAAGCTTATTCTTCAGGTAAAAAGCCCTTCCTATAGAGATAGTGGTCCATTGGGTCAGAAAGACTTCAAAATACCAGGCAGAAAAATCACAGGAGAGAGCTTACCCCAATATTTTGATCAATAACAAATAATGTTAATGAATATCATTATAAAATCACATTTTAAAGACTAGAATGTATTAATACTTGCTAACAGGCACTAGAAGGCATATCATATACCAGACTCTGGTCAAGTACTACTTACCCCATCTAGAAAAGTCCTCTGAAGGACCATAAATGTTGCCTACAATGGCAGAAGGGAAGGCTGAAGCATAAGAAAATTAACGTGCCTGTGTCACTCTTTAAGAAAAAGGGTGAAGACTGAACCCAAGCAATCTAGTCTTACAGCCCAGCTCTTGTTCACTCTATTAGAAAGCTCCAACTTCAGCATCCTTCAAAACTAACATAAAACTCCCGAAAACACAGGAGCCTCATCCCTCTCCTGGATAGTGTAGTTCTATAGATGAGGGTTGGGGGCTGTGACTTTGCAAGGCTAATCAGCTCCTGGCTAATGCCGGTGCCTGCAGGGTCTGGAGCCACAGCTGTGTACTCTGTGGCCTTCCTTGGCATAGTCTACTTCAGTTTCCTTAGTGATGCTTTGGCCTCTGCAGTCCTTCAGGTTTCTCCAGATGGTGTTAATACGCACCAAGGACAACAGTGTCTGCCCTGCTTGGAACCACTGTCCATTGGCTGGACAGTGGAAATCTTTGGACCATTTTCAAAACTACTGATGCTTGAGGTCCCAAATTAATCCTTTTTCAATTCAAGAGTTCATGCATTCCACCAGCTGATGGTGAGACGTCAGTCCCCAAGGCTCCCATGAGTGTGAGGAAATTCACCCAGGCCAGAGATTAGTTGACCTACAGTGTCAATTGTCCTCTCATAAATCTAGCTGCTCAAGGCACAGATTTTCTTTCTCTTTGTAGTCAGCCTCTTCACAGAAAAGCCAAGCATATTACTCTTGACTCAAACGAGAACTTGATTTTGTCAGCTCATCGAAATACTCCCGTTATGTTTTTCCAAATTTGGAATGGTTTGTATTACAGGAAGTTCCTCTGTTGCACTCAGGAATTCCTGGCAACTCTTCCTGAAAGTTTGCTATAAGATGGTATCTGATTTGCACTGACTCACAAACGCAGATCTGGCCCTTTACAGCGATGGTGTACACAGCTCCTGACTGACACTGGCAGCAGTGTATTTTTAGGGCATCAGCAGGCTCTCCCTCTATCTGATCAACACTTCCCTTCTGAGTTCCTTTGTTAATTCCACTGCCCATTAATCTGTGCTGAGTGATAAGGCCTTCAGAAATCACTGAGTTGTTTGACAAGATTCTGTTACCAAAATAGACAAGGGCAATATGAAGACAATAATCCCAGCAGTAGTTTCCCTGGCTGGGGCAGGGGGTGGGGGTGGGGAGAGTCTACTCCAAGTAATTAATTAGTCTTTGTGAAAGTTCTCAAGACGCTGACATGGGTTTCCCCTATCGGCTCAGATCACCCTACTAGTGATCATCTGGCTTGCAAAGTTTTCAAGTCACTGTGAATTTTTCTCTAGCAGAAATATGCAGCTGATTACTTGGGAGAAAATGAAATACAGCAAAACATCCCACTTCCTGCTCCTTAACCCATGTCCGTGCCCTCGTGTTGCTGTGGTGCGTGCAGAGTTTCCTCTCTCTCCATTATCCATCTACTCGGCACTCCCACTGCACAAGCGTGGGCTAGAGCTCGAAGTTCCAGTTTAGAACACAGGACTCAGACTGGTTAGAAGCCTAGACCTTGTGGCCAGCCTGAAGGACACTGTGACTTTCACATGCTGGTCTGAGAATTTGCCCTCTGTTTAGAACACTGTTCCTCAAAAACAGTAAATATTGTGCTTCTAATTAAAATAGTTAACTTAGCAGGAGGAATATAGGGGAGAGTGAGATCAGAAAGACATTAAGAAAGTAGAGTGGAATTTGATGGTCTCGTATTTAGGCATGAAAGGAAAATTAAAGATTTCTAGATTCCTAGTTAGGACAACTGGATTAATTGTGAAGTAGTGATATTAGAAACTAAGAACATGCAAGATAAAGGAGAGTTCGATTGGCTGTGTGAGTGCGTGTGTGCATCTGTGTGTGTGTGTGTGTGTGTGTGTGTGTGTGTGTGTGTGTGTGTGTGTGTGTATGTGTCTGGGTGCCTGTACAGTCTATGTGTAAAGGCACAACACAGCTACCAAGACAGACAGGCCAAGATTATAAAGAGAGAAACATTGCCGCGGGCACAAAAATGATGCCTTTACCCCACAGCACTTGAAATTGGTAAGCATGGGGAGAGATATTGGGAAGCTAAGCTTTCACAAGGGCAAGGACGCAAAGCACAGAACATCAGAGTTCACGGAAACAGAGCACCCCGAGAAACACTCTGAAGAGCTTCACCCCAAATGGACTCACTTTTACCCAGGCCAAGTAGAAGAGTCCTTCTTAGGATAAAGGCAATCTCCTTCTGCCCTAAAGCCCTGCAGCAGATGAAAAGTAAGCAGCGGAGCCTTTATGTATCATATCTAGCATTCAATCAAAAATTAGAAGATAAACTATAAGATATAATTAACCACAGAGTACACAAGTGGATAAAACAAAAGTAATTCAGATGTTAGAGTCAACAGTCACAGGTCTCTAAGTGACTTCAATTAGTATGTTTAATTATGAACATTCTTTTCAGTTTTTAAAAAAATCTTTGCAGTGTCAGGAAGAGGAGGTCCAGTGCAAGTCAGTGAGGAGCAGGGGAACTAAAGTATGAATTTGTACACACACACACAAATGTGTGTGTATGCATATATATGTGTATATATACATATATATACAGATATATGAAAATGTTGCAATAAAACTATGTTAACCAAATCTAATTACATATTAAAAAGAAACCCAAACCATTCTGCTGAGAAGCAGGCTGAAGGACTGTCTAGACTAAGCCCAATTCTGAAAAGAAACCTCTTGCATATTTCATCACTCTAAGAATAGTTGTTTGAAAGTAAATTGAATCTATGTAAAAGTGAGGAACTCCAAAGGCAGTGGAAATGTTCCATTTATTTCTAGCCAAAAGACTCAGAGAGATGACAATGTAAGAGATCTAAACTCTATCGGTGGTTTCACAGGTCAAACTTAGGTAAAAAACAAAACAAAACAAAATAAAATAAAATAACAAAAACCATCAAATTGAACATTTAAGAACAACATTTTAATAATTTTTGAGAATTTCATACATGCATATAATTGTTTTTAACTATTTCTTTCAATTTTTGAGATTATAATATGCTTACACACTTTCCCATTTTTTTCTCTATCCAAAGCCCTCCAATGCACCCTCACTTGCACTTTTTCAAATTCAATCCTCTTTTTAGGAAAATACCTATACTCTTAAATACAACTTGCTAAGTCTGTACAGCGTCACTCACAACTGTATTTTGACAATACTTACCTCCAGCTCTTCCCTCTAACTCCTCCTGGATCTACCTTCTCTCTCTAACCAACACCATATTCAATTGCACATTTCAAATAAGTGTGGTCTATTAGATGCGTCTCATTAATGAAGCCATTATGAATAATGACAATAAAGTGACTATGAGTAATGATTGTTCATCATCTCAGGCTTCCATTTCACAATTGAATCTTCTCACTGTCAAGAGAGAATAAATGTGTGGGGAATAAAGCTCTTCCTGTGTGGTGAGTTTTGTTTCCTCTCTACCTCAGTCTTGCTGCTGTTTCCTGCTTGCTAACTTCCACTTGGGCATGTTGTAATTTCCATAGCAGCCCGTGTAGATGTCAAGGACTTTGGGCTTCCATCCCAGCCCTTGCCTGTCCCCAGGTCCAGGCTCCCCTTCTCTTCACTGTCTGTTCTTTACTCCGTCAACCCCCTAGTCATTCCTCCCTCCTGGTGTCAGGTGTTCTCTGCTTTCATGGTGCCCTCTAAGGCCACACATGGGCACATGTTCTGAGACGCAGGCTGACAGGAACTCTCAGGATAGTTGGCACAATGGCCAATAAATCCTACATTACACAATAGATTTTAAAATCCAAGTCATTGCTTCATTGAGTTACATAGAAAAAAAACAACTTTATTTCAAACAGGAACTTGAAGGTTTTAGAATAAAGATAGTTATACTACATCCTAGAACAAAAAAGACTTCTGCAGAAGTTCAACAATCAATCACCAGTTCAAGGCAGTGATAGGAATCTCCAATACCAATGTCTTTGATCCAAACAAGCAATATTGCCCACCAAAGCAATCCACTACTGGTATCATGAGAAAGAGCAAAATTTCCCTTTTTTGGTTAGTTTTCCTCGAGTTCCTATCTTCTGTTACTGTATTTTTTTCTTTATTTCAGTATTTTTCATTCTCACATTTTTCTTACCAATATTCCCCTCCCTTTTAAGTGGTTATGTTATAAAACTCACTTATAATTATATTACTGTATTTAACAAATGTAAAAATGTTTATATCCTGTCTTCTTTTAAGATTGAAGATTAAAGCTGGATAGTGGTGGCAGATGCCTTTAGTTCAAGCACTAGAGAGGCAGAGGCAGGCAGATCTCTGAGTCTGAGGCCAGCCTGGTCTACAGAGTGAGTTCAAGATCAGCCAGGGATATACAGAGAAAGCCTGTCTCAAAAGACAAACAAAAAATATTGAAGACTAAACTATTTCATAGCATTTCTGGAAAATTAAAAGTAAGTCCTTTTCTACACCTGCACTAGCTCTCAAATAATGACAGAGACATGTTACATATATTAATAAGGTTTAAGCACTATAGCTGGGCAGATACTCATCTATTCTAACCCATCTACATTGGTCTGGACTATTTCCCAGATGCATGCCCTGTAACTTGCCATCTGTTCCCTATCTGGCTGCTCCTGCTCCATCATCCATGACCTTGTGGTGACCCTCTCATCATGCCCTTCCCCTCCTCCCTCCCCCCCCCCTCTCTCTCTCCCTCTTCTCCACTTGGGATCCTCTTTCTGAGACTGAAAGTCCTTCCTCAACTCTCTTGCCCAGCTATTGGCTGTTCAGCTCTTCATTAACCAATCAGAGATGATGGAGAGAAAATTTTTACACCATGAAGCAGGAGATGCTTCAGCAATAATGGCAATGACCACATCCTGACTGCAGCCAGATCTATGGGTACAGCTATCAGGACTTGAATACAGAAATCATCATTTGAATACACAGCACACAAAACCATCCCCCAACAACACGTTTCCTTTCCTAGCATGTAGCAAAATAAGAGGAAAAAACATAAAGTCTAAAGACATAGCCACAAAACAAGTAAAGAAGGGTTAGGTTTGGGTGATGAACTTTGAAATCTGGCAAATCAGGATTCAGTAAAAGGAAAACTATGAACCAAGACAGGCTTCAGGGATCCCACAGACAAGACAGCATCAAAACCAAGCATGGAGAGATGTCAACTTACTCTTCACTAGTTCCCTTTCAAAAGAGAAAGTGAGGGAGAGGACCCTAAAACATCCCTTGGAGAAAAAAAAAGGCATCTTCAATAAATGGTGTTTGGGAAACAGAATGTCTGCATGAAGAAAAGTAAAATTAGAGCCGTATCAATCACCTTAGACAGAAACTAACTCCAAATGGATCAAAGACCTAAATGTGAAGTTGGAAGCACTGAAACTTCTAGAGAAAACATAGGCAGTGCCCTACAGTTTAATGTATAAAGTAATGTAGAAAGTAACTTTCTTAGTAGGACCCCGTTTGCCTAAGGATTAAGACCAAGAACTGAGAAACTAGAATTTATAAACTAACATCTCTGAACAGCCAAAGGAACACTAAACGAGGTGAAGAGGAAGACTGCAGAATGGCAGAGAATCTTTGCCAGCTACACAGCTGACAGAGGATTAATACCCAGAATACATAAAGAACTCAAAAAACAAATTACCCATTCAAAAAAAATGAGCCTGGGACCTCACAGTGTCCACAAAAGAAGAAAGGAAAAAGACTAAGGAATATCTAAAAGTTAAACTTAAAAAAAAAAGAGGGTTGGAGAGATGGCTCAGAGGTTATGGGCACTGACTGCTCCTCCAGAGGTTCTGAGTTCAATTCCCAGCAACCATATGGTGGCTCACAACCATCTATAATGTGATCTGATGCCCTCTTCTGGCATGGAGGTGAACATGCAGGCAGAGCATTGCATATATAATAAACAAACAAATAAATATTTTTTAAAAAATGTCCATCATCTCTAGGAGTCAGGGAAATGCAAACCAAAATAACCTTGAGGGTTTATCTTACCTTAGTAAGAAGGGAAAAAATCAGCAAAACATGTGACAGCAAATGCTGGGAGGAGTGTGGGGAAAGGGGACCCTCATTCAGCATCACAAACTGGTGCAGCCACTGTGGAAATCAGTGTGCAGAGTTCTTCAAAAGCTAGGGATAAATCTACCATACGCTCAAAGGGTCCTGCTGCACAGATACTTGCTCATGTTTACTGCTGCACTATTCACAATAACTAGAAAATGAAGACAACCTAAATGCTCTTCAGCAGATGAGCGGATAACGAAAATGTGCCACACACAGTGTGGAATACTATAAAGCTGTAAAGAAAAATGAAATCATGAGCTCTGCAGGTAATTGGATAGAACGTGAAGAGAGCATATTGTGTGACGTTCTCCAGACCCAGAAAGACAAACTTTGGATTTGTTCTCTCATATCAACTTCAGGTAAGCTGTGAGGACAGAACCTGAAGTAATTGTAGAAACTGGGAAGGTTAAAAAAAAAAAAGGGACCATTGACTAAGGCAATTTAGATGTTATCTAAAGGAGGAAATGGGAAAAGGAGGAACTCTAATTAGGGATAGGTAGAGAGATAATTACAAAATAGAAAGGAGAGAGGGGGAAAATGAAGATATCTGCAAAGAGTCATAGAAATCATAGTTTGTATCTAAATGTGCATATACAGTTTAAATGAAAATTTCCTATTTAGGCTGACAATGCTCCTTCCAAGACCCAAATACCATCTTAAACAAACAAACAAACAAACAACAAGCCACCACTGAGAAGCCTTCTTTTGAGTTGTTGGTCAGAGCTGTCAAAGGGACTTCCCCCAAATTATAGGGTATTGTTCTTGTTTTTGGCTACACCCTCACAAGAGGTGGAAGTTAAGATTCTGTTATTGAAGACACCATGAAACTTCAGATATAGGGTGCAGAGGCCTCTGAACTGGAACTGAATTGGACGTCTCCTCCCTGAGGACGAACCAGAAGGCCCCATGCAAGTGTCCAAAGGAGGGAAGCAGCCAGCAGCCCCACTCAGCTGTGACACTCACGAACCACAACAATGACCAGCACGGTGTGACAACCCTACGGGGACAGTAGTGGCACACATGTCTTGCCAGTAACCAACAGCTCTCTAACTGGACTCAACACCTGCTCAAACAAGAAGAAAAGCATACCTAGAAATGAAAACCTAGCCAACTGCCCAGACCTAGGGAAGTCATGGGTCTTGGAGGGGAACCCACAACTTTCACTTTACTAAACCAGCACAACACCTAACATTCACAACACCTAACACAACATTCTAAATATTATGTCTTATATCAACAGGTAAGTTTAGTCCTCAATCCTTATCAGGGAAACTCCTTTTTGCAACAGAGGCCATTATTGAAAACCAAGGCCAATTAAAATGCAGAGTTATGGAGCCCAGTCCCAATGGATACAGTTATAACCCACCTCCTGTGCCTAATAAAAAGGTGGCAGAGAAACTGGAAGAGCCAGAGTTTCAAGTAGCTTGCTGTGAGGTTACATCTTTAAAACGTCAGGAGTTACACCCATGAAGTCTTACTAACTCGACTGCCTCAACACTAGCTGAGCAAAGATGACACCAATAGACATTTGGTCAGGAGAAAGTTCAGAAGGTCTCAACTCTAGGCAATTCCAAAAGCAGGAGAAATAGTCTTTCCTGGGAAAGAACACACTAGTTGTTTATCTAATACCAAGTGACTAGCCCTGAAAACACCTATGAACTGAACAGGTTCCCTGAGCCCTGAGGGGAGGGATTTGATGGAGACATCCTGTTTGCAGCTGAGTGTTCCAAGGTCTCTCACTTTCAGCTTACTGTCTAGCTGTGGACCTCTATACTACTTCCTATCTTTTGTGACAAGAAGCTTCTCTGGCAATGGCTGAGCAAGACACTAATCTGTGAGTATAGCCAAGTGTCATTGGGAGCCGTTTTATTTGTACTTTATAAATATAACAGTAGTATTTGGTTTTTATTGTAGGTCTCTGGGCTACCTGGTCTCAGGTTCTTTGTCGCAGAAACAGTACTGGGCATGGGTTCTATCTTATGGTGTGGGCCTTAAGTCAGCAGATCTTGTAGGCAGGACACTGTTTTAGATCACAGAGTTTGTGGCTGGGCTGGTGTACATGTTTCCCCTTCGGTAGCCTGCAGAGTACCTTCCTGTATTAAAGACACCAGTATGTAGGGGTGAAGGCTCCACAGAGGCACCAGCTCACCCTCTCTCCATGTTCAATGACTTGTATAGATGTTGTCTTCATCAATGAGGCCTTGTTGTCAGTTTGTGGCGAGCTATCTATAATCTTGTCAACAGCACGGGAGGTTTGGGGCTTCCCACGAGATCTCTTTGGCCAACAACTCAATTTAGATGTAACCCAATCTCGGTACAGAAGCTTCATTTAGTGACAAGACATGCGCAGTTGGGGCTCTGTCTCCCTCTTTATTTGACAATTTCATTTACATCGCTTTCATATACGTATATATTTTAGGGAGCTTCTACTGCATTAGGTTTTCATTTTCATATTAGGTACCCTCAAATGGCCCTTAATCGTAGCTCTCTCTTCCTATACTCTGTCCCTTCTCCCCTTCTTCCCCACCCCCTTTCCTACCTGGTCCTACCTGGCTCACCCCCATCCGTTCATGACTATCTATTCTATTTTACTTTACTTTCCTAGGGAGATATATCTCCCCCTCTCCCCCACAGTTGGAGGGGATTTCCTACTTGATATTTCATAAATTTTGGTTTATGAGTTTTGTGAAGAAAAGATGCTGATGTGTTGTTTAGGGAGTTTAGGAAGAAAAAGAAGCAATAGCTGAAATTGCTAGTTCACAGTCAGCAAAGAGAGGCAGTTTGTCTCCGTCAGTAGGGAGAGGGAAGAAAAGGTTTTGGAAGGAGATGAAGCTGGTAAATTCTTCCAGGGAATAGGTATACTGCACACGAAGCTTCCTTCACATTCTTTGTCCCAATATGTTAATGGGTTTCTGCATCATAAATCCAGCCTTTCCCCTAAAAGGAAAATGTTTACAGACGCCAGCGGTTGAATGTGCTCTGTGTAAGGGGAAGTACCAATCACAGAGGCAATTTCAACGCACATTTCTAGCTGTTATGCTTCTCTTAAAAAAAAAAAAAAGCATTGCCAAATCCTGGGTGTGGGATGAGGGTGAAGTTGTACAGAAAGAAAAACGATGGCAAACCCCACCATGGGTGAGGCTAACCCCCAAATCCAGTAAAAAAAACCTTCAAGTTCAAGAGTTGGGAAATACTTGAAGAGCTACAGGGCTACAGTTGCACAGGATGGAGAATTTCTAGTTGGTGACAGCAAATTTTGAAGTATTCAAATAGAGTACCTCCAAATAGCTAACAGAATTTAGAATGTTCCCATGACAAAAAACAAAACAAAACAAAACATTAAATGTCTGAGGTGGCAGATGCAGCAGTTACATTATACGTGGTGCACATACAGTGAAATTCTAGGACCTTTAAATATACCAATTACAAATAAAGTGTGTGTGTGTGTGTGTGTGTGTGTGTGTGTGTGTGTGTGTAGCTAGCATGTGTTGGGTCAACCCAAAATCTCACCTATGTCCTCTCTATTATCTATCCCCCCACCTTAGCATTTGGTTTTGCAGCATTGCATTAGTCAGGGTTTTATTTTTTAATATTTTATAATTTATTCACATTACATTCTGATTGTTATCTTCTCTATCTTATCTTCCTTTCCCGTTCTCAGCCTCCCTCCCTCCCTCTTCCACCCTCTTCCCCTCCCCTAGACCTCTGACAGAGGGAGCTCTCCTCCCTCACCATCTGACCACAGCCTATCAGGTCTCATCAGGATAGCCTGCCTCCCCTTCCTCTGCGCCCTGCAGGGCGTAGTCTCCAAGGGGAAGAGATCAAATCTCAGGCACCAGAGTCACAGTCAGAAGCAGTCCCAGCTCCTCCCAAAGCCTGGAGAGTGAGCTGTCCATCCGCTAGATCTGAATCGGGAATAGTGCTACCTCAAGACCCAGCTGTACCACTCCTGCGCATATACCTGAAAAGATGCTCCACCATACAAGAAGGACATTTGCTATGTTCATAGGAGCTTTATTTGTAATAGCCAGAATCTGAAAACAACCTAGATGTCCTTCAACCAAAGAATGGTTACAGAAACTGTAGTACATTTACACACGGGTTTCATATTTGGAGCAGTTTTAGAAGATGGGAAAGGGAGGAGCTGGTGGGCTGCTTGTTGGAGCAGTCTTTAACACTGTCAGAGGAGCTAGGGCTTTTTGTTTGGGTGTTTTGGTGTTTTGGTTTTTGGTTGGGCTTTTTTTTTTTTCCTCCTCACAATGCACCATCCAGTACCAAATGGGGAGATCCAAATATTTCACAATGTGGAGCCTGTTCTTTGTGAATCTCTGGCTCTCAAAAACTTGTTTGCCAGTCTTCAGAGGAGCTCAGGAATGCAGCTCCGAGTCCAGGCGTCCACTGGGTTCTTTTCAGGGAGATGGCATAATTGGGGCAGTTAACATCTCCTCCTTCGCCATCTCACCCAGCTATCCCACCCAGGCAGGGACACAGAGCAAAAGACAAGGATGTAAGCAGTTACAGGGATCTGCAGGAAGCAATCCAGCTACCACAAAAATGTCCTTGGGCCTCTCCTGGCTGAGCCATGCCTGCCCCCGAGGAATCCTTTCACTGGCCTGGACTCCCTGCTTCCTTCTTTTCTCATTAGACACCACTGCGTTTCCCAGTTTCTATCTGCTCTCCCTGCTCTTCTTATGTGATACAAAAATTCAGTAAATTTCTATCACAGAACCATGGCTCTACAGCGGGGTTCGTTTATAAAACCGGAAACTGGTTTGGTTTTTAGTCTTTTTCCACCAATTTTTTTTAAAGGTGAAGTTGAAAGGAAGGCTTATGCTAAGAAAAATCAGAAAAATCACACACATATGAACAAACTTCTACCTCAGATACGGAGCAGGAGGTGGGAGCTGGGGAAGGGGCGGCACAGAGAATGAGAATGACTTTTTTTTTAAAAAACAATTACCCACATAGTGAGACAGGAACTTTGCAGGGGAACCCAATAATTTTGTTCCTAAATTCATCACGTTATGCACAACCAAATAGGAAATAGGTTTAGAAGTGCATCTGCAGCGTTCTGTACATATGTTAATATATGTGTGAATACCTATATTTATATCTGTATATAGAAGTTCCCTGTTCCCATGCGGCTGTTTTAGGATAAACAAAGAAACAAAAAGACTCTCTTTAGATCTGTGAGGAAAATATCCACTTTTCCTAAAGCCCAAATTTGCATCCGTGCAGTGAAAACTGCAGTGGCGGGCTGTGGTAGGAGTCGGCTAGGCTCTGAGAGCCGGAAAGACTCTGTGACAGGTGTCCAACCCTGCCACTGAGACACACAAAGAGCCTCAGCCACGTGACTAAGTATGGCCACATCTTAATAAAACCATGTAACCATCGCATGTCCTAGCATACTCTTATTTTTATCTAATCATTTATAACTTTTTAAAATTAGCTAATGGATGGTACATAGGAGTGGGCTATAGGCCAGTTTGCCTGTCCTGGTTTAGAGGGAACTACTTACAGAGCAAAGGGAAGGCTATCTTACCCTATATTATGGAGGTGTTGAGATTTCCATCAGTGAAACACTTTCTGGTACCTGCCACCCTAAACCCTTGCTGCTCTCAATGGCCTGTGCGTTAGTTCTCATACAAAGAATGAGGACGTTGAAAGAATAAAATAGTCATTTACTCACATACGAGCACATTCCTAGAGCTGGGCCTGTGTTAGGCTCTAGGGATGAGGAAATGACCAAGGCATAGCTTCCAGCTACTTCAAGCTTTCTAGAATAAATTGTGTGGCAGACGTCATGGCCATACAGTTGTGCGCGTGGGTTCTCTATAGGAAACTTATTTTGGGTAGATGGTAGAGGAAAGCATTCTAAAGGAATGAATGTGTAGCTCAGAAGAGAAAGAAATAAGCAGGTGGCAAGTGGGGCTTGTCCAGTTACTCCAAGGTCTTGTATGAGCAAAGGAACCACAGAGGTGAACGCGGGGCCTTTGAGCTGTTCGGTGTTTCCATCATGGAGCACAGGAGCCAGGGTAGAGTTTCACAGGGGCAAAGGAAATGCTGCTTAGGAAAGGTGAGTAGAATCTCCTGAGGGCAGCTTCATCCTGGGAGTCAGATGAAGTCAACCAAGAGGGATAAGCATGGGAGTGTTATGGATCACTCTGGCCAATAGATGCAGAGTGGATTTGGAGAAAGCAAATCCAACCTTTTCATTCGCAAGCAAACCAAATGTGCCTTTAGAGTCTGGGTCTCAAATATCTGTCATGGTGGTCACAAGTCTGAACACTTCCTCTCTGGGTTATAAGATTATTTTGGGAGATTGTGGAGCCAGGAAGAGCTCTCTCTCCCCCCAACCCCAATCTGCCAGGATGTGAACGCTACAGGTTCTCCCTGCCACAAACAGAGACTCCCCAATTGTCATGCCTTCCACACCAGGATGGACTGATAACCCTGAAACTGTGAGCCAAAAGAAACTCCTCTTCCCTTAAGTCGCCTCTGTCAAGACATTTGGTCACATCTATGTGAAAGCAGTGACTACAGTCCCTTATAAACAACACAACTTCTTTAGTCTCATTGTGCTGGGGAGCCACAGAACCAGCTCCGTAAGTCTATACACCTCTCCACAGGACGCCAAACCCACACTGACAATGCGACATCTGTTTTGCAGGTCTGTTTTGCAACAAAAGTACTTTCTAATTTTCACCAACTTCATTTTTTTCACTGCTTCTTCTAAGGTTGGCTTCTTGCCCCATTCAAACAAGACAACCCTGGGTGTGACGATGCCATCATCTGCCTCCTTAAGCACCTACACGTGCTGCTTAGTGTCAGGGTTCTGCTGCGAGCCGTATCACCAGCTATAGCATTTGCAACTCAGAGAGATCAGATTCTTGAAGAGGCCAGATGTTAAATCAAAGAGAACTTTATGTCTCTTTGTGGTCTTCGACTTTTCAGGCCCCCAAATTGTTATTCACATGGAGATAATCACATCCTCTGGACTGAGATGCAGACTAGGAAGTAGGGAATGTGAACATTTTGGTCAAGTCAATGAGTATATGTCTCCTGTGATAAGCTAAATTCAGTCTATTAGTGGCCTAGTGATTTTTCAAAAGCTTTTCGCTAACCTGAGTTTACTTACAAGGTGCATTTAGAAACTACTTTTGGGTTACGGTTAACCTGTGGCCATGCCCTTGTCCCCTGATTCAGTCTTTTGGATCCACGGGTTTTTGTAGAGGCAATCAATCTTCATGCTTAAAATGCAAAACCAGAGGAGACTTCATTCTATTCTGAAAATGCCCTCCTCACCTTGGGAAAGGATGTACGCTTCTGAGTCACAGAAAAGCCACTGCCCTCCAGCTGTTAGAAGTGACACCACAGAAAGAAGAGTGAGGGCATCAGTGACTCAGCTTCCCCCTTTGCACAGATCTCAGCGGTGACACCGGTCTTGCATTTGCCAGGGGGCTTCCAGCTCTGAGACGTTGAATCAACACACCACCAGTGGATCTCCATGAGTCTGAGGCCACATGTGGTAGCTGGGAAAAAAATGACCTGGGTCAGCTTCACTTTTACATGGAGCCTTAGCACATTACGGAATATAGGAAATCTTCCAAGTACCACAAGGCAGATGTGAGGCTCTTGTGATTTTTCCACTGTGTAAGAGAAAACGATTGCAGGTATCAAAGATGGACTCTGCCATTTCTTTCCCATCTTAATGTCTGCTACTAATGTAAGTGGTGGATATGGCAGATGTGGATGTCATTGTTCAGACCTCCTAGTGAAAGAATCTTTGCTTTACTGGGGGTAATTATTTAACTATATATGTGGCTGATTAGATAGGTAGATGATAGATAGATAGACAGAAAGATAGATAGATAGATAGATAGATAGATAGATAGATAATTGACAGATAGATGATATATTGAGATAGATGATTGACAGATGATAGAGATAGATACATAGATAGATAGATAGATAGATAGATAGATAGATAGATAGATAGAGACAGAGATAGGCAGAGGGAGAGAGAAGGAAAGAGAGGGGGGAAGGAGGGAGGAAGGGAGAGAGAGAAAGAGAGAAAGAGAAAGAGAGAGATGCATATCCTGGAGGTTCTATTTTGGATCAATTAATGTAGAAAGACCTAATCTAAATGTGTGGGCACCTCCCCACAGGCTGGGGGTGGGCCTGGCCTGAATAAAAAGAAGAGAACAGTCTGAGCATCAGCGTTCATTTCTCTCTGTTTTCTGCCTTGTGTGACCAGTTGCCTTGACGCTCTTGTTGCCATGAGCATCCCACCAAGGTGAACCAACCCCTCGAACAGTGAGGCAAAATAAGCCCTTCGTCCTTAGAACTTTGTCAGCTCTCTTTGGCCACAGCTCTGTGTCAGTTGTCACTTCTGAGTCAGCAGCTATCATCACTATCAATGATAGTGTTCCCTTGCCACCAAGTAGACGCATGCTACTAATGGTGCCAGTTCAAAGAAAGATATAACTGCCTGGGTTGGATCCAAAAGGAGGCCCATAGTTGGACTGTGGCTGCATGGAGGGCCAAGCTCAGCTTCTCCTTCTGAACAAGTTAAGGCCAAGAGAGCAGCCCCGGTTCCCCTTGCCCTTGCTGGCTGCCTTGGAAGGAAGAGCAGTACCCACCAGCTGTGCTAGTCTATGCATAGGAGCCATCCAGACTGCTGGGGAGCGGTGACACTCCAGCTCAGGGAGATGGTGTCAAGTCAGAAATGATAATGAGCAAAGGGCCAAGACATAGAGGCGTTACAACAATCCCTAAATCCCCAGGAGCTGGCCTAGTGAGATGGTAGCAGAAAGACACCGAGGAGACCTAGACACATGGCCACTGGGGCAGATCTCAAAGCCAGTGGGATGCACGGGGTTTGAGGCCAAGGTTCACGGCCCTTTGGGTTTCTCCATCAGATGAGTCACTCCACACAGGGGGCCATTACCAGGCTCAGTCGATGTCTGCCGATTGCCTAGGTGTCTGAGCTGTGCAGGACGAATCTCTAGTGAGCTGTGGAGAGCCTGTGGCCATCTCCTGTGCATCATCTTCAATAAAGAAGCGCATCCCTGATTATGCCACGGTAACAAGTACACATATACGCACTCACGCACGCACGCACGCACGCACGCACGCACGCACGCATGCGCCTTCTTGCCCAGTAGAAGGAACTAGACCACTTTCATACCTTTGCTACCACCATTCCTCTTCCCCGTAAGGAGCTGCAGTGACTTCTCTGACCCTGACTTCTGGGGTAGTGACTTTTGAGTGAATGGCTCAGTCTCTCTTGCTTCCTTCTGGCTAGGGTGCCAGCCTGCTCAGAGTCTGTGTACTCTGATCCCCTCTGCTCTTTGTACTGGTTTTATGGGGTATCACTCTTGGAAGGCAAAGGGGCGGTTAACCAACGCTTTCATGTATATACTTCGTTTAGGGGTGTGAATATTGGCACACTCATTCAGTCCTTTCATCTGAGCCACGGTCTCCACTAGCTTCATCAGCAATAAAAGGGGCGTTTCAGTCTTTATCTGCCTGCGTCTGTTTATTTCTATTGATTCTAGGTGCTTCTGTGCTGATGGTGCAGGAATACTTTGTATTATTAGCTCTTTTTCTTTTTGTGTCTGTGTGTTAATTTTACATGTGTATGACAACCACTTTACCAACTGAGCCATCTCCCCAGGCCCCAACAACGTCAACCCTTCTCATCTCAGGCCCTGTTGGTGTTAAGCTACACAGTGGTGAGCTGGCACAAGCAATGGGCAGGAGATCTTAGGGGAAAGTAAGGGCCAGAGAGGAAGCAGGCAAAGAAGGGGCCTCTATTCGCAGCAATCGGAGACATCTCCAGTGCCTGACCCTGATGAGAAAGATGCTAACAAAGGGCTTGCCAGGACCAGTACATGCCGCACCAAAGCACCCAACAAATGAAATCTGACCTGGTATAATTGTGAATACTGTTTCCTCACGATGGGTTTTGTCAGTTCTGTCTTGGTACCTGTCTCCTGACCCTTGCCTTTACATGAAATCTTGTATTGGTATCCTCTTTATGGCCGTTCTTATACAATGATGAAAAACTCTCCAGCTCAGCTGGCTACGAAACACATCATGCTAGAAATAAGATAAAATAATCTTAGCTATAGCAAGGGGCCCACTTTCCTGTGTGTAGGCTGCTGTAAGCTGGAGGCAGGTATGAATGGGAAGGGGAGGCATGCCTGCCGCTCTCTGTGCTTTCTATAGGGCTCTGCCATGGTTTCTCCTTTAACTCACTGGGCCTGAGGAAGAGCTGGGCTCAACAGTGGGCCTGTCACCCTCCAGCCCCTACCCCTTGCCAGTGGCTGCCACATCCTTCACCGGCTTGATCTAGATCTCTTCTCTTGGCTTTGTACAGTCATACCATGTTTTCCTGTCTCATTGGGGTCCTGGCTTCTGGGAAGTCCTGGCCTTTCTGTTGCTTTTTGTTCCAAGCCAGCTACATTTCCCAGGTCCAGTTTCTAGGTAGCTCAAGTGACTTTGTAAGTCAAGAAAGGGTCACTTGGCGATCTACATGTCGAAGGGAGTCACTGGGACTTTAGATCATTCTGGTTAGCCGGTGTGTAGACCTGCTAGGTGTGCAGATCAGCTAGGTGTGCAGATCTGCTAGGGAGTTTGCTTAGTAGGGCAGATGTCTACAGTGGGAGGTGAGGGCTACTTGAGAGAAGAGTGGCTTCTGTTTACCAAGCGTCCACAGGTCATGGCAAACTGCCTCGTTGTCAGGAGAGGAGGGGGCACTATACTGAAGATTACCCACTGGTGGTTCTAAGGCACGGGGGGGGGGGAGCGGGGGGCATTCCAAGTAAGACAATAAGGGCTGTGGCTGTCAACTCAAGCAATGCTTCCTGTTGGGGACTCGGGGAAGCCCCACCTCATCAGTTCCCTACAGAAAGTTTCCAGACCCTTCAGAAAATAGAGCATGTGCTGGAAACCACTCAGGCTTTCCTCACCAGCAGGCTCCCGCTGCCAGTAAAGGTAACACTGTGCTCCCCCCACCCAACGATGGGTCAGATTCAGGAATGGGGGGCGGGGACAGATATTAGAGGATTAGGGCTATGCCATTTCAGGGCAGATTTGTTTCAAAGTAATATCCTTGAGGCTGCGCTTTTTAGGGTTATCCCTCAGCCATGACTCTCAGCTCCCCTTCTTGTGGGGTAGGCAGTTCCAAAATGCTTGTCTCTTGGTAGAATCCTGACCTTCTCTTAGAAATGAAGCAGGAATGCATGCCCCAATAGTGCAAGGCAAGCTAGGTCATGCCTTTCATTTCTGCCATGCATTTTCACTGACAATCTCTTCCTGTGTGCTCCTACCTTTTGGGGGGTCAGATTCCTGGAACTAACACAGGTTTGCTGGGGTCAACAATACCAGCTCTCCCCTGTACAAATGATTGATAAGGGCAGGCTGGCTACTGAAGGAGGCTCTAAGTACATTTAAACCACCTGGAAGGGGAAACCAAAGTCAATGTTTTCTTTAAGGCCAAGGAAAAGAGTGTACACAACCGTGGCCTTTTACCTTAGCGGACATAGCAGATGTGGCCTGAGTATCAATGACTGGCTTCTCCAGTGTGTCCCTAAGGGGTTCAGGTTTGGGTAACGTCTTCTGTTATTAGCAAGACGTTCTAACAGTTGCAACAACACTGCCCTGCTTCTAATTCTGTGAAACAGTGGTAATGGTGCCTATACTTTTATTATTTTTTCCATTTTTTATTATGTTTCTTTTTTTAACATATACATTTATATTATTACATACAAATGAAACAAACTACATACAACATGAAGAACCACGAGACAATCAGGAATTATATAAATGTTACATTCTTAGTGGTTTTGGCTATGTGTATTTGGCAAACTTGAAGTAAATATCTTTTCTATCTTGTTGGGTCTAAATTTCTGAATGGAAATCAATATCTATCACATCTCATCTCTATTAACTTAAAACATCTATCTTGATCCAAAAACATCTTAAGCCCTAACCAACTAAGCTTAATTGTGAGACTAAGCTATCTGGTCTTCAACCCCATCAGAGACTTGAGAAGGAATAAAACTTAAATACCTGAGTGAACCAGAAGTACAGGTTAGCAGCTTCCAAAATGAAAAAGTGACTGAGACAGTTTACTGCCTGAACAGTCACTCAACACTTTCTTTAACTTTGGAGCATCATCTTCAGCCTTCTGGCCCAATATATCTGACAGACATATTTATGAGGCAAGATTTATTGAGGGCTTGCTTACCCTGTTTTGGCAGAGTTTGGGCATTGACTCTGCCTGTATCTAAGCTTGCCCATTTTTGGGCAGAATTCTGTCTGTGGCAGAAATGAGAACATTTTCCCAGTGGCTTGTTTGCCACTTTTGAAACCAACTCCATAAAGAGGTTCTTTGATGCTCACCCTCTTCTTTGAGGTAGGCTGGTATTAATAAAAACATGGCCATGTTCTGTATGTCTTTGAGGCTTTTGAAGACTTTAACTATTTTACCTTGTATACCTATAAAATCATATATTTTTTAAAATGCCAGCCTGGTACCAACCAATGCTTCCCATTTCCTCCAAACAGCCCTGTGAAGTAACTATTACTTCTGTGCACAGACAATAAAACTGGGCTTGGTAGAAATTTAATTTGCTCCCAGTCATACACACACTTTGCAGTTGCTTTGACCTGCGTTTTATCTGACTCCAAAGTGAACGGTCATAATTACTACTGCCCAGTTGTCTTGATTTGTGAGTTAAGACTCTCGAACTGGACTGTTCAGTGTTTCCATCATCTACCAACCACGACTGACAAATTCTCACAGTTCCGTGCACAGATCCTGCAGTCTCGGTGGTGTTGACACCGTGCTGTGTTGGAGCTGAAAGAGGCCGGCTTCAGTTCTCCTGCACACGGTCTCTTCCTGCCACTCAGTCTCTGGGGCATCTCCGTATGACCCCTCTTCAGCGGAATAGCCTAGCATGCTCCATAGCGCAGGAGCTCGGATGCAAGGAAGCAAGCCTCTGTGCTTAGCTAGGGTCTCACTGGCTGAACCCAAGTTTACTGTAAAGCTCAGATTCAATGAGGGAGGAGACTATTCAGTGGAGTTGTTTGGCTTTTGTTTTGAATTAATAGGACCACAGCACAATAGTCTATCAAACTAGTCAACAATAATATTGTAACTACAGCTTTCACTTATTGAGCACCTGGTAAGACCAGTCAATGTGTTCTATGCTTTACATCGTATTTCTCCTTCATCAGCATCGTAACCTAGCTAACCTATAGCTTGTTTCCATTCTCCTCATGTAACAAGAGAGGAAACTGAGGCTCCGAGACCCTAACTTGATGAAATGACAAGAGAGAATTCAAATACTTCTTACTACGTTTCAAATGGCATAGACGTGGTGCCTGCTGAATAGCTAACCCTATAAGTGCCTGCCACGTGTGCTGAGACATGAATTCAACTCCCAGCAACCACAGGTGGACAGAGGCAGGGAGTGCACTGGGGCTAACTGTAAGCTGAAGGCTGGTGACAACTCCAACCCAAAGGTGGACGGCATCTGAGGAACAATCACCACATACATGTGCGTGCGCGCGTGCGCGCACGCGCACACACACACACACGTACATGCACACACACGTACATGCACACACATGCATGCACAAACATACACAGAAAAGTAAGAAGAAAAACAGGAAAGAATCTATTGTAATCGTAGTGATAGCACTTGGAATCTGGAAGGAGAAGGAATGGTGATAGCCCCTAGCTTCTACAGGCGAAGGCAACAGTGCATTTGTGCTTTCGTGCCTTGAGACCAACTTCCTTCCATGTGTAGTATTTTTAATTCTGGAAATGGAACACAGTCAATAAACAAGAGTTGGCATAATTAGGTTCATCAAAATACTGGGACAGAGGGGAGGACATCCTATTGGGACTCTAGATGAGAGAAGCATGGAGGAATGGGAAAGTAAAAGGATCCAGAGGGTCCTAGAAACCTACAAGAAGAACATTATGATAGGCAGATTTGGGTCCAGAGGTCCTGCTCAAACTATGGCACCAGCCAAGGACAATACATGAAGTAAACTTAGAACCCCTACCCATATCTAGCCAATGGACAGGACATTCTCCACAGTTGAGTGGAGAGTGGGGACTGACTGTCACACGAACTCTGATGGCCCATATTTGACCACGTCCCCTGGATGGGGAGGCCTGGTGGCACTCAGAGGAAGGATAGCAGGCCACCAAGAAGAGACTTGATACCCTATGAGCATATACAGGGGGAGGACATCCCCCTCAGTCACAGTCATGGGGGAGGCAGTAAGGGGAAAATGGGAGGGAGAGAGGAATGGGAAGATACAAGGGATGGGATAACCATTGAGATGTACTATGAATAAATTAATTTTAAAAATACGAAAGAATTCAATGTGGTTTTTCTTTTCATCTCTCTCTTGTTTTGAGCCATAGCGGAAAAAGCTGATCCTTTCTCTGGCTGTGTTTTCAAAATGTTCTCGGGAAGCAGAGAGCCAGAAAAGAATGGAATGGAAGGAGCTGTTCCCTACAGTAATGCAGATTTCCAAACCTAACTTAGATGTTTTGGGGGGGAAAAAATCTCATGCACACACACACACACACACACACACACACACACACACACACACAGAGCGGTGACTCTGTTCAGATGTGTTTGCCAGCTAAAAGCCACGCTGCCACTCAAGCTCATTTGCCAACATCCTTCCTTCCCCATTACCACTCGGGGCTGTGGGCCAGGCAGGGAACACAGTGCTTGGCCTGTCCCAAGGCTCGGGAGTGTATGAAGCATGGGCATTGTTGAGTGAGCCTGGCTGGGAGGGCAGTACATAAAAGCAAGCGAATCATGTGGAAAGATTCATGGAAACTTATGTTAAAATACGATACCTCCAAAAATAATTTCTTGCAAGCAGCAAGAATTAGTGCATTGTGAAACAAACAGGGCTTTCACTGTTAACCACAGGGAAGAAGCTGAGGTGGGGGATGGGGGGGTCAGTGGAAAATATCTGCTGTAAGAACTGCCCCCCCCTCTCTCCCCATTCCCTGTCTCCCATGCTAGGTGACACTAACTGATTAAAATGCTAGCACTGGGTTAGTTAAAGAGGTATTAAAAAAAATCAGAGTATGTGATTTGTGGTACGTTGTGGGGTCTCTTGTATTTCCACTGCTATGTCTGTCTTGTTATATCCTGTTATTTTGGTCTTTGAAATAATCTGGAAACTTCAGGCCATTGCTTGCTTTTCTGGATGCAGATGGTTGGAGGGACCACTGACTAATGACTGTTGACAGCTCTGACTGACATTCGAGTGGCCTTTGCCTGTGTCCTCATTACCCCGTCCCACCCTCATGACAATAGTTTAGTGATACAAAGATGCTGATAAATAGTATTTTAAAAACCAACTTCTTTCAAAATGAATCTCATGAAGAATGCGGCTATTCTATCTTAGCAAATAACAAATTCTTGCAGAAACTTATAATTGCTGTCAAGTCTCCTCCCCCTCTACCTGTCCCCTGAAATAGACTGTGGTCTAAATAAGGACAGTAAATGATTCATACACAAGCAAATTTATTATTCATTTTAGAAATAAAGCTGAGCCCATAGAGTCTAGTCCAGGAAAAATAAGGAAGAATGAATGGCTTTAAGGACACATCAGATTACTTGGTCCAAATAAAGACGTTTGGTATGGCTTAAAATAAGTCTATATTTATTCTTTGAAATGGGCTGTGCAATTAATGTTTCCTCTGTTGGAAAGTCACTTAAAATGGTTTCATAGTATTCATCTTGTGAATTGCAATCTATGGCAAGAATAGATGCCTTGATTTCATCGATGGTTCCATGACAAAGGGGTGTCACACAACGTTGATGGCACTGGCTCAGAGATTATATCGGTACCCTAAGGTCACATATGTCATACATGGCTTAAGCTGGACATGATGGCTCCCGAGCTCCTAAGAGCCCTTATGGCTCCTTCAGAGGCCTTTGCATCTTCAGGCCTCCCTCTTTGCTCTCTCTCTCTACTAGAGCACTTTTCACCGTGTATTAGAATTCTTCTGGTGATGTAGCTGCTTCTGTGCCTGGCAGAGAATATGCCTAACATCTCGCTTGTTGAGTGAGCAATTAGAGGTATAAGAATTACTATCCTGACACAAAGTGTTCCAACTGCATTGAGGACAGGACACATAGATATGAAACACTAGCCTAGAGCATGGACGGGAGGATTATTATATGATGTGACACAGACACCTCATGGTTCATAAATTCAGATGAGCATGAGGCTATAGGAAGAGAGAGTAACCAACCTAAGTATCAAGAGGTGTGTAGGATGAATCACAAGTAACTTATGAAGAAAATAATACACCCACCAGAATTCCTTTACAAGGTCCCAGGGAGATATATTTTAAACACTGAAGACATCTGCTCTGAGGACAGCTATTCCATAAAATGAGGAGGGTTCATCTATTGTTCTGGGGTGGGGTGGTGGAGTTCAAGAAGAAAGTTTGACTAAGGAAGAGGCCTCCTGCCTACCCTATAAACTTCAGATCGTGTGCCCCAATGATTGGACTTTCTTTGCTGTGCAGGAACAAGTGGATGAACTTGAAGCAGAGATGCTTACAGCACCAAGGCACTGGTACTCGGAGAACACAAGGACACTGCGAGTCTACAGACAGTTACGATATGCGGCCAGGCTTAAGCAAACCTCTAGTGGAGCAGGGAGGTGGGGAGCTTACATCCAGATGACTGACTGAAAGGAAATGTGTTCTTTATCCAAAGAAAAAAATATGGGTCACAGGCCTTAGGAAACCAAATTAAAGCAGAAGCGCTTTCCTTTAGCCTCAGGCCCCATGTCCATGCCAGTTGGCTATCCATACTGACAGGGAAGGGGCTTTCAGCTCTGCCTTAAGTGAGAGAAAGCTATGCTGGTGTGAGTTTTTCATGATGGCAAATCCACTTAGTGTTTAACGTACAGACTTCTGTCTTAGTTAGGGTTTCTATTGCTGTGGAGAGACACCATGGCCATGGCAACTTTTACAAAGGAAAACACTTCACTGGGGTTGGCTCACAGTTCAAAGAATTGGTCCATCATCAGCATGGTGGGAAACATGGTGGCATGCAGGCAAACATGGTGCTAGAGCTGGAGCTATATTCTCTGGAGAGAGTTCTACATCCACCTTGACAGGCAGCAGGAAGAGAGAGTGACACTAACCTGGCTTGAATATCTGAAATCTCAAAGTCCACCCACAGTGACAGACTTTCTCCAACAAAGCCACACCTCCTAATAGTGCCACTCTCTATGGGCCTATGGGAGCAGAACCATTTTCATTCAAGCCACCACAACCTCCATTTTGAAATTGTGTTCTCATTATTTTTAACCATAAATATTCCTTTTAATGAATTATTGGTTTTTATGTCCTTATATATATATGTGATGTTTCAAATGTGTTGATTTTGTGTTAACCCTCCAAATTTCTAGAAAATTTCATCGATCCATACAAACCTACAATTTCAAGAACCACTTCCCTAAATATGAACCATACTTTCTTTTCATAATACATAGCATATTTATCATATGTAAGGAATTCAAAAACAAGAATCTGATTAGAAAATGAGCAACTGCTCTGAACAGTCGCAAAAACACGAGGCACAGTCAATATCATCAGTCATCAGGAAGTTGAAACTACAATGAAATATGTACGGCAGTTAAAATGCTATTAATGCCAACAGCAAAGCAAGCAAAAGCCACATGTAACACACGCTGGCATAGATATGGAGAAGAGGAAGTCTTACACGTTGTCGGTGGGAACCAAAACCAGAACAACAGTATGGAGCTTCATCTGAGAAGAGAAAATAGGACCACCATGGGATCTAGGCACCTCAGTTCTAGGTAAATGTCAAAGGGAAATTAAACCTGCAAACCCCAAACATACTTACCTGTCCATGTCTGCTGTGGAGCCATTCGTAATAGCCGAAGCTGTGATCACCTTGGGTCCTCACTAACAAGCACAAAGTGCATATGAGTAGTGGAGTATTTCACAGCCATAAGGAAGAGTGAAACCCTGTCATCTGCAGCAGAAAGGATAGAACCAGAGGAAATGATGCCATTGGACATAAGCCAGGGACAGAGACAAGTACCGCACTCTCTCCCTAGCATGTAACCCTTAGGTGGGTGACTATGAGAAATGGGAAATCACGGAGGCAGGAAAATAAAAGGAGGCCAGATTTGCTCTCCGATAGGTGCACAAGGTACACATGTCTTCACATGTTGAAACATCACAGCAAACCACATAAGTAAGCATGATACAAGTCAATAAAACTAAAAGAATAATAAAAAGGAAAAGGCCTGTTTCTCAATAAAATGGACATACACTTTTGAAAATGATTACTTTTATCCAATTACCTCTATATACATCGAAAGAGGAAGTTTTAATTTATTCTACCCTACTTTTTGTTCTGTTTTGTTATTGAGACAGGGGCTCTCTTCATAGCCCTTGCTGTTCTGGAATTCACTATGTAGACCAGGTTGGCCTCAAACTCTCAACGATCCACCTGCCTCTGCCTCTTGAGTGCTGTCTGGTGTTCCATCTTGTTTTTTTTTTTTTTCTAAGTTTCTATTTCCAATGCTGGCATCTCAAACATGAAAACCCCCTGTGAGCAGGTGAAGCCAGGTTACCAGATGGCAAGATCATCTTCTGTATTTGTTATAACGGTTCTGCTCAGTCACAGACACATCTTTTCAGGACACATCGCAAAGACATGTCTATCCACATAAACACAATGGAATTTTCTGTAAGAGGTTCACACAGCAGTAAGGCATTCGGTGAAGGGTGCGCCACCTCCCCTGTCCCTCTGGGTGTCCTTAGGAGGCTCTTATGTTGGTATCACATTCTTCCAGGAGAATAATCGAATCTTCAATTGGGCTATGTTCTCAGCCATGGGTCACTTCCATAATGTCAAAGGCCAGCCCCAGGTTTTTCATGGCTTGGGGAAACATGCCCCCCAAGGGATGAAATTTGCCAACTTTCATCCTTGCATGCCTCTAACAGGGTGGTGTAGATCAGCACCTCCTCCAGCACCCCCAGGGTGATGCAGACATCCATGGCATAGTCAAGGGCTCCATGGTGCACATGGCG
Organism: Acomys minous; assembly: GCF_964271855.1. Classification (NCBI taxonomy): domain Eukaryota; kingdom Metazoa; phylum Chordata; class Mammalia; order Rodentia; family Muridae; genus Acomys; species Acomys minous. The sequence continues at coordinate 111,509,730 of NC_140489.1, forward strand.
TAGAATAGCGCCTCCTCCAGCATCCCCAGGATGATGCAGGCATCCACGGCTTCACCTGGTAGACTTTCATGTCAGGAAGCTGCTCAGAGTTGCTGCTCATGATCGCCTGGCATGGGGCCAGAACCTGCTTCACCTCCCAGCATGCCTTCAAGCTCTTCAATTTTTTTTTCAGCGATTCCTGAACTTTCCTTCCATATTTGTTCATCATCTGTTAGCATATCAGCATCTTCCCATCCATAATCCCAAAGTACTTGCTAAGGTTGTTCGTTTGGGCCAATCCTTTCCTGTGGGACTTCAGTGTTCCTCCTCTGGGCCCACATGGTGATTCTCCTTCATGACCCATAATTTTCAATCATCTACATTTTCTTAATTAAATGGAAGAAAGGAGATTTAGTTCCAATTCCCACTGCTGGCACTGCTTGGGGTTGATTAGAGCAACATCTTTTGAGTTACACCGTCTACAGCCTCTGAGGGCTGTCTGGAGTAACTGTTTGATTCTGTGGTCAGCACTCTACTCAACAAAGGAAACCTCACAGTTTCTCCAGGACGGTACTTTGCATGGTTTCATCACAAAGCAGTGTTGATGCAATGATTACAGATTTTCCCTTAATAATTATGAAATGCACTCTTGTTACTGAGCCACGTGGTAGTTGGCCACAAATGGCACATACTGCGTGTAAACGGCTGTAATTCCTGCTGTTCATATTAAAGCCAGCTTTGTAGGTATGGCACCTCTTTAGTCACACAGGGCCTCATGTGCAGGGTGTCTTGTGGGAGTGGTTCTCAACCCTCCTAACGCTGCGACTGTTTCATACACTTCCTCATGGTGTGGTGATCCCTCAACTATAAAATTATTTTGTTGCTACTTCCTAACTGTCATATTGCTACAGTTATGAATCATAATGTAAATATGTAATATGTAGGATATCTGATGTGTGATCCCCAAAGGGGTTGTGGCACACAAGTTGAGAGCCAATATTCTATGGTCATTCTGTGGAAGTTTCTGATAAAATTTCCATAAGGAACCCCATCCTACCTTTTCTCTTTGCACTGAGCCCTCCAAGTTTCTCCTGTCCACCTGCTCGAGACTGGCTGAGAATGAGAAGCAAAGGACCAGGTAAGAAGGCAGGAGTGAGCTGGGTCCCTCAGCCAGCTCAGGAGCCCTTGCCTCTTTTGCTTGCAAGGAGTCCATCACTTAGAAGGTTCTGGCTCTTTTGTTCTACTGTAAAAGAGAACAAGAGGAATGGTGAGGTGGCTCAGGGGGTGAAGGAACTTGCTTTGCAAGCCTGACAACCAGAGTTTAATCCCCAGAACTGGCCACAAGGGGAGAGAACCAACTCCCAGGAAGGGTCCTCTGACCTCTGCCTGTGTGCCACTCATGCACCTAGAGAGTGGGTTATAGTCAGATTGCCGGGGACATGGGCACAATGGGGCTGAAGAAGGAAATGCCCAAAGGAACTCTTTCTCATGTCTGATCTTTGGCACTGTCCTCTCTCCTCATTTTACTCCAAGGTCATCCGGCTTGGATCTTCCTGAGGTTTCATGGAAGCGTGAACAGGTAAGTCGGCACCGTCAGATCAACAGAAAGATTAGGACCTCAAATGTCTGCCCGTGGCCTACAGCCACGCTTATTACGGGCCAATTATGCTAATGTAGAACAGTCTCCCTGTACAGGTGAGGGGGGTGGGTAAAGCCCTCATCAGTTCCTTCTCAGAGAAGACCCTGGGGCTGGTAGTCCTAGATTCTACCAGGCTGAGACCACAGAGAACATTGAGAGTGGTCAGGTGGCAAAGAAGGCCATGAGAAGGAAAGTGTTCTTGGCAGTAACGTCATAGCCATGGGACACGCCGTGCCATGGAGCTGGCTCTCGACTCTCTTCTGCAGCATCTCGGTTAAAGGGTACTTACTGGTTCCTTTGGGTTTTGATCAGTACATGTCTTCCTGGACCTGAAAACAGTACCAAATTCCAATCTCAGGCTGTTTCAACATGGAATCGGAGGTCGGCCACTCAGTTTCCAGAAACTTGGGAGCCAGAAAACAGGAAAGGGAGGTGATGGAAGAGAGCTGAGTGGGACATAGGGCAGAGGTACTGTGTGAGCGCAAGGCAACTGGCCTTTGAGTTGTATGACCTCGGTGAGAATCCTGCTGCTGCTATAGTGGTTCTGGTGAGTTCCTGAGACTGTGTGTGAAAGCTTTTTATGTGGTCCCCAGTTCTGGTGGGGGTGGTGAGTGTTTCTCACTCTTAAACAGAGTGGAGCCTGTGTGAGCTAGGGGACCCGTCAGCTCTATGGATGAGTCATCCTTGCTAGGTTGACTCACTTGGCACTTGCTAGGTTTCTGTTTTCTCTAACCCGGAAAGTAGGCTTCTGATGCCATTAGAATAACCCAGGCTTTGGAGATCTGGGAGTGCAGCTCATTGGGCAGAGTGCTTGCTTACCTTACGTAAAGCTCCAGGGTTGAGGCCCAATACCATATAGACCAAGTGTTTGGTGAATGCCTAGATTGATTTCCTGCACCCAAGAGGTAGCAGTCGGAAGATCAGGTTGTCCAAGGCCATCCTTGGCTGTATGGCAATTTCTAGGCCAGCCTGGGCTACATAAGACAAAGTTGTACTTTTGTTGCTATGTTGACCTTTTTAAAACCTCCTCTCCCTTTACCCCCCTTCCCTCTCTCCCTCCTCTTCCTCTCTCACCTTTCTCTCTCCCTCCTTCCTCTGTCTCTGTCTGTCTGTCTCTGTCTCTGTCTGTCTGTCTGTCTGTCTGTCTGTCTGTCTGTCTGTCTCTCTCTCTCTCTCTCTCTCTCTCTCTCTCTCTCTCTCTCTGCAGCCTTATCTTCACCATAAGGCTAACTTAAGACAGAGTGTCTTTTGCCAGCCACAGGCCAGAGCTCCGGGCAGGCCTGTGGGAAGGAGATATTTTGGCAGCAGCAATAGCTCAGGAAGCCAATACTTTCCACCATAAGTTACAGTAAATATTTACGAATGCAGCAGGTGTGCAGATTCTGAGTGAAAAGCAATCTCACGCACCAACATTGCCCCAGAAGGTGCTCTCCATTCCTTAGTACCCATGACTAATTCTCCGTTTCAAGGAGCAGAGAGCAAATTGGCCCGGCTTAGGAAATGAGGCCTCTAGTATATACATTCCGGAAGTGGGCACACAGTTGGAAGGAAGGAATAGGAAAATGAATAAACGCCTGAAGCTGTCAAGTACTCAATTAGTAAATGAGCTAAATGTCACTGCTAAAAGGTGTGGCATCGTCATCATTGGCTGCTTCTTACTCTGGCTTTGGCTGGTGTGAGGCAGCAAATAAACTGAGCCAAAGAAAGGCAGCTACTGCGTCTCACCGGTGCTGTAGGGTATGAAGAAAGACAAGGTTCTGCCTTCGAGGAACTTAGATTTGTTTAAAAAAAAAAAAAAAAAGAATATGTCTAGCAATGAAGGGACCAGGGCATGGTCCTTAGCATTGGAAAAATAATCAATAGTGCAAGGTTGAGCCGCCGTAGAAAACTGAAAGACTCCTGAAGGTGTCACTAGAACGAAGGCAGGAAAGGCCAATGGGTAGTGCGTAAATGGAATATCTGGGTTGTCTGAAAGGTAGCAGAGATGAGGAAGGACTGGCACAAGGAGGTCTCTCTGAAGGAGGTAGATCTGCGTGTGGAACAGGATTGCAGACAGACAGAAGGCACGAGCAGAATTGCAGAGCCGATGAGTGATCTCTGTGTGCAAGGCCAAAGGAAGTAAACTGGTCTGGCTGAGGTGAAGCTGGGGTGACGGAGGGCGGGAGGTGGTGCTGGAAATAACTGCAGCTCCTGGTTTGCGGGGCAGGATTTTTCTCACTTCTGAATCCTTCATGTCCCCAGAGTCAGTGTGTGTGTGTGTGTGTGTGTGTGTGTGTGTGTGTGTGTGTGGTGTGTGTATGTGTGTCTGTGTGCGTAGTGTGTGTGTGTGTGTGTGTGTGTCTGTGTGTGGTGTGGTTGTGTGTGTGTGTGTGTGTGTGTGTGTGTAGTGTGTGTGTGTGTGTGTGTGTCTGTGTGTGTCTGTGTGTGTAGTGTGTGTGTGTGTGTCTGTGTGTGGTGTGGTTGTGTGTGTGTGTGTGTGTGTGTGTGTGTGTGTGTGTGTGTGTACACGCATGCACGCATGTGCCATGGCACGCACAAGCTGGTCAAAGGACAACTTTGTGGAGTCAGTTCTGTCTTTCTACTACATGGGTCCCAGGGATTGAGCTCAGATTGCCCGGCTTGGAGGCAAGCACCCTTATCCACAGCACAGCCATCTTACCAGTTCCCAGAGAGCTATCTTGAGTTCCCTTTTGGATTTTCTTTTGAAGTCAGAAGTCCAATCCTATTAGGTAGGCCTGCCTTTCCTGACCCCACTGAGTAAGTCTAGCTTGGAGGTTGGGTGTGTCAGGTGAATGTGGAAGGCCAGGCCGGGGTATGGAACTCTGCGAACTGTACTACTGATCTAACTTGGAAAATGGAATGGTTTCCTCTTGCCCCAGGATGTGTGAGAATTCCTTCCATGCACACAGTGAGAACACAGAGGGCTTTTCTTATCCGCCTCTGCTCCCAGGCCTCACCTGGCCCACTCACCTGGCTCCCCACCGAAGAGCCTGAGAAAGTAGGTGCAAAGTGGGGGAACTTGTTCAAACCTCGGCATTGTATAAAGACTCATCCCAACCCCCGAGTGAAGCATTACGAATGCAGGCCTGATAATGCGCTATTGTAAGCGAATGAAAGGCCCAGGCTTTGCGGTGGAGCCCTCAGAGTGCAGCAATTCTGGAGAGTAATTATGGAGCAGGAGACTGATTACACAAACTGCAGACTAAACAGTTAGGCTCTGCGTGTGAGGCCAGCTGACAAAGCAGAGGTAATTAATAGGCAGTTACAACATGGAAGATTCTGGAAAACACAGTTTTGGAGTTTCAAATTCACAGCCTTTGACAGAAGAATATTAGTAAGACAGATGCTGTAAGACCAAGGTGTCTTGAGGGGAAAGACATTTGCAATCACTTTTAGAAAGAAGTCCTGATGGGGTCTGGTTCCCACCATCCCTTTAGGAGAGCATTGCCCCCAGTGTTAGGGTTGGCACGAGCACGCATGAAACAATGCTAAAGAGAGACACTGCTGCAGCTGTACAAGCAAGCTGCTGCGAGGACTAGACACTTGTTAGTTTTTATGAAGTCGCACGTCTGCTCTCTGCTCCTTTGCCTTTCAAAGATGCTTCCTGGTGGGCAGAGGCAACAATGATGTGTCTCAGGGAAGCGATGCTTGGCGGGCTGCAGCTGGTGCTGAGTGTGCCTCACTCCTTTCCGGGTCAGAAGCAGCTGTGGAGTGATGGGCCTTAGACAGATAGGACCCTGTGCTCTCTGCTCACCTCCTGCTGCAGACACAGTGACGGTGATGGAGTCTGACACGGGGATGCTTACCTTCCTTTGAGTTCAGGGGAAAGCACGGGGGTCACAGACTTTGTGGTGAACGAGGAATTCTGGTTTCACAGTTGCATCTTAGAAAACCGGGACATTACAGATAACACACATACACACACACACACACACACACACACACACACACACACACATACACACACACACACACACCTGATTGACAGATACCTTTGTTTTACACATTTTTATTTCTGTGAGACTAGAGGGCTGAACCCAGAGGCTTGTGAATGCTAGGCAAGGACACTACCACTTACCTCTAGTTCCCACTCAGGCATTTTCATTTTTTTGACCTTTTAAGTCAGGTCTTACTAAGTCGTCTGGGTTAGCCTTGAACTCATTCAGTAGGCCACCTTCTTCTGCTGCTCAGCCTTTGGTAGCTGCATTACAGGCCTGTGCTATGAGGCCCAATTTGCCTTACTTCTTATATCGGTTGCTTGTTATTTGGACAAAATATGTGATGAAGGCAACCTAAGAAAGGAAACATTTGTTTTGGCTTACGACTTGACCTCCACTATGATGGGGTGTCATGGCAGCAGGAGCTAAAGGCAGCTGATTTCATTTAGTCTACAGTCAGCAATCAGAGACGTGAAGGCCATGCTTAGCTCTCTTCCTCCTTTTTATTAAATCCCTGACCCCAGCCCATGGGATGCTACCACTGAGATTTAAAGGACGTCTTCCCACCCCAATAACCTAATCTTGATAATCCTTTACAAACACACACAGGACTAGAGACTTGTTACCATGGTGATTCTACATCCTGTCAGGTTGACTACCAAGATTACCACCATCCCCTTAACTGCTCAACTTTCTCCTTTCCTCCTCCTCCCCCTCCCCCTCTTCTTCCTCCTCCTCCTCCTCCTCCCCCTCTTCCTCCTCCTCCTCTCCCTCTTCTCCTCCTCCCCCCTGCCTCTGCCTGCCAAGTTCTGGGATTAAAGGTGCAGACCACCACACCGAGTTCTCTTCCTTTTTATATTGGTTCTTTTTGCATTACTCTAAATCAAAATACCCAGCAGGAACCACTTAAGGAGGAAAGGCTTATTTGGGCTTCTACTTTCAGAAATTTCTGCCCTTGGTGGCTCAGAGGCATGATGGAACAGAGCAGAGAGACTCACACAGTGGTGCGGAATAAATGGTGGACAGCTATTTTGTATCATAGCAGAATTAGGGAGCAGAGCATAAGAGCAAAAACATGGTCCCTGTGTAATCTCCAAAGAACTACCTGTTGTGACTACCTCAGCCCTCTAGGCCCCGCCCCTAAAAATCCCACAGCCCCCAGAAATGGCACCTCCAGTTGGGCAACATCCATATAAAACAGGAACCAAAGGAAGACTATTTCACAGGCAAGCTCTAACATGCCGCAAGGCCATCCAAGTCTTCCTTCCTTTTTCTATACACCACTTTCCTGAAAATCTCTTCGTCTACTTCTTTAGAACGCCCATTTTCTCAGGGGCTAGTTCCAGGAGAAGCAGTTGACCGGTTAGGTCACACTATTACTATGTGACTGGTTGATGCCCCTGAGGGCTAGCAAATGAGACTAGCTATTCACTATAAGAGAGGAGTTTACATCTTTCCTTTCACATCTATTATCCTATTTGAAATGGACAATCTTATCACTTGAAACTTAATCAAAAGGAAACAGGTCATTGAAGAACTTCAGCAACCTATCTGGAATAAATAAATAAATAAATACACACACACACACACACACACACACACACACACACACACACACACACATATATATATATATATATATATATATATTTACACATGCAGGAGTAGTTCCAGGATTTCTGGCCCCAAGATTTCTTGCTCATTCCTTTACTCCTTCCCACCTGCTTGCTAACAATAGCAGATGGAAATACATCGGGTAATTGATTCTTCTCACCCTTAAGGATATCTAGTAGTCTGATCTATGCCTCAGCCACTGTGCCAACTATGAGTGATACCAGCTCTCCACATCCTAATTGCATTAGGAGTCCCTAAAACCCAAGAAATACAATTGAAAATCAGTCAGTGAGTTCTGCTATTTTTTGTGAAGTCTCTCTAAAATTATATTTTGCTATCTAAGTCTCAGGGCTGGATATTTGCTGTAAGATATCTGTGATGTGTAATCCCTTAACCTTGAGATTACCTGGGAATACCCCTCCTTCCCTAACTAGGCACAGTGTCCCCACTTGTATTCTTCATAAAATACCAATGTAGAAACCACAGGTAGTCACCTACAGTCATTCTCTTCTTGACTTGATGGCACTCCCAGTCTCCTGGATCAAAGTAAGCCAGCCCTATTCAGCTGACCTCTCTTGCCCGTGGATGAGCTTTTCTTCTTTACTTTTGCAAAGCCATAGCACTGTGGGGTGGCAAACGAGGAAAAGATACGTTGAGTGCAGTGTGGGGTGGCAAATGAGGAAAAGATACATTGAGTGCAGTGATTCACATGGCTCGGGATACTATTATGGTTCCAGGTCAACTGGAACTTACTTAGGCGAAAGAGGAATTCATTCCTCTTATAGCAAACCCCAGGATGACAGGGAAGAGGCTGGACCTTCAAGATGATTACGAAGAGGCCTGGATCACCAGAAGTCCATTCCCCCATCCTTGGCCCCTGCTGTCCTGTACTTACTGGTTCAAACCTGTCTGACAAACATCTAGTAGACAACTGGACATCAAAAGGTTAGCAGAAGCGCCGTCCCCACCTTCCAGTCCCCAGCCCATAGCCAGTTGGCATGGATGGTAGCTGTTTTAAATCACAGGACTACACTGGAGAAAGAGATCACTTCCTAAAGCCAAGGAATGGTGTGTGGGAGGGGTCCAGCAAATAAAGGACATTAGAGCTGATTTCGCATTGCATAGGTTAGTGCAGGTTTGAAACATGAGGTTCAAAACATTAACTTGCGACATCTGAAATTCCCACTACTTTATGTAACTGAAGGGTACGTTGCCTTTCAAACACATTGCAAAAGCTACCCCAAGAGACAGGGGCTCCTTTTATGTACCTATTCTTGGGGGCACCCAGTTACAATTTAAATTTTTTCATCATCTGTTCCTTTTGACTCATATTTCCCATAATGACAGGTTTCAGTAGGAAGTAACTCTAATATGTTCTGGAAAAAAAAATGACAGTATAGAGGAAGAATTCAAGTAATGAAAAAGCACATTCATTCACCATTTCTCCTCCAGTTGCTCTAAAAATAATGAGACTTTTTTTTTAATGGGAAGCACACAAGAAACTGAAGCTAACATGTTTAAAATGTAATTATTTTGTTGGCATAATGCTTATTGAATGTTTGTAAGTATAGGTAACTAGCGAAAGTCCATCACTGTCATTATCTGAACTGTTCCCCAGCCAACTGATTTGTAAACTAACACCTGTGAACCGAACTCAGCAGTGTGTGTGTGTGTGTGTGTGTGTGTGTGTGTGATCAGCTATCATTTTTCAAACACTGCCTCATTCATTCATTCATTAATTCATTCATTCAGAGACAGGGGCTTTAATTGGCTCGGAACCAGTGAGCCTGCAGGATCCCCAGGTTAAAATTGTAAGCACTTGACTTCACACCACACCCAGCTCTGTTTGCTTGTTTACTTGTTTGTTTGTTTGTTTGTTTTGGTTGCTGGGCATGGAAACCTGGTCCTCACGCTCACAAGGCGAGCACTTTACTGACTGAGCCAGCCGCCGTTCCCTGTATGTGGTTTTACGGAAGCACAGCGATGCTCATTTATCAATGCCTTGTCTGTCATCTTGCTCTCACGCTACAGAACTGAGTGGTTGTGACAGAAACTGTATAGACTACAGCCACGAAGGCACTTATTACTGGCCTTTTACAGCCCTGTTACCCTAACCCTTGCAAAACAGTTATTATGAGGTAGCACTGTTATGCAAAGTTACAGTCTGGCGCGAATCATGATTGTGATTCAGAGCATGGTCTATCTGAATATTCTGTATCCAGATAATTCCACACAGAATGTGGCTGCTACGGTCAGGATATTTAGGTTCAAATTAAACTGTCACTCTGTAACTGTCGGGAGGACATGACCTTAGCTAGTCTGTGCTTTAGAGTCTTCCTTGTCCTTTATAGTTGGTGTGGTAGCTAACTTTGTCAGTTTGAGTTGACTACAAAACACCCAGGAGGCTAGCAAAGCACACATCTGGGTGTGTCTGGGAGGGACTTCCAGAAACAGAAGCAATTCCATCCTGAGGACTCAGATCTAATCAACTGATAGATCATCATATGATGACATTGTTGGAGGCTGGGGAAAGGTTAGGGCTGGGGCCTGATAGGGGGAGTGAGCTCCTGGGGCTGGGTCCCTGAGGATCTCTTGTCTCTCACTCCTTCCGGTCTCTCTCTCTCTCTCTCTCTCTCTCTCTCTCTCTCTCTCTCTCTCTCTCTCTCTCTCTCTCTCTCTCTCTCTCCTGTCTGAAGTGAGTTGAAAAAGCTCTCATCCACCACATGCGCTCAGCTCCACCATATTCCACATAAGGACCGGAAAGCCTCCTGTAGCCGTGAGCTAAAATAGGTGCTTCTCTTGTTAGAGTGTTCTGCCAGGCCTTTGGGGACAGTGATGATAATTCTGACAAACATGACTGGAGAAAGCTGTGGTTGGTCATCCTTGCCTTAAGTACAGCTTTGGACCCCAGATCTGACCATGATGCTAAGACTTCGTGACAAGCCGATCCTCAGACAAATCCACTCTTCGAGACCATGCAGTTGAGCCCTTAGTCTCTCAAGAACTCTGGCTGTTCTTCCAAAGGTCCTGAGTTCAATGCCCAACATCTATGTGATGGCTCAGAACCATCTATAATGAGGTCTGGCTCTCTCTTCTGGCCTGCTGTCTCACATGCAAGCAAAACACTGTATACATAATAAATAAATAAATTAAATAAATAAATAAATAAATAAAATAGAACCAACATTAAATAAGTGGCATTAGGGAAACACAGAAAGTGGTGTCTTTGAGGTGGCCTCTAGTACATGGTGTCACCCTCCTCGGCTCTAGGATCAGAAAGCATACTCTGAAAAGCCATGGTGATGGAAGCAATAACAGTGTCTCTATTCTTTTCTCTGAACATAAAATATGAAATTAGAATATCAGACAATGAAGAACACAAGAGGCTGGTTCTGGCATCTACGGGAGGTGAGAGTGGCCAGATGCCACCTAATATTCACAGTACTAACTGGACAATAAAAAAACAGAAAAACTCCTTTTTACTCGTCATCCTGAAACCTTGTTGAAAAATTATTATGCCTCACATAGGAGTATAAATTTTATAAAACATAAAACTAAACTTGATTATATAGGCAGGATCCTTGAGAAAAGTTGCCAGAGGCATATACCCTAAAAATGGACCTGTTTGATGTCAACTTTCTTTCTTAATGACATTATTGCCTGTGTTTTATTTTCTTTTTCTCACTTTGGTTGCTTTTTCTTTGTAGTCTCATCTTCAACTATTAACTTAGTATTTTGTGGTATTGTGTATTGCTGAACTTCTTTTGAAACATAGTAACTTTATTACCATTTGTCTCTTTTCAGCCATCTGCCTGCCTTAGCTTCTCTCTGTCTCTCTCTCTCTCTCTCTCTCTCTCTCTCTCTCTCTCTCTCTCTTTCTCTGGGGGGGGGGCGCGAGCGCGTGCGCACGCGTGTGTGTGTGTGTGTGTGTGTGTGTGTGTGTGTGTGTGTTTGTGTGTGCATGTGTATACATACATACATATATATATATATATATATATATATATACATACATAAGCTGATGAACAGTTTATTTAGCATCTAGGCATGTCTAGGAACATGTGACACCTTTGTAACAGAAGTCCACACATATGACACAAGAAAGAGAAGACAGAATTGCTTGCGTTCATTCTCAGATCTTCCATCTAAACAGGCAATTCCCAGCATGCTTCAGGGGACATTTCTCACTCAACCCACCACCAGTTAGTATATAAAATCATTTGCTCCCGACTTCCTGTCGTATTATGCGTACCTATTGCAGAGCAGGGCAGGGCATCTGAAGCCAGCGACTTCAGACTTCAGTGCACTTAGATAATGTATGGGGAAGGTGACAGGATTTTGTTTTCTTTTTGTGCCAACTTGTACATTAGCGTGTCTTAAGTGGCAGATTAAAAATTTCCTAAAGCACTAATGGTGATTAAAAATGTTTGTTTAGGCTTGTTCAGGACTCTTACAAGATCCCAATCGCATTCTTGTCCTTCAAGCATTCTCAAAGCCTTCTCCAACAGCTTTATCGCATTGTGTAATAATGTTTTCTAGAACTGCTTTTCTTTCATTAGATAAGTAACTAAAATTTCTAAATATAGAAAATCAACGTAGATTTTATTACATTGCACTACAAATGCAAACATTTGTAAGTATGTATTTTGGGGAAAGGTTTTAGTTCTGTTTGTCTCTTTGTTTTAACTGTGAGGAGACACCACAACTATGGCAACTCTCATTTATTTATTTATTTTTTACCAAAAAAAAGCATTTAATTGGGGCTCCCTTATAGCTTCAGAGGTCTATTATCGTCATGGCAGGAAGCATGGTAGCACGCAGGCAGACATGGTGCTAGAGAAATGTTGAGGGTTCTGGACTGCAGGCAACAGGGGTGGGAGAGAGAGGGGGGGAAGGGGAGAGAGTGAGAGTGTGTGTGTCTGTGTCTGGGCTTGGCTCTAGTGTTGAAACCTCAAAGCTCACCCCCAGTGATACACTTCCTATAACAAGGTCATACATGGACACACCTAGACCACTAATGCCATACCTCCCAATTCTTTCAAGCAGTGCCACTTCCTGGAGACCAAGCATTCAAATCTATGAGCCTATGGGGGGCATTCTTATTCAAACCATCACAATAGAGAAACTAATATTTTGTTGTTCTCTTTTGCTAAAGAAAAAAAAATTCTCTGCCAAAATGATAGCATTCCTCCTATTCAGTTCAGGTCGGAGAAGTCATTCATGCAGAGTAATTAAAAAAAAAAGTTCTTTGATGACCATTAATTTCAGTTGCTATTTTTAATCCATTTATCCATTCTCTCTTCATGATTTTTATTGGACAGTAAGTAGCTCTGAGTTGGCCCAGAGGACTGCTGTACTTCATCGTAGGATGCGCTCTGATGCAACGGCAAGCCCATTGGATAGAGGCCATGAGTCACATGGCTTTAAACCAGAAGATATCTGGCTTCTGGCTGTTCGGATACAGGAGCTGACACTTATGATAGAAATGTCACTGTGTCAGAAAAAGAGGAGGGCTCACACAGAGGCACGAAACCGGAAAACTCTGGAATTTACTGGGGGCAGGAGCAGTAAACAAGACAGAAGCAGAGTGGGTGGGCCCGGCGGTATGGGTGAGGCAGGATAAATAGTATGAAGCCAAAAACAAAGGCTCTGAGGTCGGTTTGGAAGGGTCAGAACTCCCCTTTCCTCTTGGGGACGGGGTGAAGATTTCAGCTGGGATGAAGGCTTTCAATGGATGGTGCTGGGATCAAAGGTTCCTCTAATGGTGTGAACCTGCGGTTTACGACTAAGACTCCAGAAGCTACGGCAAACCTACTATGCATCGGAACACGAAGGTTAATGTATAAACCCTCAAAGCCCGTCTTCCCATTCTTTGCTGTCTCCAGGGAAACTGTGGCAGAACCACTGGCCAGGAAATGGGCTTCTTCTGGGGTTCTTTGGGAGAAGGTTATAAGCAGGGGAGAGGTGGTTAAATGCTGTTTGTTGTTTTTTTCGTGGCTTGGACCACACTTGAGCTCTCGGCTCTCACGGTTACACAAGTGCTTTCCTTAGGTGGACTAAAGAATGTTGAGTGGCCCCAAATGGTAATGCACAAAGTGTGAAGAGTGGTTAATCTACAACAAGTCAACAGGCAAGACGAAAGTCCTGCCTTTTTCTCTCCTACTAAGCGCGTTTGTAAGCAGCACTCCTGGGAAGGGACACGCCGCTCCCACTGTGGCTTTATCCCAGACACCTTCTGTAGATGCCAATTCTTGTTCGTGCACCAGTGACGATGGCTGCGGAGGCACACGCGAGTCGGGGCAGGTGGCGGAAGAGGAACCAGGGAGGATGCAGTTGGCACAAAGAGGGAGAAAGAAACCCCCGAAAGAAGAGAGAGGAGAGGCCGGGCCTGGTGGAGTCAGAACGTCAGAGGACCTGTGAGGGGGCATGCGCGACGTGACTTCAGGACCGCAGCTCACTAGTGACTTCCTCAAGAGCAGCTTTAGTGGAATAGTGGCAGAGCGTGCAGATGACGGCGGCTTCCGTGAATGGGCACAGAGGTAAGGAAATGGAGACATGGGTGTAGATTGCTCCCTGGAGGGGTTGAAAGTTCTCAGAAGGAGGCAAGGTTGTGCCCTGGTTTTCAGAAGGGATAGTTGAACGTTTTCTCCAGAGAGCCCCATCCATGCAACTGAGGGGTGGTGCCAGCCATTTGGTTCTGCTGTGCCTGTCAGACTGAGTCTTGCCCTCTTTAGGTCTCTCCTTCCAGGACTCCTGAGGTCCTCTGTTCTCCCTCCCTGTGCCCACCTCCCTTATAGGCAAAGGATCTACTGCGTCCCTGCTAGTGCCTTTGGAGCAGAAATGCCCCACCTGGTGTGACATTCCACATCTCCCTTAAGGCCATACTTTCTCCTTCACCTACTAGTGCCACACGGAGTAGCCAGGACCCTGAATCCTCTAGGGAGCCTCAGTTCATCCCCCGGGATAGCCAGGAGATGAGGCATTCTGGGATGGAACTTCTATAGTGCCAGTGTTGGGAGTCCAGTATGTTACAAGAGTGCCAAGGAATGGAGCCTTCCGTACCTATTTTGGGTATCTGGGTTCTGGTTGTCATGACAGCCCATTAACTTCCTTATAGAGCTTTTAGAGCTTTTATAATATCATCATTTCCCCCACTGCAGAAGACTAGTGTGAGGAGCCTTGCCCATCACAGCACATTGGCTTCCTTTTAGTGCCCTGAGTGGGGTTTAAATGGCCCTCTGGAGAACTTTCTGACCCCTTCTACCATTTTCCCTCTACATCCTGGAAAGTTATCTTTAACTTGTTTGGCATCTGTGTGGGAAGGAGCACTTAGGAAAAGAGCCCCGAGAAGACAGTCTCCCTAGCAACGGCACATCACCCCTTCTGTAGGCTTCTTCCTGTTCTTAGCTGGATAACAGGGTTAGAATCTGGCCTCTGCTCATGTCGAGTGCTGCCTGGGGGCTGGAAACATGCCCTTATGAGTGACAATGACCCTCCTGAAGGAGGTTGACCTTTGCCTGAGGGCTTGGGCATCCCTCCTGAGTCTGAGGAGATACTGTGTTACCCTGTCTGAACATGTGGCACCCGGAGGCAGTTTTCTCTGCACTTGTAGCAGGAGAGGCTTTCTCAACTGTCAGTACAGAGCCCTTTGCCTAGGATGACCTGCCTGTTCTTATGGAAGCCAGAGTGACCATGGAAACTCCTTATGATCCAGACTAAGATAGGGGCAATGTGCTAGTGCTTTAAACATACAAGTATTCTCTTCTCACAGCTCTTGATGCTGAAGTCCAAGATCAAAGTTCCAGTAGGGTTGATGTCTCCTGAGGCTTCTTTCCTTAGCTTGCATACCTGCTAATGCCTGTCTGCTTGTTGTATCCTCACATAGCCTTTCCTCCTCCTCCTCCCTCTCTCTCTCCTCTCTCTCCTCTCTCTCTCTCTCTCTCTCTCTCTCTCTCTCTCTCTCTCTCTCTATCTCTATCTCTCTCTCTCCTCTCTCTCTCTTCTCTCCCTCTCTTATGTCTCCCTCTCCTTCCCTCCCTTCCTCCCCCCTTCCCCATCTCTTTGTCTCCCCCACCCTTGGTGTGTCTTTCTCTCTGCATTAGAACGTAAGTCCTATCCAACTAGGGTCCCATCTTTGTAAGCCTAGTCAATCTTAATTAAACCTTTTAAGCCCTCATTCCAAATACTTACCTGAACATTAAGAGGATACATCTTAACATTCTCTATTTTGTATACTTCTAGTTCCGAAGGGTGGAGCAGCATGCTCTCTGGAGGTGTAGAGAAGCATGCTTCCATTTCTTGGTGGCTGTTAGCATTCCTTGATGTATGGCTGCATCTGTGGTCACATTGTCTCTTCCTCTTCTATGGGTCCATTTTCCCTTTACCTCTCTGCTATGTAGACCATTAAGTTTGCACTTAGGGTCCACTTGGGCAACCCAAGATGACTCCATCTGAAGATCCTTAAATCACACTTGCTAAGCTCATCTTCCTACCCCCAAAATAAAGTCAGTATCAGGTCCCAGGAATGAGGAGTTCATGTCTTTGGTAGTCTAATGACCGCCACAATTATATTAATTATAAATTTGTTGTTGTTGTTGTTGTTTTAAAAGTAGAGTCAACCGACAAAGTGTTCTTGTTGGAAAAGTAGATTCAAAAGTGAATGTCCTACCCTTATATCACTGTAGACTGCCATTACCTGGGGTTTGAGGGACAAAACTGAGCCCAGGGAGTGTAGGATTGTCCCCTGAGAGGCAAAGTGGATGGTGGTCAGGGGGTAGGGAGTCAGGAGACCTCCCAGTGGATGGTTAGAAAGGTGGATCATCTTCTGTTAGAAGCCATTTCTCTGTGGATGCTTTGTTGACCTCTGGTTAGAAATTTCCTGGGTGTGGAGACCCCTGTGGGAAGGTCTTGCTTCCCTCAGATTTTCATGTCCAGGGGTCTTGTCTGTGTTCTACTATCAAAACAGTTGTTTGGCTTCCTCTCATTTGTCTGGGGCAGCTGATGGAAATCCAATGTCTCTCGGAGTCTCGAGGGCCAGCTGTATTTTTAATAACACTAAACTCAGCACCTCATTTGCTTTAAAGCACAGTGGGGTTACTCTAGGGCACTGCTTCACAGCACTGCTTTATTTGGTCACAGGGGCTATGGTCAAACTGTGAGAATTTTATTGGATGCTAATCTAATATCTAACATTGTGTTCATCTGTTATTTCTCCTTGCCATTTATGGTGAAACAGCTCCTGCCAGAGCACCATAAATGCTCACTTCTTGTTTCTAACCCCATCCCAATATTATTGTCATGCTCTGTGGGTAAAATAATCATGGGTTTCTACTGGTTTTAACAATAGTCCTACTTTCTTAAAAATAAGTTTGTCTGGGCATTACTACTGTGAAAAATGCTAATGTTTAATTTTTAGTGTAGTTCTAGGCTTTTCCAAGTTCTGTGTGTCTACAGGGCATTCTACTGGTTAGTCTTCCAAGGCAAAACAAATGAAAACCAAACCAAACCAAAAGAATCCCCTCCTTTGGTTTCTGTTGCAGGGCAACAGGCAGGGCAGGGCAGGGCAGAGTCCAAGGACAGCAATTTAGAATCATCAGCATTTGGCACCAAAGACTTCATGCCTTGAAGGCTTGAGACTATAGTGGGAAGAGATGCTGTCACTCATGGAGAGCTTATGCTAATCTTCTGGAGTACCCAATTTGGTTGATTTGAAATTAGATTTAATCACAAGTGTTGCGTGTACCTCTTCCAGCACCAGGGAGGAAGACCAGCCAACGATGACTTCCATAATCTCCTTTGGTAAGAGTCACATTCAGTGACAGACAACCTTCTTAGGTCCTCACTCTTGCCTTCCTGTTTTTTTGGCTCCAGGCAAAAAGATGTATTTTAATGAGCCCCCTGTTTTCTTCTATTCCTATTCTCTTGCTCCCATTAGACTTGGTCCAGTTGCTAGGGATCTATGCTCCCCCAGCTGGCATCTAACATACAAGCTGAGATCCCAGTGTTGGTGACCTTCACGTTACTACTCCTTAATCGTTACGGGGACTCCATGTTTAAGGAGATGCCTCACCCAAAGGAGCCTGTCTCCAACAATAGAAAGCTGAACATTGAAGGAATTATTTGAGGTTAGAACTGTCTGTCCAGAGTCACATGGGGTTTACCTGGTCTGCTCAGAAACAAGGCTAGGCAAAAGTATGAAGTCCATAACCTTTGGAGTTCTTATGGATATTTTTCTTTTGAGATATCTAGTAAAAAACTGAATTTTCTATGAAAGTGTAATTCAAAGAGTTTTTTTATTTTAGTTGGAGTCAACCTTCAGTTTAGCCTTTATAGATTGGGTGTGAGTTTTAGAAACCAAGACAGTGGCCAACTTTCCATAATTAGTTCTGGGAAGCAGCTCATACAGCTGAAGAAGTTCTCCAGGTGACATTTAGAATGTTCTCAGGTTTTGTTCGATCTAGCCTAAGAGTGTAGGTGGGGACACAGGACAGTTGTTTTATATTTACAAAAAGGGTATAGGACTCGGTGGCCTATTTATATACCTTAGTGGTCTAAGAAAATAATTAACTATTTATAATCTAGGAGACCAGTCCTAAACTGGAGGGTTTGATTTGGGGCTGGGTTGCCAGGATAATCCCCAAAGGCAAAACTCACTATGGAAAGGGTATCCTGCTGGCTGTTCTATTGTCAGTCTCCCTAATGGGAGGATTAGAACCACAGTAGAGCCTGGAATGGCTGTGCACGCCTTTAATCCCAGCACTTGGGAGGCAGAGGCAGGTGGATTGCTATGAGTTCGAGGCCAGCCTGGTAAGTCCAGGACAGCCAAGGCTACACAGAGAAACCCTGTCTAGAGAAACAAAAGACAAACAAAAAACAAAAACCTATATGTTAAGGAGCTAATTCTTGGACTCCTAGATCTCCACCCTTTCATGAAGCACAGGATTTGCATCAGCCTTCAGGGAAAGTGCTAGCTTGTGTATACAAGGATGAGGCTGCGCCCTGGGTACCGGGATCCTTTTCCCTACCACCAGTGGTCCTTTCCCTGCTCACTGACAGTGATGCTGGATCACTGTAATTAATGACTTTATATTAATTATAATAATATATTAATATTAATTATAATAATCATAAGCACTCTGATATTTTTATTTTAGCATGGAATTTTTGGCTGGAATAATACACTTTGTTCTTTGTTAGGTTTTAGTGGCCATTAAAAACAAACATTTTCCTAGCCAAAAAAAAAAAAAATCTTGCCTTCTTGAAAAGAAAGGGTTGCTACTTATGCAAATGATGTGACATATTTCTTGTTGTCGGGTGGCTTGGCACTCTTTTTTTAGTTACAAATGAAGTGCATTTGGGTTTCCTTATCTTTAAATAAGTGAATATAAGTCAGGTTGTAAGGGGAGGAAGACATCAAATCAGCTCTCAGCATGTGGGAGTCTAAAGTGTCTCTTTGTAGGACAGAAAGTTAACTGCCACTGGGTACCTGTTCAAGAGAATGGGTCAGGCAAGAGAGGAGGTTTGTTTCTTTTGTGATGGAGAGTTTTTATTGCTATGTCAACTACATCTGCGGGAACATGTGTGTTTTAGTTGTTTGGTCTGGACAAAGACAGATTTTTGGAGAATGTGTATTTTGGTTTGGAAAAAGTCAAATGTGAAAAGGCATGAGGAATGCGGGATTGCTTAGGAGATGAAATTGGACACAGCTACTTTCCACTGTTGCCAGAGGGGCAGCAAAGAAGATGGAGGCACATCCTCCGCCTTTCCCTGAGATCATACAACAGACAAAGAACACAGTGAGACTGCATATGATCAGGAATAAAGATGGGGAAAGCATTGAAAGAGTTTGGCTGATGCCAGCTATGAGAAATGAACTCACGTGACTTGGCCTCACTGACAAGGCATAGGTGAGTCCAAAAGTCCAAGATGTGATCATGTGAGTGTGATCACGTGAGCGAGAGTAACAGAAAGAACACTGGGAAGAAATGCTGTAAAGGTAAGAAACTTGGGAATTATTGAATAGACTCAAAGCTCTAGGGGAAACTGTTTCCTCTCCTATTTGGTTAGCCACCCAAAGTAAATTTCACTTGTAAGGTCAAAGGTTATCTCACACATCATATGATGAAAGTGCAAGAACTGTGAACTCCAGGAAACCTTCGCTGCTGCTGAGGAGGCATATCAGTGATGCGCGGAGTGGAGGGAGCTCACTGTTGGCAGCAGTGCTCAGAGTAGGGAGGAGTGCCTGAAGAAGACAGGAATCTGTGTGCAATTTCCTGTTCTGGGTTCCTTAACCAATAACCTCAGGGCATCTGGAGAGTCCTGTAAAGGGAAAGGGCCCTTGACTGATGCTCTGTAGCTTCCTTACTCTTGTCTGTAGGACCCACACTGCATGAGGAGCCTTTGTCTTACATGAGTTTGTAAGAACACTGTGTAGCTGGCACTGAAGGGAGCGGCGCACAGTAGCACAGGAAGGGGCGTTGCTGGGCCTGGGGCAGAGGCCTATGGTCTCACCCCACCCCCACCTCGGCACCAAGGTTTGTATAAACAACAACCACCATAACAAAAATGACCTCACATGTTCATTTTCTTAAGTATTCCTATTTCTAGAATCATATATATATATATATATATATCTTAGAAGCTGGTCATAAAATCTTTTCTGTTCTTGTTTATGACTATAAATGAGCAAGTTCATTTTAGCATTTACTCTTTATTGTGTGGTATGACATACCTAGGTAATGTGGGCATAAGCTCTCCTTAAATACCCGCCTCCAATCTCTGCAGAAGCATTGTGAGTACTTTGTGCCTCTACACTTTACAGACTGTTGTTGGAGCTATTAGAAATATGGTAACACATTAGCAAGGGGGGGAGGTGGCGGCAGCGGGGGTGGTTGGGGGGCTGAAGAGGAGGAGGCTGAGAATGCATAGGTTGTATTTTTTTCTTTTGCAAGTACACATACACAGCTTACAAGGAAGCCCCAATGGAAACAAGACAAACAACACTCGATGTATTATCTATAAAATGTAGACTCTGCAATAAAAAGCCAAAGGCACATAAAAATATATTTCAACTTTAAAAATAACTTAGTTACAGTAATACCTTGCTTGTTTTTTTAACCAACATGTAGCTGACAGGCAAACTTTTGCAACATGGAAATAATATACAGGGATATATAAGAACCACAAGGAGAAAAAAAAAACCCCAAATCCCGTAAGGTTGTTCTTCAAATATGAAAAGAGAGTAAAATCTTAACAATGGAGAAATTGCTATGGTGAACCCAAAGGGTACAATATACAAAAGAGTCTAGAAAAACAAAAGGCTTAGGTGCTAAGTAAGTTTGGATTTCCTTCTCACCACATGCCAAAAGCGCCTTGGAGAGACCCAAGGACCCAGCCCTTCTAGACATGTCTGCATGTCTGCAAACAAACGAAATTGAGCAGAACATCAGCAGTGGCTGCTGAAAATGAGCTCTGACTCACTTCCTCTCTCTCTCTCTCTCTCTTTGCCAGAACAGGTCTTTTTGTTTTCTTTTGTTTTTTAATTATTGTTTTCAAAATTGTTTTTGCAAACAGGGCATGATGGTTAAAAAAATATTTTGTAGGAATAGGAGCATTATTTTAGAAAATGCATCACATGGCTGCAGAAAACCAGCCAGGGCAGGTCTTTCCAACAGTTGTGGTTAGTTGAGCTTTTGTTTTCGGCTTATTTTGGTACCTCTTACTCCAAAGAAAAAGAGCTGACTCCTGGTTACTTATTTTTATCCATGACATTTAGGACCTCATCCAAAAGTGAGGGTCCAAGATCCAGCTGCAGGGACAGCAGGGAGCCGGTCAGGTCGGAAAGGGACTCCTCCGATTTACTCTTTGACTTCTCGAGCTCGCAGGATGCAGGATGCTCAAACATGTCCTCCGCAGGCCAGTCAGAGTACTGTTCAGACAGGCTGGAGGAGTGGCTGTCCCTGCCCTGGCTGGACTGAGACGCGGAGCCACTGGAGCCCCACGAGGTGTCTCCCTGGTGGACGGTCCCGTTCTCTAGCAGACTATTTTTCTCCTGAACCTTCTCTTCCATGACAGGCTCACAGCTGAGCCTTGGCAACTTAGGACGTCCAAAGGACTCCTGCTTGGAGTTAAATGTCACTGGTGACAATAAGGGCAGCATGAGAGCCTGGGATCCTCCGATGGTCGGGAGGGAGATGGCATTTTTGAGCACCGGGGAGGGCGTTTCTGTGAACATTGAGTCCGAGGTGCTGTTGGCCCGGAAGAAGTCGTTATGCCCAGGGAACTGGCCCGAGTGTGCTTTCTCTTGGTTCCCAGGCAAGAGCTCATAGTTGCCTTGAAGGAAGGAAATATCTCCGAAGACGTCATGCTGGCCCTCTTTGCCGATGTGAATGGTGTGACGAAAGTCCCCCAGGGGAGGGCTGATCATATCAGGGGACAGAATGTCCCGCAGTTTAAATTTCTTTCCCTTCTTGTTGTTGGCCGCTTTCAGGTAAATTGGGGTCTTGGCTGGCATTTTGGAATCTGAGAATGTCTCCTTGACAGCTGGGGAAAAGGGCGCCCCTTCTTCACAGGTATCCCACACTTCCAAAAAGCCCTTTTGGATGAGAACCGTCACATCATTTTTCCACAAGTGGCTCTTAAGTGAGACAGGGTCTGAAAAAATCTTGCTCTGTGTAGAGCCACGTGGTCCTTCTGGAGAGCCGGTTACATTATCCAGTCCCTTCTACAGCAAGGAGAAACCTGGAAAAGAAACAAAGCAGGTTGTGGTCGCCATTGCTACAGTCCTTTAGGCCTGCCTTCCCCAGGAGTGCTACCCCAGTGCCTGGGAGTAATGGCAAGGCCAGCTCCCACCAAAGCCCAACTTATTTCCTTCTACTAGCTGTGGTAAGACCTTTAGTGTCTATTTGTACTGAAGAAGACATCTTTTCTATCTTGGTGCATCTAAATTTCTGAATGTAAATCCATCACATATTGTCATTATCAACTTAGAACACCTATCTAGACCTAAAAACATCTTAACCCCTAAACAATTAAGCTTCATTGTAAAACTAAGCTACCTGGTCTTCAACTCCATCAGAGACTTGAGAGGGAGTAAACTTGATAATCTGAGTGTGCCGGGAGTGCAGGTTAGTATCTTATCAAAAGAAAAAAGATGACAGAGACAGTTTTCTACCTGAATAGTCACCCAAAACTCTCTATAATGTTGGAGCACCGCCTTCAGCATTCTGGCCCACATATTTGTGAGGCAGGAACTATTGAGGACTTGCTTACCCTGTCTTGGAAGAGTTTGGCCAAAACACTAAGAATGTAACATTTATATAATTCCTAATTGTGTCATGGTTCTTCTTGCTATAGGTAATCTATTGTATATATGTATAATAATATAAATGTATATATAAAATATAAAATAATTTTTTAAAAGTGAGGGGATTACAATCAAGATGTAATGTGAATAAATTATCTTTAAAAAACAAACAAACAAAAAAAGACCTTTAGTGTCAGTAAGGGCTCGCCAGGATGAACCCATCAGTAAGGATGTAAGCAAGGGCCTGAGGTCAGGGGAAACCAGAAAAGAGGTACTTGAGATGTCAGTGCCTTTTAAACATGGCTGTGGACATGGTTTTCTGAATACATCTAAGATTTTCATTTCACTCTCTTCTAAAAGCAGATGTCATGGGATTAGAGACATGGCTCAGCGGTCAGAAGAGCCCAGGGGTCCTGGGTTCCCAGCACCCACGTGGGGGTGCACACTTGCCTCTAACTCCACTTCTAGGGGAACTCATGTGCTCCTCTGACCTCCATGGGTAGTAGACATGTATGTGGCACACATATATACATGCAGCCATTCATGTGTTCTCATAAAACAAACCCTGGAATCAACATAGAAGCAACTGGGTGGTTTTAAGATTATATTGTCTTTGCTTTAAGTGCACACTACAAGATGGACAGTGATTTATTATTGAGTTCTGCAGACAAATGAAATTAAATGACTACCCTAAAGGCAGGAGGCTGGAAATGATCATTTAGCAAGCGACACTGGCTGTTATGGAATGGCTCAAGAAAACCTAACTAGAATGCGTTCTTACAGATGAAGTGAGATTAAGGATGGGGACGAGGTGCAAACACACTGCTAGAATAGAGAAGAGCTACAGCTGGAACCAGGCTGTGGAGGAGAATATACTGAGCCATCAAGGACCCAAGGATTTAATGGTACCCTGGGATGAAAGAAAAAGAACGGCTCCATTTCAAAGAAAACACACTGTGACCACATGTAATAAGCGGAGCTGCCCCAGCACCTTCTGGAACATCACTGATACAGCGCATGCCCTCTCTCTACAGGGGGCGGGCGGGGTTCTAAGTAAGCCAGCTCTCCCACCTTCTGGCCTGGTGTGAATGCCTTAGCAGATCCCACTGAGACATACTTGCTCCTTTCCAAAGAACTGTGGCAGCGGTCACTCCCTGGTTAGGTTCCATTACAGAAGACCTCATCTGCACTGAAGAGTGGGATGGAGGGAAAGAAAAAGAGAGGGAAGGAAAGGAGGCAGGACCCAAAGAGGGAGAGGAGGAGGAGAGCAAGTGAGGGAGCACTCACATGCGCCCCTGCACCTAGCAGGCTCCCTTGCTGGCTCTGAAGTAGAAATCGATTTACCCCACCTAGCCGCTGCTGAGACACAGCTCTGGCCCATCCTTTGGTCACATCCCAGTGAAGTCTGGGCTCTAAACTCTGGCAGACAGCCACAGAAACCCTGCTTTAGTAAGTGGATAGTGATGCAGGCGAACACATCCTCCCTGTAGATGCATAAGTGGGGAGAGGCGAGGAAGAGGGCCCAGGAGTGTCAGCCCCTTCCTTGCTGATGAGAAACACAACCTTTTGAACCTTCCCCTTCATCCCACCAACCCCAAGAGCTGACACTGAGAAAGCCAACTAGCCTGTCCCTGCTGAAGCCTCTCCCCTGCTCCCCTCCCCCTCTGTGTTGTGTCCCCTTGCACTGAGACTGACAGTACTCCTAGGACTGGGTCAGGCAGTGCCGTGAAGACACTTACATTTGCTCAGCAGCAGCTGGAGGCCCTCTACATCTGTTCTGTGTTTCTCTCCTTTCAGCAAGAGTTTTAAATTCATTCATCGGTGACAGGTGACAAGGGCCCTGCTGCACCACCCACTGTCTGGGAAGTGGCCTCTCCAGCACACACCAGCATGCTGTCCAGCCAACCAGGCCTGAGAAGACAGAGAAGAACCAGTGGGAGACACCGGGCCACACTTGGCTCTGTGTGTGAGGACAACGGGCTTGTTCCTGCCAAGAGTGTGCTGACCACACAGCCACCAAACAGAAGAGGACCTCAGGTCCTGATGCTCTTACTTAGCTCTGATTTGGGTCTTGTCTCAATAACAAAAGGTTAAACCATGTCCCCTGGAGGGGGAGACCTGGTGGCACTCAGAGGAAGGACAGCAGGTTACCAAGAAGAGACTTGATACCCTATGAGCATATACAGGGGGAGGTAATCCCCCTCAGTCACAGTCATAAGGGAGGGGAATAAGGGGAAAATGGGAGGGAGGGAAGAATGGGAGGATACAAGGGATGGGATACCATTGAGATGTAACACGAATAAATAAATAAATAAATAAATAAATAAATAAATAAATAAATAAAACTTTCATTCGGGGCAAAAAAAACAAAAAACAAAAACCTTACACAGAGGTAGTGGTGGTAACTGCCTGTAGTGTCCACACCGAGAGGTAGAGGCAGGAGGATCATGACTTCAGGATCACCCTGGGCTACCTCAAGGCCATTCTGAGATACTTGAAGGTCTATCTCACAAAACGAACACAAAGCTCATAAGCACACAGGACACTAGAGCATCCTTACCATATAGGTACACACACGACACAGAGCCCCAAGCTAGGCTCCAGTCACACCCTCCTGCCACAGGAGGTGGGAGGCAAGCCCAGGGAAGAACCACGCCCTGGGGCAGTATTATCAGCCAGGCTAGGGTGACAGCTGCCATGGAAAAGATGCGAGGCTTGCCAATGGTGCCTGCCTGAGGTCCACCAGAGCTACATAAGGCCATGAAGCACCCAGGGCACGGCATGCCAAGGCACAGTGCAGTTCTCTGCCTCTGACAGGGCCACCCACATCTGTTGTGCAAGTGAACAAGGACAGGGAGAGGGGACTGAAGGGAGGAGGAGAGGGAAGGAAACTGCTGCCTCCTATCTGAGGGAGGAGTGCTCAGTGCCTCAGTGATGGGGGGGACTTCCTGCTTGGGCCTCTACAGACATTGTGGGCTTTTAGCCGGAGCTTCCCTTAGCTTATTGATGGCTGGGGTTTATGCTGGTGGCAGGAAGGCAAAAAGAGACCAGAGATAAGGGGGGCAAGCAAGGAAGGGGCTGTGAGAAGGCTACAGAAGCAGCAGAGAGCAAGGCGACAGACACTGTGTGCCAGGCCTAACAGCTGCCAAATACAAGGGAAGGCTGTTTTAAAGAGGAGGGATGGGGAGGAGCAGCAAAACCATCCACTCTCCCATTTAAAAGACTCTGGGCAGCAGTCGGTAGCTCCGACCCTGTCCTCTCTCTGTCCTCTCCCAGGACTCACGACTCCTCCCGGCCCTGCTTCTCAGCTAAAGGATCTATTTGCCCTTTCCAAGCTCTTGGCTCCCTAGACACTGTTTCTGCCACTGCTCAACACAGAAAGCTAGTGTTCCCTAGTAAGAAGTGGCAGGTCCTGGAGAGGGTGATGTGTGTCCCCAGCAACTAAAATCTAATAGGACACAATTTTGTGAGGGCCTCTCCATTGTGTTGTTCCCACAATGCTCTGCTCTTTCACTCACAGCAACCCAAGAGGCTCTTGTCTCAACAAATCAAGACAAAACAAAACAAAAAAGAGTTGAAAGCAACCTAGCTGTCTACCTACAGAATATTCGTCCAGACAGAACAGCCACGTAAGTTAGTAGTATTTACATCTAAAAAGGAATGGAGCTTTTAATATGGCTACAGGGAAAGAGCCCAGCAATGTGTATGTTCAAAGGAAGAAAAGGCTGGTGCAGGAGTGAGGTATGTGAACCTAACTGCATCAGCTTTGTGGGGCTATAAAATATACCTGTAAAACACATGAGAAACTAACAATGGTGACTGCCCTCAGATAGCAAAAAGTGAGTGGAAAGGGACAAAGGTGGAAAGGAAACTTTTGTGATTTCAGCTTTCCAAACCATGTGAATGATCTGGTTATCTTAATAATAAAAATATATATAAAAAAATAAATGCATAGGGCTCAGACACTGTCTTAGAGAGCCAATTCTGCACATGGTACTTAGCTATATTCTTAAGTTTGGAGATAGGGCTTGAAAAGAGAGAAGGGGAATATAGAAATATATAGGAAAGATAGAACAAAAAGTAGACTAGTGAATCTTCTCCTCAACTTAATGCTTCAATTGCCACTCACAAAGTTATTTTTAATTCACTGGTATAGAATTTTGTATATAGATACAAAATAAGTTTAATTCTAGATACAGTGGTATATAGAATTCAAATGTAAGATTATTCTTCATTCATTTTATATATATATATACATACATATATATATATATTTCTACTCTAATATGAGGTATGGTACCCATATAACTCAATTATAATACAAGGTTTATTTCCATACTTTGAAAGTGCTATCGCAGGCTGTTTAGGATAAATAAGTTATGCAAGTTAATTGTTAGTTGATCAAATCATGGTCATGTCAATTACTAGTCTACTTTTATCACAAGAATATACATCTTAGGTACAGCAGGTAGATATGATTCTATAGAAAGATAAGGTAGGATAAATCGATAAAGTCATCAAAAACCCGAGAGACATGCAAAATATGGCATTTAAAAATGTTTTTATTATTTTAAAGATTCACTGACAATGAGACAGGTTAGCTCCTGGCAACACTCAGCCTACCTCAAAGAGGATGATGAGCATCAAAGAACCTCCTTATGGAGATGGCTTCAAATGTGGCAAACAAGCCACTGGGCAAAATGTCCTCATTTCTACCACAGACAGAATTCTGCCTAAGAAAGGGTAAGCAAGCTTGGATGCAGGCAGAGTCTATGGCCAAACTCTGCCAAGACAGGGTAAGCAAGTCCTCAATAGTTCCGGCCTCACAAATATGTCTGTCAGATATATTGGGCCATAAAGCTGAAGGTGATGCGCCAATGTTATAGAGAGTTTTGGGTGACAGTTCAGGCAGAAAACTGTCTCTGTCACCCTTTCATTTTGGAAGCTGCTGACATGCACTTCCAGTTTACTTAGGTAATTAGGTTTATTCCTTCTCAAGTCTCTGATAGAGTTGAAGATCATTAGTTTTACAATGAGGCTTAGTTGTTTAGGGGTGAAGATGTGTTTAGGTCTAGATAGGTGTTTTAAGTTGATAATGACAAGATGTGATGAAGATTGGTCTACATTCAGAATATTAGATGCAGTAAGATAGGAAAGATGTTTTCTTCAAGGCGGTCAAATACAAATAGCCAAAACACTGAGAATGTAACAATTATATAATTCCTGATTATGTCATGGTTCTTCTTGCTATAGGTAGTTTATTGTATATATGTGTAATAATATAAATGTATATGTAAAAAATGTTTAATTAATAAAATACTTTTAAAACACCACTACCACCACCACACACACAGCAATAACAATTTGATTATGGGAAAAACTGAGCCATTTCTTCACTGCTGATCTTTTTTGGGGGGTGGGGGAAGGGGCTTCATAACCAAACATCTGTTTTAACTTCCATCCTGTTGGGGGTCACAGGTGTGTATCACTATGTTCAGCTCTGTTTCATTTTATCTCATTTCTTTTTGCTTTCTGGAAACAGTGCCTCGCCTCACTCTGTAACCTGAGCCACCCTAGAACTCACTATGTAGTCCAGCTGGCCTCAAAGGAGGTTCTCCTCCTGCCTTGGTCTCCCAAGTGTTGAGATTGCAGATAGGAGTCGCCATATCGAGCTTGTTTCCCCACTTAAGATGATGGTCTTATCTATCTCTTCTACCACTGTTTTGACAAACAAAATAATTCTAAAATAGTGTGATGGCTACTCCTGGTTGTCAACTTGACTATATCTGCGATGAACTACAATCCAGAAGTGGAGAGCACACCTATGAGAGATTTTCTGCTCAGTTTAAAGTGGGTGAATCCATTTCTGGGGTGGGAAGACACACACCTTTGATCCAAATCTTGAGTCAGATTACACCTGTAATCTGGACCATACATCCTGCTGGAAATCTATAGAAGGACACAGGCGAGGAAAGCTCTCTTCGCCTGCTCATCCTCGCCAGCACATACATCCCTTCCCTGGCATTGGAGCCTACCCTTTCAGGATTCTAGCTTGTACAGAAAACCAGCTGAGATATCCAGCCTTGTGGGACAGAGAAATTACTAGATTCTTGGACTTTGTGTTTACAGCTAACCATTGTTGGATTAGCTGGACCGCAGCCTAGAAATCATTCCAATAAAGCTCATATGCATGTGTGCGCATAACACACACACACACACACACACACACACACACACACACACACAGAGGGGGGGAGAGAGAGAGAGAGAGAGAGAGGGGGCAGGAGAGAGGGAGGGGGAGAGAGATTCATTCCATAAGTTCTATGGCTCTAAAGAACCCTGACTAATAAACACACCAAAATAGGTAATCAGACAGCAAGGGTACGGGGAAAGGGTTACTAAAACAAACAAACAAAAAACAAATTACTGACTGGAAAATCAGTTCCTGAATTGCTCAGAATTGAGTGTACTGGCAGCTTACTAGGTTCTGAAAAGAACAAAGAGGTTGAAATTTTAGGGGAAAATCCATTTATTTCAAGAAAGGAATGCTTGGTTTGTGTACTAATTATTTTTAGATTAATTCTTGGTTGGGAGAAAGGATACAAAAAAATGTCCTGCATCCTGCAAAACAGGTTGCAGTGTTAATTCAAAACACACGTGAGAAAACAGGGGCAGGTTGTGTGGGGGGAGTGTGCCACCTTCCTGGGGGCTTTGTGGTTCTTTTCCTCTCCTTGGAGGAAGTGAGTTGGAATTCAACTTCCCCTTTCTGACTTGGCTAGAAGTCAGAGAGAGCCTGGCTCCAGTCATTTAAAGGCATCCCAGCTCACAGCTGCCCTCCCTGGCCCAGTCTGTACTGCAGATGGGCCCTAGAGCTAGGCATATACGTCCAGGCACTCAATCACCGAGCTACATCCCCAGCCCCAAATTCTGATCCTATCTTCCTTTTGCCCCAGCCCTCCCCTAGCACCGAGCAACAGCACTGCCATCTGCACTAGAAAACAAAACTACTGCTGTTCTGTTGTTCTTTCCTGTATGAATCAAGCCTTAAGGATCATGGTGGGATAACCTCCCTCCACCTTGCTCCTGCCCTGAGCATCTTCTGCCACCAACCAGGAGGAGAAAGTAGTAACTTGTCGGTCTCTCCACTGCATTCAGACTCCTGGACTGCACTGGCCCCTGGGCTCTCTTCCTTGGGAGGGATGAAGGCTACCTGCAACACGTTTCTGCATGTTCCGAGGAGGGCAACTGGAGGTGAAGCCAGCAGGGTGAAAGAGCAGGAAACCTACTGGAACACTAATCTTAGCGACCTCAAGGATTCATTTCATTGTAATGAAAAAGAGATTAGCCTGCTCTGCTCTGGGAGACTCTTGGCTACTAAGCACGAAGTACAAGGACACAGAACTTGACTTCTTCTCTAGGGAGGAATTAGAGAACCAGATTTCTTGAAAGATGAAATGCGGAGGCAGGAGGGTAGAGGGGGGCGCATGTGTACCCTACAGAGCAAGGGCCTCACGGGGGGGGGGGGGGGAGTGGGGTGGGGTGGGGAGAAGGCCTCCCAGGAGCCTCCCCAAGGTGCATGAGCAGTGGCGGTAACCCTCCTACAGGGGAACGCACTCATTAATTCCCCAACAGTTCCATTCCACACTCCCCTATAAACAGGTTCACAGACATGTGAACAGAAAAGGCTTTCTGTTCAAACATAGCTATGCTTTCACTTGCTAATGACTAGCCAACTTTGGTATCAGGAAACTTAAGCGTCCCTACAAAGCGGTTTCTCAGGCCGGTCCTTTTGCAATCCTGGCAGAGGGTGGGGGTGGCTTCTCTAAGGAAAGAATTTCAAAATTCACAGAGAAGAATTTTGGCGTTAGACATTCAACACTAAACTTAAAGGGGGAGGGGAAATGCAAGACCAGCGAACAGCCTGGTGGAGGCAGCCCAAAGGGCATGCTTTTCATATTTCTGGCCTGTTGTACTCCACCCATCGGAAGATAAGATGCCTTTTCTATCTTTAGAGTCTTATCTTCTGCCCAGGGATCCTAAACTGAGGACAGAACTGCCTCTTGCAAAACTGTGAGTTCCTATGAGGCACAGGGTCCCAGCTGCTGGGCTCTGTCCTGCAAGTGCTTGCCAGATTGGCCGGCTCTGCTTTATGGACCCACTCAGAAAGTCTGATATACCCACCTTCAATTATTTATACATGGACGTCTCACTTATGATTAAACAAGAGCTTGTATTGACTTTCCTTTTACAACCCCAATTATATAGGGACCCACAAATACCACGTGAGAGACTCTCACTGCTAATTTATGTAGACTCCTTACATTTACAGATTTTAATTGCACTATTTGAAAGATTTTTTTAAAAGCAAAACTAAATGACAGGACGCCCACCTCCCAAGGTACCAACACTTATGAAAAGAGCCCATTAGGGCATTTTTCCTTATAAAAGTGAGTTACAAGGGCAGACTATATGGACATTGATTCCCGACAGTTATAACAAGATAGGCCGAGGGCAAGTTCTCTCACGCCTGGCTCATTTTGCTTGACTGGTTTTACGGGGACTTAGCCTCAGTGCTGGCCAGAAGCACCCAGCAGGCACTCTAGGATTGATGGGTCAAAATCCAACAAGGCTATTTCTGTGAACTGCTCACATGCTCCATAACTACTGGAGCCAGCTTGGCCAGTGACATGACACAAAGACAACAGCAATATAGAAAGAGACTTTAACTCTCTTGTTTTCAGCACTGTTTTATCATTCCAATTTTGCCCAAAAGCCAGGATCTCCCAAGACTACTTAGTTCCTCAAAAGGTAGAGTGAAGCAAACTGTGCTAACATTTACATCAGCAGTTGCCTGGGCCGAAAGTTAGTTCTGACAATAGGAACCTAGAAGTCCAGATTGTGGACTCTTCGGAGCGCTGAAGACAGGCAAATCTCTACTCCGCTGATTTATCCTCAAACTGTGCATTCTGAATTCTGTTCCTCCTTTGTGGTCACAAAAAGGACAGGTAGGGGGATCTCCAAGCTATTTCCCCATCTTATTAGGGCTGACTATAATGACCCATGCTCCCTGGATGGGTTAAAACACAGGTTTCTGTACATTAATCTACACCAGATATGTGTCAAAGATATTTATAGAAGACTTCCCTATGTTAATTATACACTTGTCTACATTATATACACATATTGGAATGAATGAATGAATGAATGCATACTCTACCTAAGCTGAAAACTCTCCTGTGAGCACACACTGGGTCTGTCACCTACAACAATCACACAGCACACTGCGAACTTCAAATTTTGAAATAATCAATCCATAACCAATTCGATTTTTCCATCACAAGAGACAGGTTGATGGATGCCAAGAAAGCAACTCACAGTGCAAGTTTACTCTGCAGATGAGGCCAATCTGAAATGCTTGGCTCTCTAAAGAATTTACCCACGTAATAGTTAACAGGCAAACTGTTTGCCGAGGAATGTTTAGAACACACCATCTAGGACACAGTCTGGGATTAAGCCCATGCTCCTGGTCAATCCACAGGAGTCAGCAGTTCTCCCACATCTGTGCCATCAATTGGATAACATGATACCTACCAAGCAAAACTCTCTCTCTCCCAAAGTCCTGCAGCACCAGTGAAAAGGATGCAGAGAGACCACTATAGCAATGAACAGCAGACACTGACTCGACCTTGTCAGACACCCACATTGGGTAGAGAAGGTCTTCCAGCCCTAACTCACCACAAGTTCTTAGTGTTTTCGCTATTATGAAAAATAATCTCAAACGGCATTTGACTTTGTGTTTAAGGTCAAAAGATTAAAAATTTAAAGCAACAAGAAAACCTCTGAGCCGCAAGGAAAAAAAACAAACATCCTGTTCTTAGAAAATACCCAGTGTTGTTAATTCTTTTCCCAGAGGAAGTGCATGCACGTGACAGCACGCAGTCAGGGCTTGGCTGACTGTGGACAATAGCTCCCTCCGACACTGTTCACACTTTATTCCCTCCTGACTACCGTGTCCCTGTGGGATGTCCTCCTTACCTTCTCACCATCAAACACTATTCAAAACATCCTCTGAGACCTGCTTCGGAGTCACTTCCTTCCTAGAGGAAGTTTTCTCTAACTCACCTCACGTAGTCCTTCCTCACTGCTCTGTGGCTTCGGGGTTTTCTTGGGGCTTGTGTAGAACTTACATCATTTGCTATTTTCCTGTTTTCTGGCTTTGTGATGTTTGTGCCCATCTCAAAAACAGGTGAGCCATAGTGTGCTATAAATAAGAGCTACTGTTGAGTCTTTTAATATGCTGGCCACTAACACAAGTCCCTCAGATTTCACTATACAAGCTTTGTTTTCTTTCTGTCCATCTCTTGTCAGAAGCCTATAGTAGGTGAGCCGTTTACCCACTTGGGTAAAATAAATAAATAAAGTTTTGTTGGAGCATACAGTGATGAGCGGGCACTTGTTTTCGTACTCTCCACAGCTCAGCATTTCTCCACAGGGTAGTCTTGCACCCGCAGCAAGTAACATAACAAATGTCTGAAGGGATTTTTGATCCTGTGACTTTAGGTGGAAAGTACTGGTTAGTGGCACCTCATGGACACAGAACAAGCATGCTGCTGAACACCTTCCAACTCCTAGAACAGACTCTCAAAGGAATAGCGATCAGACCTTGAGTCTCAGTAGACTGACGCTGAGAGGCCGTAGCAGAGTCCCTACTGCCTTACATGGCCATACTTGATATCTGGCAGAGACTGCGTGTGGCCCTCACAGTGTCAAATAGGAAAGGTTTGACCCCTTCCTGAAAAGGTCTGGACCCTGGCTTTGGATGCCTGCATCTCTACAGGGCTTTGTTGCCCACTCCATCCCCAATCACACCCTGCACGTGACTGCAACCACCACTTCTAAGGATAACCTCCAGAGGGGAGCTTCAGCTCGCTCAGACCTATGTAACTCTAGACCAGAGTCACTCAAAGCAGTCCCTGGGCCAGGTCAGTCTATAGGTGAAGAAATCCAAAGCAGGCTATTAGAAATTTTTGATGTTACCATAGCAACCAAACCTTCATTGTCTTTTTTTCACTGAAGTGGTTGCTGATAAATCTGTTGAACTTGCTGTAGGGGCCCAAGCTGTATATTTCACTGTGCACAGTAAGTGGTATCACTCTACCACAGACTGAAAAGTGAAATCAATCAGCAAAATAACGGCTCTTCTCAGAGTTAGAGAAGCACTGGATTTCTCTCCTGCAGTCTGTGGTGGTCCATCCCCTCACCCTCCCATCCCCCCTCTCTCACGCGCACACACACATCACCCCGCTTTGCATTCCTGGCAAAGTCCATCTTTCCTCCCTCTGACTGCCCTTGTCAGGGACCCTGTGCTTTCTGCTCTTTCGTAAATGGCAAAACCCAGCTGCTGCTGCTCTCAGCCTCTCCCCAGCCTCACTCTCCTGTCACTGATCTCTCCCCTCATTTGCCTCCACAGCCGCTCAATTATGCTTCTCCCTTCCTCTTTATCTTCTTAGAATCCACCCATAGTCTTAAAAGCCTTTAGGGGCAGGCCCACCCTGACAGCCTGGAGGCAGGAGCGGCGTGCACGTGAGCACAGGCGGCCTGAGGAGCTGCCCAGCCCTGCAGCAGTTCAACCTTCACAGTTGCCACGGCCTCTGGAGCGCCTTACTTCGTATGTGCATCTGACATCTACCAACCACCACACTGTGTTGTAGTTACTGCTGCCTTGCCCATCACCCCTGCCATCTATGAGAATGAACTATTTCACTCATAGAAGGAACTAAAGACAGCAAGTATGTGTGATTGGTGTTTAAAGTGGAGATGACTTCTACCCATGACCGCAAAGCATAAGCAAGCAGTTTAAAGTGTAGACAGGAGTTAAGATGACCTTGGACCTTTCAGGTCTTCTGAATACATTCCAGTCCAACTTAAAGAGTGAGATTCTGGAAAAACAGTGAGCCCACTCTGCTGACCTTTCCTCTTAAAAGGAAGAGAATGCAGGGGAACGTGGCTCCGTAGCCTAGCAGCCCATGAGGAAATCCCAGGGATCTACAATGGGCATTCTGTAGGAAAGAGAAGGCCCAGTGGAGCAGGCAACAGGCACAGAACGGACTCCATTTGAGAACAGATTTTTAAGGCTTAAGGAGGACAGAATTTCCTAAGGCCCAGCAAATACCTGTCTCCATCTGGTCACTCTGGAAAACGGTAAAGAGTGACCTTAAAACATACACAGATAATCTATTTTCAAAAAGGAATGAGACTTCTTGTGGATTGTCACATCTATTTTCAGTGAAACTGAGATCTGAGCATTGAAGAAACAGGGCCTAGCAGGCATTGGCAGGTCCACTCAGCACCTCAGTTGCTTTGCTTGTTTGGTGAGAGCTGCTAACTCGGACGATTGGGTATGAAGCTGACTTTGTAAAAGCCTGAGGAAAATCCTGATGAGAGGACAAGTGACTCTAAGGACATTAATAGCTACACTTACCTCTAGACAGAAGAGACCCACAGGGACCCTCTGTGTGCCAGTGACAGACCAGGGCAGACTTAAGTAGGGGCAGGATGAAGTCAGCAGGAATCAGATGAATAATAAGAAAGTCCTGCATTTGGGTTAAAGCTAATTATATAATCACGTAAGCGCAGAATGAGGCAGGATGTGGCTGGCAGATCTTATAAAACCAGACCTGGGCAGTTTAGCTTACCACAAGCTCACTTGTGAGCTTACATTTTGAGGTGGTAGCTAAAAAAGTGAAAGCCCCAGGAGGCTCCTTGCACAGACCCCAGCCAGTACGAGACCTTTCCATATCCTGCTCTGCTGGGACCTGTCTGGGGACTCTGTGTTATATGTTCTAGAACCTAGTGCCCATCATAACACTTCCTACCAGCGTATGCCATTTCTGTTCCCTTTCCTGGTATCATGGTGCTAATGAGTGCTAGTTGACTTCCTCTTGAGACTTGAGTTTCCTGTTCTGCAAGCGAAATATGTATCTTCTCAGGGCACGGAGAGCCTGGCAGATGGCTGGTAGGCGATGGGCCCTGATCCAAGGGACAGGTGGCTATTAGTGACAATGACTCTGAAAACTAGATCTGCATGAGATGGGCTTTGGAAACTCACCATGGGAGGGTCACATTATTCTGGGTTCTCTGGAGGAACAGAATTTACATAAGGACTATATAGGGATTTATTAGAATGCTTTATAGGCTGTGGTCCAGCTAGCCCACCAATGACTATCTAACAAAAGAAGGTCTAAGAATCAATCCACTAGTTGTTCAGCCCACAAGGCTGGTTGGCTCAGCTGGTCTTCACACACACTGGAATCCTGAAGAAGTCAGCTCTAATGCCAGTGAAGGAATGGAACGGACTTGCCAGAGGCAGCGGGCAGACAAGAGAGCAAGCTTTCTTCTTGCAAGTCTTTTTCATAGATTGTCATCGGAAGGTGTGGCCTAGACTAAAGGTGTATCTTCCCACCTCAAAAGATCTGGATTAGAAATGGGTCCTCCTACCTCAAATGATTTAAGTAAGAAAAAAAACCCCTCACCAGTGTGCCCAGCTGCTTGAGTTTTAGTTAATTCCAGATATCATCAGGATGGCACTAAGAACAGTCACCACAGACATTTCTTCCAACTGCATTTCTTTTAGACATTAGGACCTGTCCACCTAAGTGATTGTTGTAACTGAAGTGTAAAGTCTTCCAGACAATGTGGCTCCAAAAAGCCAAACTTCCCACTCAAAACACAGCTGAACACGATGCAATCCCTGTTTTGACTCATACACAGCAGCTGAGACCCAACTGGCTCACCAGGCTGGTGGTAGCAATCACCTCGCCCTGGATGAGCCACTCGGTTAAGGCATCCTTCACGAAGGATCTAGGATAAAGCCCAGCAGCATGAGTACAGCTCTTACCACCACACCCTAACTCAGCATGCTGGGAAGACATGTCATTCTGAAGACATCTGAAACTGAGGAAACCACGTCTAATGTAGTGCTGTGTCTACCTAAAGGGAGCCATGTGGCCCCAGCTTCTGTGCACAATCCCCTAGGCCAAGGCTGGTCACTCACATATTCATCAACAACCAACATCCACCAAAGAACTGTGAAGTACCAGACTGTTCCATGGGAGGAGGCCATAGTAGTGATGCTCACTGTGTAGAGAAAGACAGTAAGTGAGCATGACCTTGAATAAATGGGTCATAGGCTATGGAGAGGTCAGCGATAGCGGGAGAAAATCCATGCACCCTGGTGCTCTCAGTGGATGCCCAGCATCACAGTTATCCCCAAGGCAGAAAAACTTCTGTGCAGATTGCTACTGCTCAGTTGTACTCTGAAAAATGTCCTGGTGTAGACTTCCCTAATTTCTGTAGTACTCTCAGATGGGGTGACCACCAGGCCACCTCTCCTTGAATTTTAATGTTCTATATATAGTCAAGAAGAAAGGATTTTACTATAGTATGATTTTAATAAGCTAGGCAAGTGATAATGACTTCACACTTAACAATTTACAAGATGCTAGAGGAAGAATTGGCTGGTACAGCTAGGACTAAATTGTCCACTTGATAGTTCATTGGATAGATTCTAATCATAAGATGCTTAGATCAAGTAGGTTGAGTCTCTGCCCTCCAGATAGCTTAGGCCTAAATTACTGATATGACTGTTAATGCTTGTAATCTCAGCACTCAGGAAATGAAGAAAGGGGCCTGAGAGTTAAGCCAACCTGGGATACATGGAGTCTCAAAGATAGATAGATAGATAGATAGATAGATAGATAGATAGATAGATAGTAGATGATAGATAGATGATAGATAGATAGATAGATAGATAGGTGATAGATAGATAGATAGATAGGTGATAGATAGATAGATAGATAGATGATAGATAGATAGTAGATAGATAGATAGATAGATAGTAGATAGATAGATGATAGATAGAGAGATAGAGATAGATAGATAGATAGATAGATAGATAGATAGATAGATAGATAGTTTTTAAGCAGCATTCTAAACACAGTAAGGAACGGCCACACAGAATACAGCACAGGATACTGTGGCATACCCCAGACAAGGAAAAAGAATGAGAATTACAGGAATTTAGAGCTGGCTGCCTCCCCCACTTCTTCAGACAAGAATAGAAGCCAGCTCAAGAAGGGGAGGTATCTGCCTTGTGAACAGTTGATCACTCCAAAATGTACGGCCTCCTCCCCTGCTGGGATAAAAAAGGAAAAACAACACTTTCAGCCTGAACTGAGCCTAAGGGGGAAAAAAAAAACCTAATTAGTAGGGTAAAAAAAATCAAGTACAATCTCAAATGACTAAACCACATTTCAACAAAAATGTGTTTGTGCTTTAAAGATGAGTGTAGCCTAAATGGTGGTGATATATTTGGATACTACAGGTCTTCCTCAACTAGACGCATGACAGAGGAACATATCGTTGGCAAGATGTGTCTATAAATACAACCTGCAGGATGTCACCAGAACAAGACAGATTCCCAAGTGTGTAAGCTGTCCAAACAGAAGCCTGCCTTTGAAGTCCCTGCCTTCCAGCCCACTCTGGCTCCTTAGGCGAGAACTGCACTGCTGTTTTCCAAGCCAAGGCCACTCTCTATTATTAGCAGGTTAGGCTAGCTGATAAGCCACATGGATCCTGGCTTATTGAAATCTAGAGTTAGGGATGATCTGAGCTCTCTAACATGAAATCCTGTTAGAGATGAGAAACAGGGTCCTAGAGACCAGAATCACACCATTCAGATCGACATCAAGATACCAACCTATGCTTTCAGATCTAGTCCTTGCTCCCTTCTGACTGTCCCCAGGTAATTCTGAGTTAGTTTTATCAAGCAGAACCACCATTGATTTCCAGCATCTCTTCCATGCTCTTCCAGCCCTGTTTCTGTATGGTCTGCAGCTGAGCAGGCTGCGGCGCACAGAGACATAAGTCGTCTGTGCAACTGTGGCTCGGTGCTCCCCAGAGTGAGCTTGCTACCTAAGTAGTCCTGCAGCCACTGCACAACAATCTGAGACACAGTAGATGCTCTCCCCACAGGGAGAGTCACTTTCCACAGCATAGTGATAGTCTGCAAGGATGTCATCAAACTGGCTTCTCACAGACCCTTTCCTGGTCTCAGTCTTTGGGGATGCTTTAGGTGTCACCCCACTGGGTCACTGCAGTAATGTGACCAACGCAGCACTTTAATACAGAGGCAAAGGCTACAAGATTAATCCTAACTTTTTTGAAATATGCAAACTTTCAAATCACTAAACATCTTTTGTTTTTAAATTCCCTACCCTCGAATTCTACTGTGAACCAATCATTTATACAAGCAGTAATGAGCACACAAAGCCGAGTGAGGCTCATCAGCTCACATACACAGTTTGGCTACTTAGAAGTGGGTGGGGCAGAGCTGCTTTGTACCGTGGCTACTTGACTATAGTTCTAGCATTCAGGAGACTGAGGCAGAAGGATCAGAGTTTGTAGGGTGTTGTTTTGTTTTGTCATCTTTAAAGGAAGGGAGTAGAAGAAGAGAAAATTCCAGATCAAGCTGGAGAGCCCCAACTCTAAAAGCTGTCCCTTTAGTTCCATGGCAAACGTGAGTCACTTCCAGAGCCTGTCCTGGGATCTGAGCTGCAGACTTCACAGCTGGTGAGAAGCAGGGGGCCGGTGGATTGGCCAGGGCAAGGGCGTCTAGCTTGTAAGGCCTCTTTGCTCTATCTTTCATAGCAGACGTTTATCTAACAGCATCCATGGCATGTGCATCACTGTCACAGGCCCCTTTCTGCCAAGGTCAGAGTTCAGGGCCTTCCTGTCCAAGCTCCTGTGGTTCCTGACTTCCCTGGAACTCTTAGGGTAGTATCATTACCCAACAGGCACAGAATATCTACTGGGTGTCAGAGGCACCGCAAGGCAGACCTCCTGGATGTAATGACGTAACAGACACGGTCACTTAGCCCTTCTTCTGCTGACTGATCCAAGGAGACATCCTCCATGAGGGCTGTACTCACTCCTGGATACTGGAATGCCTAGTCTCCAGCTGGGGCATGGCTTTCTCACTTCAGAGTACCACACTTTCACCTAGTGAATCTAACTGCTTAGGCCAACTCTAGCAGTTTCATGCTAACTAGACTGAAGAAGAACAAGGTCTCCATATACAAGGCTGAGCTTCCCTTAATAATTAAGTAATTCCAGCCGCATTCCCTAAGGCTGACAATTACTGTCACCTTCCTTTGGGTGGTGATATGGTGAGATAGAAAAATGCAAAATGAGTTCCTTTCCAGAGGCCAAAAGTCACAACAGTAATCACACTTGAAAGCTCCCCTCCCCCTCCTCCCAGACAATGGACGCATGCTGTTCAGAATTAGGACAAGCATACCTGAGTTCAAGCCATGCTCTGCTACTTAGCTGTGCAACCTTGAGCAAATTACAGAACTCTCCAGAACCTAAGCTCCCATCTGGATCAGAAGTACCAGACCATCTATCTAAAAGACTAGTTAGGGGGTGCTGTGTGAGGGAATCACACAAGCTAAGTCACTGGTCCAACACCACACAAGTGCTACCAGGCAACGAGTCTAGGTGGCCTGACGCCAAGTTAATAACTTCAGCCTTTCCCAGTCCCTTATCCCAGGAAGCCGCTGACTTCCAAGGAGAGTTAGCCACCAGGGCACACCCACATTTCGGTATGGCCTTCACTGTCTATCTTTGGGCAATCTAGCTAACTGGTCTGTCTTTAGTTCCTACACCTGTAAAATAAAGAGACCGACACGCCTTCTTTCATAGAATGATTATTTAGCAATAAAGGAGTTGATGCAGGCAATGAAGAGTCCTTAGCTTAGCACTTAGGTCAGGCTTTATGCTGGGAGTGCCTTTGATGTCCCAGCAATCTGCTCTATTAGAGTTCCCTCACCTGTGCTCCTGACCTGGCTCAATCTGGTAGTCTCAAATGGCTCAATTAGTTCTCTGGGAAACAGTGTACTTAAAAATACATTTTTTAAAAATTTTTTTATTTTTTATTTTTGGTTCTTGCTCAATGAAAGGAAAAATAGGTGAGCGGGATTCTAGTTAGAAAGAAACTAGGCTGAGCCTATATGAAATCAGACTGAAGCAAGAGAGAAATAGTAATAGTAGTAGTAGTAGTAGTATAAATAGGAAGTCTTTCTAGGGGCTTTTTAGGTACAAAATTGTGTTCCATCTACTGGATAAATGCTATGTCTAATGAGCAAAGAGCTTGTGAAAACTTTATGGCTTGGTTAAAAACCTTAGGATAATATAGGCTAAAGTGATTTTATCCCCAATGCTGTTGAATAGCAAGAACTTTAAAAGTGGAAAAGGGCAGCTTTTGTGAACATGTCAGACATAAAACAAAACACCACATTAGAGGGGAAGCTGGAGAGCAGCCGGGGCCAACTGGCTCCGGGGAGCCATTCTGCCATCACTGTTTCAGCTTTCTATGCATCTCAGACTACATTTAAATTCACAATAAAAAGCAAAAAGAAAAAATGCTGTACTTTCCTCTAGCTGCCTTTCTAAGTCCCCTTAAGATACGAGGCAGGATTTCAGGGCTCAGATTAGGGGGTGGGAGGGAGGCTCATCTTACTTCATGTCTTCAGGGCCTGCCACAGCCTCAGCACCATGTTCCAATCATGGACTGGAGAATGCAAATCTCCAGCAGATGAGACGGCTGGGGAACAGAAACTGCCATGGACCCAGAAGGCTCCCAACGCCCTCCTCTAAACACTGTGGCATCTGTGAGCCCAGGGGCTGGCAATCCTGGCTCATGCCATGGGTGAGGCCTGCCGAGCACGCCCAGATGGACTGCCAACCATTCCTTAAATGTAGATCTTATTGCTTATTTCACACCTGACGATGCTAGACATTTCACAGCCGCCTTATGTCGAGTCCTACATTCTGGAAAAGGTGTTTGTGCACACTTGCGCCTGACTGTCCATCAAGTCACTATGGTGCAGATTTCTAGAACTGTCCAGAAGTTGTACTTCCCAGCTCAGTTATTAGAGGCAAGATCTTTTATAAGTCAGGACATTCCTGGGGTCTTTTGATGGACTTAGGGATACCCCTGGGGCATCCTGGATGCTTCCTGGTGAGGTTTATTTCTCCTTGTGATGTTAAGGGGAAGTCCCAAGCCTAGGTCTGCTATTAAACCAGGGACATCTGCTACCCTCCTAATATTTTCAAGGAGGCAGGCACCCCTCCTCCACCCCCTCTCCCAGAACTCGAGGACACTGTGAGGGCTACAAACCGCTGGGGTGGGGGAGAAGCAGAAGAAATCTTTGTCTCCCTAACACATCCATTAGTTCCCTCCCCGGAACCCCCTACACACTGCACACATCAGCAGCCCGCTCCCCCCCAAATGCACCAAGGCTGCAAAGCTTTCGAGTTCCAACCCCTGCCTGACATTCCCCTTCCCACCCTTGTTTTAATTCACTCGCTTTTTTTTTTTAAACAAAATGTAATTACTTGACTGTCAGCCTGGGCTGCACTCTGGGGCTTTTACTCCTTTCAACACAGATGTGCTCCCAGCTTTGATGCTGTTGTCTGCGCAGCTTGTCCCAGCCACAGCCAGCTCGGTAATGTAACATTCAAGTGCATATTTATTTTTAAACTGACCTCTCCTAAACGGTGCAGTATAAAGCAGGTCCTGCCAAAAAAATATGCTACTTTCTATTTATAAGATGAAACACATGCCTTCC
Source organism: Acomys minous (assembly GCF_964271855.1). Lineage (NCBI taxonomy): Eukaryota > Metazoa > Chordata > Mammalia > Rodentia > Muridae > Acomys > Acomys minous. The sequence continues at coordinate 111,551,892 of NC_140489.1, forward strand.
CTCCCGAAGGCGAGAGGGGGGTAGAGTACAAGAATTCATAAAGAAAAAAATGACTGGCCAGATCCATTCGTCCTCACATGTCTATGTCAAGACACTTGGTGAGGAAGAGAAAGGGAAGAGGAGGAGGAAGAGGAGGTAGGGGAGATCTTGTAAATGCTTCGGTTGTTCAGAAAAAAAAAAAGATTTTTTTTAACTGCCAGATCTGCAGGTTGGCGCCTCCGCTACAATGCGCTGCCTTATCAGCAAGGAAACAGCAGAGGGGCGCGGTGCACACGCACGAGCCCCGGTGCAAACACACAACTAGAGGGGCGCAGTAGCCAAGTGCGGTTTGTTCTGATGGAAACACGCAACTTGCGCCCAGAATGGCTGTCAATAGCTCGGAGGTGGCCCTGCTGCCTGTAGCCCCACCCTAAGGAAGCTGGCGCGGATGGCAGAGCTCTGGGTCCAGATCCCCTCCTGGATCGCTTGCCGTACCCTTTGATCCTCTAGACCTCAGCTCAGGAAGGAGTTGCTCTAGGTTATCCTCGCGTCCTCCAAGTCTTCCAAGCCCAACACCAGCAGAAAGGGACTAAGGTTGAGGGTCGGACGGATTCACAGGTGGAGAGGCAGCCCTGGGTTACACTCACCAGCAGTCGCCTAGGCTCCTCGCTTCTGCCCGTGGGCCCGGCGTCCACCCGGGTCCCTCCCGAGGGCTCACGCAGTCCTCACCGGTGCGCGCAGATCCGGAGGGGCGGCGACCGTTCACCGCGTAATCTGCTCGGGGACTATGCTGCAGAGTCTCCCTGGAGGCAGCCAGCCGCCGGAACTGGCTTGCCGGTGTGCTTCGCTCTGCTGTGCTCCCAGCGGCGGTTGAAAGTACCAGCAACACTGAGCGCCAAGCGGCCGGACGCCGGGCCTCAACCTGCCGAGGGCGGGGCGCGGGGCGCGGGGCGGGGCCCAGAGCGGGGCGGGGCTGGAGAGGCCAGGGCAGGGCCGGGAGAAGGGTGCCGGCCGACTCGGACCTTCCCTCCGCCGTACCTGTCCCCCACCCAAGACCAGCACGACGGGTGGCGCGGAGGCAGGCTCTAGGACAACAATGGGCTCCTACTGTCACCTCCCAGTCTCACCTATTCCCCCCCCCCCCCCCGGTTGTGGCTTCTCTCGAGGGAAAGCCGCCAGGAGCTCCCTCAGGCACAAAGAAAAGTGACAGGGTGCTCGCTTCAAAGAGGGGACCCGGGAATGTCGCTATCCGTACGGTGCGGGAGGACAATAGGATTCAGCCCGCGCCGAAGACCTCCCGTGCTCACCCTCGTGTCCCCGCCTCGCTCTATCCTACCTAGCCCACCTAGCAGTGCCGGGCTTCGTAGCGGAGGGAAGGGACCTTCGAGGTTAGATGGACCACCTGACCTCGTCGCCACCGCACGGCCGCAGCTCCCCTGGGACCCCCAGGACAGCTGTAGCTTTACCGAGGAAAGGGGAGGGTCGCGTGCTGTCAACGTGCGGTTCACTCCCCCTTGCAAGCTGTCGCCAAAACCCGGAGCGCGGATCTGGCGCGCGGGAGACGCGGGGGCTGAGAGGCTGAGACCCTGCGGGACGCGCAGAAACGCAGACGCAGCAGGTTTTTCCGGTCCGGAGGGAGGCGTTTCTTCCCGCCCCCACCCCCCAACCCCCTTCCAGGTCTTTCAGGGATTGACCTAAGGCTGCGGAAGCGGGTGGTGGCTCTCCGGGACGCCCAGCGAGGCGGCGCAAGTGGCGCAGCTGCTGCCGCCCAGGGACCGTAAAATTCCGCCCTTGGCGACACCTGCGCCTGTCGGTCACCCGGCTATTGCCTCAGGACGTCCCGACCCTCTGTCCCTAGACCTAAGTAGGAACCCAGTGAATTAATGTTAATTGTCTTAATCTTCCTTCTCCCTTCACCCGCCAGGTTGTAGACAGGAAAAGGTGGCGTTTTCCGGCGACGGAGGTCCCCGCCGGTTTGGTTGACCCAGAAAAGAAGCAGGAACCCGAAGGACTCACACGCCCCGGGCCTGGCCCCAGCCCTGGGACTCTCAGGTTGCCTGGAAATCCTGGCACAAAGCAGAGCCCCTCCTGGAGACCTTGGCTTCCCAGAGCAGTATCCGCTTCAGGCCCCCAGATCCCTCTGAACCTTAGACAGGGGTGCACTTTAAGCCCAGGTCCTTAAACCAAGGCTGGTGTTAAGGTGAAGTTGAAAAGGAAGCGGACACAACTGTTCGGGAAAGCAAAATACTTTGGGTGGAGTGTTAAAAGCCTCAAAGAAAATAATAGCTGGCAGGTTAAACGGCCACGAGGTCGGAAGTCAAATACAAAACTGCAGAAGTGATACCAAAATTTTGACAAGCAAAACAGTCAGTGAAGATAAGGGACCAGGCACTGTTTCCTTTCTCCAACTGACGACTGCTCCGGAGTTGCCTTTGGCAGATACCTGAGTTCCACTCCAGATTCCTCAGAGTTTTACTTGGGCTTCATATTTCAAAATGTATGTTCCGTTTGGCACTAATGTATATATTTTATATATGAATTTATTGAAAATATTAAATGTTACTGGCCTAGTTAGATAAAGGTATTTTTTTATAAATATTTATGCACAGCTTTCATTACATCTGGTCTTTTTTAAAAGTACAAATATGCATGTATATACATTTATGAAATGCCATATGAAAAATTTTTTTTGCACACATAAAGACATTCCTTACACATATGTCTTGTGTGTGATTTTTTTTCATTGTTTTATTGTTAGCTGCTGTTAAAAGCGGTGCATTTCCACATGCCTAAGCAAATAATTTCTTTTACAGTTTGTGCAAGCATAGGGTGGCAGGTGGCTAGAGGTTAAGGCTTGTATTCCCAAGCTCCAGTTTTACTCTTGCATGCTGTTTCTGTCCTTCTAGACATTTTCTCTCTATGTGTCTCTTAAAACAAGTCCTTACCTTACCCTAAACAATGCATGCAGAACCTATCTCTTCAAGGGTCTGGTGGCTCTGGCCTGATCTATTCTGGCTTCTTTGAGGCCACGTGCTGTTTTATTTGTGCTGAGCACCCTTGGGTGAGGGAAAATGCCCTCATGTTGTGAGTTTTCTTTCCGAATGAGCTCATTTCCTGATTCAGTTATGGCAGCGTTTAGGCTTCGTGGCTGTAGATCTTATTGATTTTAAGAGGCTCTCCTGCTAAGCAGAAAGAAAAACTTTTGCATCGGGAAGACCAAGGATGAGGAGACTCTGCTCTGAATTTAGGAAAGGATCAGCCTTGAAAGATCGATGAACCTTGGAAGCCTGTGACCAATAACTATAGCATGCAGGACCAATGGAATCTCTTTCTGTTAGTTCTGATTCTAGAGAAGAGGTGAGGAGTATTGGACATGTTCCCCAACACAATCTACACAAGATAACAACATGGCAGTGTATGCAGGGAGGGGCTGCCCACGCCTGCCAGGCTGGCCTAGAACATGTCTACCTGCGTCCTGACCCCTGAGTGCTAGGATTAAAGATATCTGCCACCGCTCCCGGCACCCTTTTTTCGTTTTTGGAGACAGCATCTTGTGTCGCCTAGTCAGGCTACCAATATTCTATGTGGCCAAGAATGACTCTTCCTCATGACAGGCATGGCTCATAGCAGTCTTAAATTTCTTATCATCTCTTTAATTTCCCCCAAATGAAACCAGACTAACCCAGTGTTGATTCCGCTGGCTTAGGCTGGGGAGGGAAGATGTGGGATGCACAAGAACCCTGCCATGTGGGCTTTCATTTAAGGTGTCATTGGCCATCACTTGCCCGCTTTTCACTCAGCCGTATCAGGCTCTGAGCTGCCCTACAGTTTATGCCAGCTGAGCCCCACCCTCTATCTGTCCAGGACACCTCTTCCCCCAAAGCTGCAAAGCCTCCCTTCTCTGTTCATTAAGATCTTTTTTCAAATAACACTTCAAGGGCGAGGCTTTCCCTCCCCTAAAATAGCAGCCCCACCCAAATTCCCTTTCCCTGAATAAAGCAAGAAGAATAATTTCTTCATGGCCTGACATGACATCATATGTATTTATAGCCTCATTTATGGCCTGTTTTCTGTGATGTGGGGACAGACATAAAGTACTTTGTAGCTCCTGTACCTAAAACAGGGCCTGACACATGGTACATGATTAGTAATACCTGTTGAACAAAAAGCCCTTAACAGCAGCATAGTGAGCATAAAAGTCTCGTTTACAGACTCTATAGCTATAGGATAATATTATATTAAACATTCCTGGGATATACCGCACGACTGCTGAGACCAAAATTTCAGTCCCTTCTCTTTAGTCTAACCCAACGGGAAGCACAAAACACATGGAATGTTTTAAGTTCTAAAATTCAAACATTTGAAAGTAAGGCTGACAAAAAAACGTCTTTATACTCCATGTATAATGCATAACTATTTTTCTTCTGGCAAAGCTGAAATGTACTCGTGTGTGCTCAGCTGGGGTTTTCCTCCCACAATGCCACATTCGGGTTGAACTGAAGCATGCATGTTCTCCATTATCCGCCCCCCCCCCCCTCCCAAAGTTAGATCTAAGGTAGGGGGAGTACAAAACTGGAAGGTTGAGACTTTTTATTTGATGGTGCTGGGGACGAAACCCAGGGTACATACGAGGCACATGTGCTGTCACTGAGCTGCAGCCCCAGCTTGATTGAAACTTCTTAAGTGAGTCTCTAGCTGCATCTTAGCCTTACCCTTGGCTCGCTGGTTGTAACTGTACCTGAGAGGAATGACACTAACCTGTGTTAATGAATTGGCCTCACCAGTTGCCAAAAGCTAAGACATTTTCTAACCAGCCAATTTCCTTGTAAATGAAGAAGCTCAAGTCACTTTTTGGTTAAGAGCCCGAGTTTCACCTAATCAAACACAACAGGAAATGGTATATTCGAGACGATGGTAGCTTGCAGACTGCAGGCCTGGCATACAGGTTTAAGCAGGGCGGAAAGTCAACCCAGGACTTTGAAGGCATTTGTGTGAGTTTAGTAACACAGGCCAGCACCAATTCAATTTGTGGATGAGAGCCTTAGATATGGATGCAGGTGTAAACTTGCTGATTGTTAGTGGGAACCTGTGACTAATGAAGAGCATTGCCTATAATTTATATAATTTTTGCTGCTCTGGATAATTCTTTTACATATATCTCATGTCATCTTCATTGCAGGTTGTTGTGTCTGTGTAGAGTGGTGAGATGTTGCCGGTCTACAAGCCAACAACAACAACAACAACAACCTTTTAACTTTCCAAAAGAGACCTGAGTCAGATTCAAAGACTTCTGTGCACAACGTGTTCTTCCTCAGTCCATTCCCTTCCCCCAGCTTTGAGGTGCAGCTGATTGAATCATTGCTATCTTGATCTCTAGATATGTTCTTTCTCCAGATATCTATATGTCTGCCTCTTAGCCATCTTCCAGTTTCTGTTTTAATGTAAACATACCCACCGACACACCCCCTCCCCTGGCCTTCCAAGATCAAGCACTGATATATTGATCTGTTTTTGTGTGTGTGTGTGTGTGTGTGTGTGTGTGTGTGTGTGTGTGTGTGTATGTATAGTCTATCCTGGCCCCACATCTGAACATAAATTGCAGAAGGACAAAAACATTGCCTGTTTTATTCACTGCTATTCCCAAGCCGTTGATCAATGCTTGGCAATAGCAGGAGTTCAAGCGGTTAAAAAAAAAAAAAGTAAATAAATCCCAGTACTTAGCACTTGGCACACAGTATTTGTTGAATGAAACACTGCTTTGATGAGCAAATGACAGACAAGATCTGTGGTTCACTCGAGATCATATGGACAGTGATCGCTTGCTTTATCTAACTCTCAGTCCCAACTAATTCTTTCTCTGGGTCTTTTTTCATTTGTGTGCCTGCTTACAGAACTAGACTATTGTATTTGTGACAGAATTTATTTGGTGTCAGACAAAATATGCATACAGAGTTGTGACAACAACTCTAATGTGAGCAGGAAGAGTGGTTATTTCAGTTCTGTAGGAGAAATGAGGTGACAGAAGGTGGGGACACTTCTGCAGTGATAATCCTTTATGTTTCCTCTCCTCCATGGGCACAGGGAAGCCATACCCATAAGCCTCCTTTGACACACACAAAACAAACCCTTGAACCTGCAAATGCATGTGGTCTTCAAAGTCTCTCTGCCACCGGTTATTTTTCTAGTTAAAAATCTCTGTGCACCCATCCAAGGACCATGCACAGTAAGGACCCAGCCCTTCTATTCAGTCTCCATGTGAGCCTCGTAATATGGGCATTAGAGACTACCTCTGACACGGACTCTGATACCTACTCTTGAACACTTAACCCTGGCAGGGGCAGCCTTGCCAGGCCACAGAGGAAGAGGATGCAGGCAGTCCAGATGAGACTTGAGATTCTGGGATCAGATGATAGGGGAGGAGGGTTCCCCCTTTCTAAGGACTAGGGGATGGGACAGGTGAGTGAGTGAGTAAGGGTGGGGCTGGGAGGAGATCAGAGAGGGGGCTACAATGGGGATGTAAAGTGAATAAATTAAAACTAAAAAGAAAAAGAAGAAAATTGCTGTGCACAAAGGACAACTAATCTTCTGAGGCCTTATTGCTGGTCACTTTACTTGGATTCTCCACAAAAGAACTAGGGAAATGAACGGTAGAATTCAGACAAGGCTGTCCTGGCGTTTATATCACAGAAAATGATATCTAAATATTTGTGGATGTAACCTTCAAGTATAGATGCCGGTATACGTGGATTACTATTGGAAACCATTGACTAAGAGACAATACTTTTGAACCACAATGTGTTCTCCTCAGGGTCCCCTGAAGTGATTTTCTTTTAGGGACCAGAATCTCCCTTTGCTAATATTCTGGGCTCTTGACCATATCTCTCCAACTTGGTGGAGTGAATGTTAGATTTTTCATCTGGCTGTTTACTTTCTAGGTAGTGACAGACAAGTAGGTGTGTGGCCCTAGCAATACTTTGAGCTACCAGGCCACTGACTTAACAGGTTAGTTCACAATGGGAGGGCACGCTGTCATGTATTCAACCCACATCCATAAAGTGCCCACTTGGTGTCAAACAATTGAGCTAACATAATAGCCTTCTCCTTGAGCTGATCTATATTTCTTTTGCTTTTGACCACATATGGAAGCTATGTGTTCAGAGCCTCCAAATAGACCTTCCAGGGCCATCTAGATGCCTCTGGCATCTAGCACTGTGCGTCTCCAAGCACTTATCTGAGAGTAAAGGAACATTCTAACTGGGTACTTATGTTTACATGGGCTTACAAAGTTGATTGACACACAGAAAACCTTTGTTTTGTATCTTAGCCCAGACATGCTGTGAAACTCACACAATACTAAATGCTAAACTGTGAACCTACAGAAAAAAAAAATGTTGTTCCTAAGAGGGATCTAGGACTACCTTGTGTTTTTAAAATCATATCTCGATGTTTCTAATCGTATCTTTATGTTGAGTCTGCCTAGAAAACAAGATAAGAGGTGTATGTGTCCACTCTGCTGTCCTCCCGGGATCTGTAACACAGATCTGCTGGCTAGTGAGCATGTTCTAGCTCTCTCACCATCACTCAGCTTCCCTTTGCTGAACACCAGAATTTGGGGGCATTGAGGCAGGTACTCCAAGGGGTACAAAGATGAATATACCTCCTAGTCATAGGCTGTTTAAACCTGAAGAGATAATAAAACAAGCACACAACGGGCTAAAACAAGGCAATATGAAATTAGCATCAGCTCCACAGTTTACAAACACCTCGCAGGAGCATGTAACCCTTGGTTTGTGTACTCACAGAAGATTCTCTTGCCTCTGCCTCCTGAGTGCTTGGCAAGAGCACACGCTCTGATATGTTATCTGACAATGGGATAGTATACACTGAAATTAGACTCTCAAGCCATGGATAACATAGGGTGTATGGTGAAGTAAAACTGGCATGTGGCTAAGGTTTTCCCTATTGGTATGGAACTGGAAGTGGGAACTGTGATGCACACTCCAGGTGCAGCTGTCCCTGGTGAGCTCTAGGAGGAAGCTCCTCCCTCTTAGCACCCCACTCTCTTACCAGAGTGTACTGAAATTCCTTCCTGACTCTTCTGGGCTCTCTTATGAGCTCAGTATTTGTGTCCTCAAAGGCATGCACCAAGAAGCATAGTTCCCAGAGTGATGATGTTTTAGGAGTTTGGTGGGGCTTCAGAAAGGTGATGAAGGGCACCCGAGGACGGAGCCCTTGTGATTCGGGTTAGTGTCAGAAAAGCGACTCCTAGAGGCCTCAGCTTTTCTGAAACGTAAAAGCGCCATGAAGACAGCTGCCTGGAAACCAGGAAATGGGCCTCCAGTCAGTGCAGGTCTTGTCCTTCATCTTGTGCTTTCCATCCTTCCTAATTGAGAGAAATGTTTGCCGTAATCCACCCTGTATCTAGAATAATCCTTTGGCATAGAAAACCGAACAGACTAAGAAAGACTCCACAGAACGCAGCTGAAACCACTTTGAGATGATCCAAAAGTGGAGTTTAACTATGGATAGAGTAAAAAAGGATGCTTTGATTAATATGGAGTCATTCCTGAACTTTCCATGGCACAGGTCTGAGTACACCCCATGTGGTAGGGAGCTCTACAACTTAGGCAACTTAGACACACAGGGTGTCCATGAGGGCTAAGGACGTCATTAGTGGGCTTTATGGAGTATGGGGACCCCTAGCACAATAGTGAAGGTGAGCTGCATCCCTGCCCCCCATGTCCTCTCCTCAATCTCCCTCCTCCTCTCCCTCTCTCTTTACAAGTCCTTTCCTGCCCCCCTTGCCAGCACCCCTGGATTCTCTAGATTGTCTCTTGCCAGCAGCAGCACTCACGGTCCTCTGCACTACCGTTTCTCTCTCACTTGTGCACATGGGTGTGTGTGTGTGTGTGTGTGCGTGTGCGTGTGCGTGTGCGTGTGTGTGTGTGTGTGTGTGTGTGTGTGTGCATCCTCCATTTGACTTATGTTCCTATGTTCTTCATCTTTGATCAAAAGAACACAAGGGATTGTGTAAACTAATGCACAGGGAATTATAAAGAATGTAATTTATTAGACATGATTTTTCAGTCATTTAAGGAATCAACCTTCCATTAGGGCCTTTGTTAAGGTGGTAGATTTGTGTGAAGGGGTTGTAATGAAGGAGAGCCTCCAACTTGCTAAGGTTCAGCCTCACTGAAGGGAAAACGTATCTGAGGAGGGATTAAAAGAATTAACAGGACGCCAAGATTGTTAAAGACTGAATTGATTCCCTTTCCTCATATGCTAGGGTTCCAACCCACTGGATACCAGAAAGACTGTATTTGAAGATAGTGAGAGAGGTAATTCAGGCTAAGTGAGCTTGTCTAAGTCAACCCAATTCAGTCTGACTGTCATCCTTATTAGAAGAGGAACTTCGGGCACACAAGGAAACACCAGAGAGAAAGTGGCCATCTTCAAGCCAAGAAGAGAAAGCTAAGGAGACACCAACGCTGCTAATCTTAGACTTGCAGTTTCTAGAACTGTGAGGAAATAAATTGCTTTTACATACTTTACCTCTTTTAGTCTTACAAAATACCCAGTGGTGTTTTGTTTAGAAAGCATAATAAAGCAGAGGTGCAAAGTGTGGATCTAAAGACATAAGGATCAAACTAACAGGGAGAACAGAGTGACCATTCGGAGGCTGGAAATAACGGGCTGTGTTCAAGAACAGGGAGGACCTCAGTTTGCTGGAACTCTAGGACCATTTACCAGGTAGGGTCAGAATTATGGGTAGCCAAGGAAGGTAGTTAGTGGGGTATCTGGATGGAGAAGACCCCTAGAATTGCTCTTTGTGAGCCCTGTTAGCTTAATAGCTGGTTTCTTGTTGTAGTAGCCATTTGTAGTCTATGTGCTTACTCCTGGCCGATAGAGTTTGCAGAGCTGAAAGACAGATATTGTCAGTAAAACACCAACTACAATGATCACCAGATGAGTACCTTGCCTGCTTTTCCTCCCATCTCTCCCATCCTGAAAGCAAAAGACACAGGTGCATCTGATTAGCTAAAGATCCTCAAAGCTTCATGGACTACTAAAGTCTCGACTTGCATTTTAAGGTGAGGCAAACCAAAGCCCCAAATAAGGTTACCAATTGCTGTTATTTGAATGTTAAATGTCCTCCAAGGTCCACATGTTGAAAGTTGTGCACAGCATTGACAGTATTGGCAGATGCTGTTGCCCTTTGGAGCTGGGCCGTGTCATTGGGAGGATGCCCTTGAAGGGAAATGTAGGATCCTGTCACATCTTCACATCTTTTTTTTTTCCATCTCAGCCATTGCTATCGATTGCATTAACCATAGACCAAAAGCAACTGATCCAGAACCTTCACTATTAGCCAATAAACCTTTTCTCTTAAACCTAATTATCTCAAGAGCTGGCAAGATGGTTGTAGAGTATCAAAGAGTAGCTACATAAGCATGGCTACTTCAGTTCCATCCCAAACTCACAGTGGAAGAAGAGGGCCCAGTCCTGAAAAGTGCCCCACTCCCAACGTCCACAATCAACACTGTGGGCCCCACCCCCAGGTCATTCAGTTAGTAATAAAGATCCTAGTACAGACGTTTTGTTTTAGTTTTTGTGTTTCTTTTTTCCCCAAGTTTATATTGCTTTTATTTGAAATGGGGCTTTCACAAAGAGTAGGATGGAAAAGTGCCCTGAGATTTATGACTGCGGGAATATCCTGGGTGCCAAGAAAACACATGCTCTAGAGTCAGCAGCCGGGCTCTGGCCCCAGGTCTCCACCAGCAGTGGCCTGGGGCCGCTATACTCAGATCTCTAAGAGCGGTACCTTTTATCTCTAAGGTGATGTGAAGATCAAGTGGTCAGTCCACGTGTGAATGTGATGTTGCGTTACTCTCTAACGTATATTCATATCTACTTTCCCTACCACCGAGGAACAGCCCCATTCATCCCTGCTTCTCTGGGAACACCTCCTATTACGGAATCTGTAGAGCAGATGTGTGGATAAGTATCAAGGTTGGCCTAGGAGAGAAAGGATGACACCTACAGCCTAGTAGAGTAAAGGGGGAAACAGAACAAAGATTGCCCAATGATTAACAGATAATGTATCTGTAAACACTTAGAGTCTCTGGCAGGCAGGGAGGCTTGAGAGATGTTAAATGGCAGTAAAAGTACAGGGCAAATCTCTCATCTCCAGAGGGGTCACAAAGGGTCATACAACAGGTGCGTCATGTGCTTTGTATAGCTTGAAGGACAGAACAGGTGCACCACAGCCGTCCATACCAGAAGCAGCCACACCTTATCAGGTCCTGATGGGGGAGGTGTCCAGTATCTGGGGGTGGGGGTGGGGGAGGTTTCTGTAGCTTAGACTTCAGGAACAAGGAAGGCTAAGCTGCCTCAGCGCCAGTGCAAGTAGACCCAACAAATCAAATCCTTGCAAAAAAAAAAGGGGGGGGGCTTGGAACACATCTTTATTCTGGTGTTCTAACCTTGCTTGAGCCTGGAAGGCTTTGAAAGGAGACCAGTCTTTCCCAGGCTTAGCAAATTCCTAGAGACGGGAACCTTTGCCCGCGGGGGATGCCTTTCATATGCAAACCCACTAATCTAAGTCCACACTCAGCCAAGCTCTTTATCAGGCTCTCCTTTTGTAGACTCAAGATCTCCTGGCCTAATCACCCCAGGCCAGGGCTAGATAAACCCCTTGACTCGCTGCTCCAAGCCCTTATCAGCAGTTTGAAGTGGCTCCTACTCTCCTGGTGGAAGGGAGAGAGCTGGCTTTATTCACATACACCAAACAAAGCGAACACATTGAACAAAATTTCAAAAACCCACCTTGCCTCACCCCTCAGGTGAAAACCACAGTAAATCTCTCTCACCCTGTCTCTGCCCCTCCCCTCCTCTTCTTTCTCTCTCCTCTCAGCTTTACCTCATTGTCCTTTTATCTGAGAATGATGAACCTGGACTCATCAGATGGAAGATTCAAGATGAAGGTCTCTACACCCCACACCCCACGTCCGAGAGGATCTAGAAAACCATCCTTTCTCCTTTAGCCTCAGTCTCTTCAAACTGTTCATAATGGCTTGTGACAGTGACACTCCAGTCTCTTATTTAGGTTTTAATTTTGCAGGAAAGGTTTTAGTATTTCAAACTGTTCAAATAACAATGGGACATAAAACACCAATTAAAATGACCATCCCCTTTTCATCCTGATACCCCATTCCCTGACCCCCCCCCCCACACACACACAAATGCTGTTAAAGATCCAGAGAAGTTTGTGGGATAACAGAAGTGCTCACTCTCTGGAGGTATTAATTAAAAATGGTAATCATCACCTTAGAAAAAGCTGAGCAGTTCTTTACAAAAATTAAGCTGAGTGTCACCACCAGATCCTCCCCTCAACACTACCAACTCAGTCAAGAACCACACAAAGACCAGCAACAGAAAGTCTATAACAGCTTGGCTTTTAACTACTCCAAACCAGCTAATCAAACTGTATTACACCCGTACAACTGAGAGGTTATCAAATCACACATAGGCACAGATGAACTTTACATGCCTGCTGCTGAGTGAAAGAAGCCAGCGCTAAAGGCTGCCTGCTGCATAATTACATTTACACCATAGTCTGAAAAGGCAAAATTATACAGAGAGTTTCTGGAGGAAGAGTTGGCAAGGTAAAACCCCTGGGTACTTTATCAGCATGGGGAACCTTGCTATTCCCAAGCTAGATGCATACTGTGCACTTGTTAAAACCCATAAAATAGTGGTTCTCAACCAGCATGTCATGACCCCTTCAACAAACCTCTGTCTCCAAAAATATTTACAAGAGTCATAACAGTAGCAGAATTACAGCTATGACGTAGCAACAAAATGATTTTATGGTTGGGGTCACCGCAACATGAGGCAACGTTAGGGAGGTTGAGGATCACTGCCATAGAACTTTACATAATAAAGATGAACTTTATGCAAAATTCAAAACTCATTTAGGAGGTTGGAGGATCTCTGGGTGGCATATAAAGTGTGACAAAGCAGTCTACCTGTGTGACAGACGATGACGCAACTTCACTGAAGTGTGTGTGTGTGGGAAAGTGTTGACCTGAATCAATATGGAAATTAATGGATCCATAAGATTAAAGGCACTCCAGGTTATCACACTGCTGTCTATAAGGGCATGGAATGACAGTTCCAGGGTGCTATAAAGTACATGGGAGTTGGTCAGTTAAGCAAACAGATGGATGGAGGTGGAAGGCCGAGACCTCATTGTAGGAGGGAGAGGGTGCAGGCTTGCAAGACTTACCTCTTGTGGGCTAGAGTTGGAATGTCAGGACAGAGATATTTAGTGTAATGTAGAGACTGACGACTACAAGCAGGAATTTTTATAGACCTATGACGATGCATATGGGTTGACATGGGCACCTGTCAACATGAACGCACAAACATGTGGGTTAGCCTAGAGGCCACGGCATCACAGCTGCAAGGAGCACACCCAGATTTTGGTATTTAACATCGTTCTCCAAGAAAAGAGCCAGGTTCTCAGGGGGTGCTGATGAAGTATGTAGTAGGAGCACTAAGTAGCTTGTAGTTCTAGGGGGGGAAGAAAAGACTCTGGCAAAGCATGATGGGAAAAGAACACAGGAGTCAACAGAAAGCTCCCAGTGGCCAACTCCAGAACAGTCTGAGCGACACCATAAAGTAGAATTACATTGTACTCCAGAACATATAATCAATATCCACAAGACAATGGGCAAGAAGACTAAATCAAATACACGAGGGTGGGGGTGGGGGGTGGCGGGGAGCAGGAAGCTGCCACTAAAATAGTGTCAAGTCATTCATGTAGGAACTTGGTCACTGAAAAAGTATATTATAAATCCTTGCTGTTTCATTGCAGGGCAAGACTATGTGACTTCATTCGAAGAGCACAATTTGAAGGGGAGAAATCTAATAGCACTAGCCTGGAGAGGTGGGTGAGATCAACACCAACAGTCACAATTCCTGTTGCTAATAGCAGCCTCTGGGATGCAGTCAGAACCCACTTTATCTTTGTGATCATCACCTTTCAAATTCATGGCCTCCATCCAATCATGGGAGAAAATCAGATACTTTCTAGTTGCGGGAATTTTTACAATGTCTCAGGACTCTGAAGTCTCAAGAATGCTAGGTGTGGAGACATGTACCTAAAAGCCCTGGACGCTGGGGACTGAGCTGGGAGGATTGTTAATTCAAGGCCAGCCGGGTTACCCTGTCTCCAAACAGGACCATCTAGACCATCAAACCCCAAGAAAACCTAAGAAAGTGGTACTTCAAATACAAGCCTATGGAGACATCATAAGTAAAAGTAATGAGGTGTGTTGTATGAGAGCCAGGCACAGAAAAGATATTGGGGGATATAAAGGAAGCTTGAATAAAGTGAGGGCTTTAATTAAAATAGCATTTCAGGCTTGGAGAACTGGCCAAGCAGTTAAGATCACATATTGGTGTTGCAAAAAGACCTGAGTTTGGTTCCTAGGACCAGAAATCTAGTTCCTCACACCTTGCCAAACTACTCACAACTGTTTGTAACTGTAATTCCAGTGGCATCCAAGGGCACCAGGGCGCGCACGCGCGCACACACACACACACACACACACACACACACACACACACACACACATGTGTATACACACATAATTTAAAATAAAGTAATATCTTTAAAACAGTACTTCACTATTGGTCATTAATTACTAATATAAAACGTTAACAGAACGGTGTATTGTAGCTTATTTGAAAATTTAGAACTATTTAAGAAATTTTTCTTTTAAAAATGTGCTGAGGAGGAAATAAGGGGAACCATCATATACTACTAGTGGGGATGTAAAGTAAGTCCAGCCACCATGGACCACAAAACAAAACCAAAAAAACCCAACCAGCTACACCGCTCCAAATCAGCATTCCACAGAGAGTCTTGCACATCAGTTCACAGTAGGTAAGTTAAGGGACCAACCCAGAAGTCCAACAACAGAGGGATGGATAAAGAAAAGGTGGCATAAATACAAAATGCAATTATTTTCAGCCACTAAGAAGAATGAAATTAGACCTTCAGGAAAATGAATGCAACTGAGCTAATCAGGTAAAACAAATTAAACCATTTACAGAAAGACAAATGGTGTCTTCTTTCTCTTACATGTGGATGACAGGTGTAGATACAATAATTATTTGTGTGCATAGGCATGACATGAAAGTAGGGATGCGTCTTTCTAGGAGAGCAAAGGGGCTTAATGGCAGAGGTGAGGAGGAGAAAGTGAAGGGTTGAGGGTGGGAGGTATAATCAATGTGTAATATACACCGGTATAAAATGTCCTCATCTAGCACAGTGTCATAGGCAATGGATATATACAATGAAAACAGTTAATCTAAGGGAGAAAAGAAACATTGAAAAGAGGATAAGTGCTCTATTTTTTTGAGCTAATTTCTTTAAAATTTTTTTATTTTTATTAATTTATTCAGATTACATCTTAATTGTTATCCCATCACTTGTATCCTCCCATTCCTCCCTCCCTTCTGCTTTCACCCTACTCCCCTCCCCTAGGTCTATGACCTCCTCCCCCACTATATGGTCACAGGCTATCAAGTCTCATCCTGGTAGCCTGCTTATTCTTTCTCTGAGTGCCACCAGGCCTCTCCACCAAGGGAAAGTGGTCAAATATGGGGCACCAGAGTTCATGTCTGAGTCAGTCCCTGCTCTCCACCTAACTGTGGAGAATGTCCTGTCCATTGGCAAGATCAGAGTAGGGGTTTGATGTTTACTGCTTGTACTGTCATTGGTTAGCGCTTGTACAACCACTTTGGAAATCTATCTGGTGCTTTCTCAGAAAACTGGCAATAGGGCTTCCTCAAGACCCAGCTATTTCACTCCTTGGAATATACCCAGAAAATGCTCCAGTACACAACAAGGACATATGTTCAATCATCTTCATAGCAGCCTTATTCATAATTGGCAGAACCTGGAAACAACCTAAATGTCCCTCAGTCAAAGAACGGATAAAGAAACTGTGGTACATTTACACTATGGAATACTACTCAGTTATTAAAAACAAGGAATTTCCAAAATTTGTGGACAAATGGATGGAACTAGAAATGGTCATAGTGAGTTAACCCAGAAGTAGAAAGACTCACATGGTATATACTCACTTATTAATGGACACTGTCCCAAAAGGCATGTCCCCTGAAAGTCTTCACTTACCAGGAGATTGGGATAGATGTGAGGACATCCTACTGTGACTCTGGGTAAAAGAAATATAGGAGATGGGGAAACAGAGGGATCCAGAGGGTCCTAGAAACTACAAGAACAACATCGTGATGGGTAGATCTGAGCCCAGGGAGGGGGTCTGCTCAAACTACTGTACTAACTAAGCTAATTTCTATCTTTTACTCATTACTCTACAATCTAGGATTTGTGAGTTTACCTTCTTTGAAATATAAAATGATTAAGTTTAAAAACTCATAAATAAAGAACTGGAAATCTTCGCTAAACAACAGAAAACTGAAATTAACAATCCAGCAAAGTAAGCCAAAATGTAAAGCATCAAGGGCCCAGACACATACAAAAGTGCAAGGCTCCATATCTTAGATTTATTCTTATTTTTATTTATGTATATGTATGTATCTGTATGAGTGTTTGTCATAGTGTGGAGTGTTTTCAGAGGCCAGAAGGTGGTATCATTCCCCTGGAGTTTAAGGAAGTTGGGAGCCGTGTGATAGGTTCTGGGAACCAAATGCAAGTCCTTTGGATGAGTGGGAAGCACCCTTCACTGCTGAGCCATCTCTCCATTCCCAGACTCCATATTGCTTTTCCCATGCTGATTGCTTTCCCACGCTGATGAGTGGTCATATGCCCATCATGATTGCACTGTTGGAATGAAATCATGAAGTCACCATGACAAAAAAATAAGCTCTGCTCATCTGTTTTGGCATATTGCTTCAATATACAAAATACCACTGAACTGAAACAACTGGCCATTGAAGACTTTAGAGCAATAGTTCCCAACCTGTGGGTCACGAGGCCTTTGAGGGTTGAACAATCCATTCACAGGGTCACCTAAGACCAATGGAAAACACGGATATGTACATTACAGTTCATAACAGTATCAAAGTTACAGTTAAGAAGTAGCAACAAAAATAATGATATGGCTGGGGGCCACACATCCTGAGGAACTGTGTTAAGGGTTGTAGCATCAGGAAGACAGAGACCCACTGCTGTGGAGATTCCTGTTGTACCTGGACTTTTACCTATCAGTAAATTTATGATTCGATGTCGAATATTTGGCAAGAGGCTCCTGTTTCAATTGGCCTAGTATTGGCCAGTGTATGGCCCTTTAGGTGAGTGGCTCATGAATTCAAATTGTTTCAAATGTTTGGCAGTTTACTTGGGAATCTTCTGGAAGCTATATAAAGTCACACCCTTACTATCTCTAATGAGATAGGAGACTGGATAATCCTGAAAGTCTCTTGTGGATCCCAGTTATCTCATTAGCAAATAGGAAGAAAAAGCAAACTTCTGCAGCATGGCGGAGTGGAAGGGCTTTCTCCTGGTGTAATGCTGACATTTATGACCCAGACACAGCTCATGTAAGTGTGGTATGTGCAAGGCCTGTGCTGGGAACTGTGAACAATGGAAAGATGAAGTAAACACAGGCCTTGCTGATCTTTCCTTAAAAAACTGGTCACTGATGAGGAAATAGTCTCACAAAAATAATGAATCAAGAGAGAGTGACTTTTGGAAATTAATAATACTGAGTGGATATAATTATTCAATTTTCCTCTGCTACTTAATAAAGCTTATGGAATCATATGAAGCTATTTTTCAGTCAGTTACAACTGATTACACCTTTGGTTAAAGTCCTCATAATGTTTCCACCTGCATCCTTCATTTACACTCTGCCAATGTCCAGCTAGTCATCAAGTCAAGGAGAGGGGAGCACCTTGGGTGGCTTCTCACAGCCACTAAGACACAATTTGCAGCATTTAGCAAGCTACACACATCCCTGCCTGGCCCTGGCCCTGGCCCTCCTTGCTTTTATGGCAGCATTTGCCCACCTGCCAAGCCCCAAGCAGTGAGCTATGGAGGACGCCACACTGCCTTTTCTTTCACCCTACCCAGGGCTCCTTCCCTGCCTTCCATCCTGTCCTTCACCTAACCACTCAGTGTTCCTTCCATCTCTGCAGGAGAATCATCTCTGTTTTAGGGTCCCACCCACTCCTCCTCCGTGCTACTTACTGTTCTGTGCTATGCACGGCTCTGTCCCATCTATTAGCTTCTGGAATGTGCACCCACCTTCATAAGCCCTTACTCACCCCTAGACAGTCCCTTTGGTAGCCCTCCTCCCTTTAGAGTTAATCACCCCATCCTCCAATGAGTCATTAAAAACTTTGTTTATCGCTCCATTATAGCCCCGGGTTGTCTTGTCCTCCTGTTATTCACTATTGTGATCGACCTGAGTTTTGCTGTTGACAGTGTGCCAAACACGCTGTGCAGCCAGGAGTGAGCTTGAACTGATGCACTTTCACCCATCTCCTTTTCCGCCTTTTATTTCACCTATTTGCAAACCATTTCTGAAGACACAACTTATCTTCTTCATCATATTTCCGCACAATGCCAGGCAGGACACCTGTGATTAAGACAATTATTCTCTCTGTGTGGTTCTTGGACCTCTAGGCAACCAAACAACTCAAGGTGGGTGTAGAGGGTGTGTCATTTGGCCCCACTTCTGGACGTTTCTAGCAGGTCATGCCAGTCTGCATAACATATAATGAGCCACACACAACCAAGAGACGGGAATTTATAGCATGTCTATTTCAGCTCTTGAGATACCTCTTCTGCATTCACGTCGAAGCACAAGGAAATAGTTTGGATCCGAATCTGCAACTACGTACAAGGGCAGCTTGTCAACCACACCATTGTTTTCTGCTAGAGCTAGCAGGCAGCTTCGGCTGCACATTCCTGGGACATGAATAATATCGGCTGTGATTACACTTCAGTATCTCATTCATCACCAATCCTGTAGACACCGAGTATAACCTAATTAGGAAATGTGAAGCATCCTTTTCTGGGAAAGAGGGTTAAGGGGAGGAGAGGGACCTCAGCTCTCTGATGGAGAAGGGGGTAGGTCCCACTGAGAGTCACACGCAGGTTGGGATCTGGCGAAGTTCAAAGGGTAGATGTGGCCTGTCTAGTCACATTCCTCACATAATCAGTAAGAGGCTGAGAGAGAGACACAGCTCCGGATGGGACACCTTTACTTCCATCCTATAATACTTTCTTCCCTGCACTGTGCAGTAGTTGTCAGGACTAATAAGCCAGTCAAATAAGTATTAACATGTTAATATAGTGGCTAACTCTCCCTGCCTAATATTTTTGTTTACTGTTTGGACTCCTCTCAAGAGGAGCTCTGATTTTTTTTTTTCCTGACAGCTCCTTTGTTTTTTCATCATGGTATTTATATGGCACTGAGACGGTTGTACTCTGTTTTCCAACAGGGAGAGAATGGAAGACTAAGGATGTCTGTTAGTTAAAGTTCAAGGACCGAGCCACTCCACTGTCCTTTGCTTTGTACAGAGAGAAACATTTTTGCAGCCCTTTCTCCTTGCCTTCCTCCAGCCTTGGTGAGGCCCTGATAGGTTGCTATTTGCCACATATGGCAGGCACGCTGGCATTAGTGTTACAGAACAACTGGCAAGAGGAAAGAAGAGGCTGTGAGCAGGAGGCAAGAGAAACAGTCTGCTCTGAGAATGGGCACCCAGCCAAACACACAGCGCCCCAGATCTTTAACCCCTTAACCTTGCCAGATCCCAACCTGTGTGTGACCCTCAGTGAGACCCACCCATGTCGGGGAGTAGTGGGGATCCCTCACCTCCCCTAACGCACTCACCCCAGCTTCTATCGACTCAGTACAGACTCTAGAGTCTGTCTCACCTTGACCATGTGTGAGTGTCAATGGTCTAAGATTTGTTGATGATGTGACATGGGATCTCAGCAGCCCAGACCACTAGAATCCCTTGTCTTGAAGCGCAGCTAAGCCAATCTATAGCATCCCTAGGTTTCCAAGTGTCTTTTATTCCCCTCATTTCAAAACCATGGCTTCTCTGAAGCTTCTGTTCGGTGTATCCTGTAATTTTACTGACTTCTATTTCACCAGGAGAAGACTCTAGCCTTGGAGTAGGTTTCTATGAACCACTGGATGCCCCTCACTTACTTGTATTAACTGGCTGTAAGGAGGAGCGAGGCCATTCTGCTTCTCTGTTTCCTAAGCTGGCACGTGCAGCTCTGTCTAGATGCTATTTATCTTGGTTTCCATGTCTTATTTGCTTGTCTTGATTTCCCTTATGACTTTGGTCCTCACCTGGCCCAGAAACTATACAGCTGCAGCTTCCCCTAGTTTGCCTCGTGGCCATCCTTTACTAAAACGTCGTACAACTGGGTAAGAAAGAAGAGCTTGTTACATCGATTGCTGTTAGAGAAACTGAGCCCCCAAGGGATTTGGTGACTTCGTTAAATGCATATTTAACAAATATCAGAGGCAGGATTCAACCCAGAATTCTTTTCTCTAAATAGTTTGCTGTTTCTCTAAATCCACGCTATTTGTTCTGATTTAGGAAACCACAGCTGTATTGATTATTGTCAGTTGGCAGGCCTCTTCCAGTTGATAATATATTTCTTCTGGATCTTTCCAAATTGTTGAAACAGAGTAGCTAGCACTTCCAGACTCAGATGAAGCTGCCATGTGGGTGGGTAAGGGTGACAACGTCTACAGATGCAAGCATGAACAACTAAGGTCCCCAAAGTTCCTTTGTAGTTATTTGGAATGGAGGCTTCAGTTTTCTAAGCCAATAGCCCTATAGCTATGTAGGTTCTTGGGATACCTCATAACAACTGACTAAATGCTGATGCCGGTGGGACACACAACATAATTCATCAGGTGTCTGAAGGAAGGCCTGCGTTCTGTTCTTGCAGTATGATAATCAAGGTCCAAATCTATTCAGGAGTGCTCATCTTAAGTGTTAGTCTCTGTGGAGTTGTCTCCAGCTCACAGTGATGACGCAAAGGAGGGAAGGGTCATCGAAATTGTTTCCTGAATTTTTGTAATTGAAATAACTGGTTTTCTAAGTGAGATACCAGGGGCTATTTGAGAGAGAGACAGAGAGAGAGAGAGAGAGAGAGAGAGAGAGAGAGAGAGAGAGAGAGAGAGAGGTCAGACGCTGTGAAAGGAAACAATGCACAGATGTGAGGCAGAGAAATGTCAGGAAAATGCAGTCATGGTGCCAGAAGGATGGGATCTGACTGAGGGTGAGGATTAAGCTGAAGGGGACTCCGGAGCCAATAAAGGGCCATAGGCTACGAGGTGTTTGAAGATGTAACATCCACAATATGAAAAACAGACGATTGCTGGAGAGCTTGGCCTTCAGTGGCTTTGGACTGAGAAAGCTCAAGCTTAGAGAGATGTTTCTCTATGAGGAAAGTTTATGCGACTTAACTCTAACAAGGTGTGGCATAGGATGACAAATTAGCCACTGATCCTCACCACCAGGGAACAGGGTACAACCCAGAAAAGGTCAAGTCTGAGAACAGATAGGAAACCAAATATTATTCCTATCGGAAATGCCTTCATTATACTGACATATTGGGGGGTGTGTGCACCTGCTGGGGTACATGAGGGTGGCTGAGTTTATAATATATATAAACTCAGATAAGCAAGTGGCCAGGGTAATAGAGAACTGTTCATACATGATGCACAACAGGAACATGAGCCTGAAGAGAAGAAGAAGGTACCTTCCATGAATCTTTAGCTTTTGTTCTTCTACCTAGTCTGTGATGGAGACATTTTCATTAGCATAGAATGGGTCTAAAGTAAAGAACAAATAGAATAGCAATTAAGGGGTGACCCAGGCAAGTGGCTCCCTTCTTGGCTGACTTGGATGGTGTTTTGTTACTCTTCTATTGCTGTGATAGGACACCATGATCAAGACAAGCTATAAAGAAAGAATTTACTGGGGCTTTGCTTATAGTTCCAGAGAGTTAGAGTCTGTGGCAATCATAGCAGGGAATGTGGCAGCAGGCAGGTGAGGCACTGAAGGAGAGAGAGAGAGAGAGAGAGAGAGAGAGAGAGAGAGAGAGAGAGAGAGAGAGAGACAGAGAGAGACAGAGAGAGACAGAGAGAGACAGAGAGAGAGAGAGACAGAGAGGGAGAGAGAGGGAGGGAGAGAGAGAGAGGGAGGGAGGGAGGGAGAGAGAGAGGGAGGGAGGGAGGGAGGCAGGGAGGGATACAGAGTGAGACAGAGACAGACACAGACACAGACACATAGAGAGAACTAAATGGGAATGGCATGGGCCTTTAAAACCCCAAGTCCCACTCCACAGTGACACACCTCCTTTAATAAGGCCACAACTCCGAATCCTTCCTAAACAGTCCGTCAAACTGGGACCAAGCATTCAAATATACCAGCCTGTGCGAGCCATTCTCATTCAGTTCACCACCCGAGGGAGAAAATCTGGACAATGTCTGATGTCCAGTTAGGGTTTTTATTGCCGCAACAAAAAGTCATGACCATAAAAACAAGTTAGGGAGGAAAAGGTTTACCCAGCTTACACTTCCACATTGATGTTCATCACCAAAGGGATTCAGGCCAGTAACCCAAGCAGGGCAGGGACCTGGAGGCAGGGCAGGGACCTGGAGGCAGGGCAGGGACCTGGAGGCAGGAGCTGATGCAGAGTCTGTGGAAGAATGCTGCTTACTGGCTTGCTTCATATGCCTTGCTCAGCCTGCTTTCTTATAGAACCCAGGACTTCCAGCCCAGGGCTGGCTCCACCCACAATGGGCTGGACCCTCCACCATTGGTCACTAATTGACAGAATGCCTTAAGCCTGGACCTCATGGAGCCACTTCCTCAGCTGAGGCTCCTTCCTATCTGATGACTCTGGCTTGTGTCAAGTCGACACAAAACCAACCAGTACATCTGAAAACTGAATAGGAGAGTCAGTCCGAGGTAGAGGCAGAATACTAAGGAGGAGATGGTATCCCTAAGAGGAGAACCTTATGAGAGGAACCGGAAAGCTAAAGTAGAGCTGATAGAGGCCAACTGGTACTAGGCAACTTCATAGGGTAACAGTTGCAATGACCTTCGAGGGATGAAGCCTCCACTGGGTTTGCATAAGCCAAAGAAAGGAGGATTCTTTTCGATCTGACCTTCCATTAGGGTCTTTATAGGACAGGCTTCTCAGTTCCACATAATCTAGTCCATATGTAGCCTGGGCTCTCACGGAGATGCTAAATGATTGAAGATGGATCCCAGAAGGGAGATACCTAGAAAAAGAAAGAGCTAAGCATGTCCGTGAAAGGATTCCCTAAGGGAAGTTAGTGGGAAGCCAAGCCAGGCCTGCTGCCCTAAGACTACTACAGTGAAGTGGGGAAAGTGCTCAGAGGGATGTCAGTTTGGCAAGACTCAGAATCATTATTTCTGTCCTTTTGTTGGGACTGTTTGTTGCATTGCTTTCTATTAACTAAACTTCTACTGAAATAGTCTCACACTGAGAGTATTGGCAGGAGAAGAAACTTGATTGTTTTCGTTTCTTTCTTTTTTTTTAAATCTCAGACATTACTAGACAAATTGGGGCTACTGGCAGATTATTCCCAAGCAACGATACACTGTGAAACTAATTATGTAGGGAACGCACAGAAGGGTTTTCTGTGGTGGCTGCTACACTGAGGTGAGGAACATTTAAGAACAAAGATGGTCTCAAAGGATTCATTTTTGACAGCATTGCTGAAGAAGAAAGAGTTAACAGTGGGGTGGGGGGTGGGGCAGGGAGACAGCGGCTCAGTAGTCAGGAGCATTTGTTGCTCTTGCCGAGGACCCAGGTCCTGTTCCCTGCACCCACAATGTGGCTCACCACAGTCACCCATAAACTCTAGTTTCAGGGGATCTGACAGCCTTTTCTGACATTCCTGGGTGCCAGACACACATGGGGTACATTTACACACACACACACACACACACACACACACACACACACACACACACACACAGTAAAACAAATAAATCTAAAACGTTAGAGATAAAGAAAATAAAAGCGGAGCCTGAGACAATGCTGTTGACACAAAATCAATGATATCATATAATTGCGGTGAAGTGAAAGACTGGGAATTTGGTTTTAGCTGTATTGCACATTTTCTGGTATTTCCCCCAGTATATCCTATGGTTTTTAATCCCACTCAGTTTTCCATTTACCCCCTATTAGACCTTAATAAGCACCTAGATAACTTTTGTTTACTGTCTCAGCATTATGTGTTCCATCTTATAGTTAGCAGCTTGCTGAACTTGTCATTAAATATGGCTTTCCATTTAAAGTTTCGTCTACATACAGTTTCATCTGCATCTCCCATCTCTGGCTTTGGTTCACTTATTAAATCCTCCCCAACACCATATTAAATGCTTATTTACTTTATGCCAACACACTTAGAAATATTTATAAATTAAAATGTATAATATTGCTGGTATTTATGCAATCAATACATTAATTTGTATTGTATAAGTATATGTGTGTAATATATATGTGTGTGTATGTGTTGTGTGTGTGTGTGTGTCTTTACACATTTGAACATCAGAGATCAACACTGGGTATCTTCTTCAATTATGCTCCATCTATTATTATTATTATTATTATTATTATTATTATTAGTTGTAGTAGTAGTAGTAGTAGTAGTGGGCAGGCTAGTACACATGCCTCAGTGTATATGTGGAGGTCAGAGAACAATTTTGTGGTGTGTCAACTTCCACCTTTATGTAGGTGGATCCTGGAGATTGAATTCATGGCAAATGCCTATACCTGCAGAGCCATTTTTCTGTCCCTTCACTTTATTTTTTTTTCTACTTTATTTTCGAGACAAGGTCTCTAACAGAACCCAGGGCTTGCTGAATTGGCTAGATTGGATGACCTGCATGGCCCAGGGATCCTGTCTCTGCCTCCCCAGCATCAGGAAATTATGGCTGAAGAATCAGCTGTGATAAACAAGAGACCAGCAGTTCTGGGGTGAAACTTTCACTTGGGACCATTGGTTCTTGTTAGTTGGGGCTAAAAACAAAAGCAAAACCAAAAACACCATGTATGGTTCACAAGATACCAGCATCGGTGAGAGGAAATATCAGAAACTGTGGCACACAGGGGGCCAAGGCTGCACCTCAAGATGACGGCTGAACATGGTAACATATAAGAGTCTCCTATGCCGTACTGGTTTTGGTGACATAAAATCCCCAGGATTAAAGGTGTCATGAAGAGAAGCCAAGGTTTGGGGTCACGTAGCTGGGTTGGAGTTCCTCCAGAGAAGCCAGAAGGCCATTAGTGAAGATGCAGCCTCAGTTTCGGTAAAGATCTAGCACAGCAGAGACGCCAGGTCGATGAACAGGGTGGCGTGGTATACCTATGAGACAATCCGCTTGTGCTGTGAACACCAGAACCGGGGGTGGGAGGGTGGGGGGGTGGGAGGGGTCACGGGGCTGGGGGAGGTGAGGATTCCCAAGGCTTGTGGAGTCCAGAAGACTATAAATTGAGTATCAGACATTAGACACTGAGCTTTTTACACTGTGACATTTTGGTTTTGTTATGATTTTAAACGTGCCCTGTTTTTTTTTTTTACTCTCAGAATTAGAAAGTATATACTTAACTTGGGGTCTTATAGGAACTCACAGTTAAGAGATTTTGTAATTTTAAGAGGCACTGAACTCTCAATGTTCTGAAACTGTAAAAGACTGTAGGACTTTTAAAAGCTTGTCTGTGTTTTATATTATGACGTTAACGTGAGATTTGGGGATAAACAGGAATGGAAGGATATGGTTTAATGGTGATGTGCTTGTGTGTCATGTTGATGAATGGTCAGTTGTGCGTTTAGGGTTTTGTTTTGTTTTGTTTTATTTTTTATTTTTTGTTTTGTTTTAGGTTTCAATTTAACACAAGGCAGGATTTTCTGGGAAGAGGAAACTTCACTTGGAAAAATTCCTCCATCAGATTGGCCTGTATCTGTGCAATTTTTAAAAATATATTTATTAGTAACTGATACTAGAGAGCCCAGCCCACTGTGGGAGGAGTCACTCTGGATAGGCGACCCTGGGTCCTGTGAGCAGAATGAGAAAGCTGTGAAACTCAAGCCAACAGGCAGCATTCCTCATGACCTCTGCCTCAGTTTTGCCTCCAGGGTCCTTGGTTTTCCTCAGTGATAGACTCTAAGCTGTAAGATGAAATAAACTCTTCTCTGCCTAAGTTGTCTTTGCTCAGAATGTTTTATCACAGAAATAGAAAACAAGCTAGAGTGATATCTCAGAGGATTCAAGCAAAAATATTCCCCATGAAAAGAGGGAAGAAATACTTGGGTAGGGGATTTCGTATTATGTCAGGTCCTAAAGGTTAATTTCCCCTTGGTAGATTGGCTTTGTGTAGGTCCTCCGGGCTACCCACATCTCCTTCCTTAGCTCAAATGCTGCAGTTCAGTCAAACAAACCGATCTGCTGTTTCCCAAGCAGAACTTTTATTCCCGGCCCCCACCCCCCAACTTAGTGACATTTTAAAGCTGGAATTCCTTCTATCCAGCTACTGAGTCTTCATACTAAAGATGACTTTGACCTTCTGCCAGTGGTCTTGATTAAATTCACCCTGTTCTAGCTATTATTTTCTGAGTTCTTCAGACACTTTCCAACTCACTTTGTATTTTAGCAATTTACACTTGCTGAAAGGTTTAAGAAAAACTATGCTTTTCCAATCACTGCAGATGTGTATAGTCAATTCAGACTGTAAATTCCATTAGGACCTGGCTCCTCTCAATTTTGCCTCTTCTCACATCACCTGTATTGGTTACTTTGTCATACACCAGATTCTATAGCTTATTTGAGAGGGTGCTTCTGAGTGAACATGAAATCGAGGCATTTCAAGAGGTTACAACATATCTAAATAGCAGAGAGGTCAAGAATGCTAGATAAATAGGATATAAATATTTAGTAGCTATTCCACTGTTGAATAAATAAGTATAAATGAACGCCTGTGTACATGCCGACCACTAGGGCATTTCCATTTTCAGTGCAAGTTATTTTAGTGTATTAAATATTTATTAAGCACCTAATATGCTCATGCCACTGTGCTAGATCTATGGAAGGAAATGCAAAATATTCAGCTGATGACCTCAGGGAAAGCACACATGGGGAAAAACCATATACTCTACCCAGGTGGTTAAGGCAAACAGAAAAAGGGAACATTGGGATTGCAAGGAGGGACACCGAAGTTGGTGTGACGGTGCAGGAAACGATTCCTGGTTGACTAACATCAGCAAAAAGCTTGCCACTTAAGAGGTTAGTGAGGGGAGAAGGGTGAGAGTAAGGAAGGGCGAGATAAACACAGTGAAGGGCCTGCAGTTTGGGGAAGTTAAGAATGGGGAGGTATGTGGAGACAGATGATGGAGGCTCAGTTAATCGTGACAGGGAGCTCTGCCAGCCCTGAGAGAGTCCCTGGACCACCACAGCAGAAGACTAACGGGGCCAACTTTGTGTTAGAGTGGACCCAGTGGTAGCCAGTTGGTGGGTAGATTTCCTCAGTGACTTAAAACAAGGAAGAAGGGGAGGTAATTAGGCACATGACGTTGGGAGGCTTGATCTTGGTTGTAATAACAGAAACGTGGAGAGAGGATGGATTGGAAGGCTGGTTAGGAGGGTAAAGTGGAGGACATGGAGACAGTAGAACATGGGAAAGAAAAGAGAAAGATGCTAGATTCCTGGTTTGAGTGACTGGGTGACTTCGTGTGTCATGGTGACAGAGGAAGAAAACGAGTAATAGAGGAGTGAAGACAAGTTTATTTTTATCCTTGTTGAAATCGAGATGCTCATAGGGTCATTCAAATGAATATAGGCCCACCTTCAAACGGAGAAGCTATTTGGGAAAACTGTGTGTTTAAGGGAGAAAGACAGGTTTCAGTTAGGTGGGGAAAGGGGCATTTGGGAAAAGGCAGATATGTAAGGTGGTTTGGGTAGCTATGGAGATGAAGTGCCAGATCGTTAGGAGGAGGGGAGGGCTGGAAGAACAGCTGGACAGAGACGGAAGGCTCATAGTTGTCCACGGTGAGAATTTGGGAAGGTCAGGGAAGCATCAGCAGCATTGTCTCTGGTGACCAAGGATGGCGCTGCTTTCCAGCTTAACGGGGTCATCAGCCTGGAGTGAACCACACAGAATGTGGGAGTTTAAGGTCTGGGTTTAGTCTGATGCAGCTCCAGTCGAGGGTAGTTACAGAGGTAGTGGCTTTAGCTTCATGCGACAATGTCGTCTGTGATGGCGGCATCCAGGCAATTGCTTCCATGGGTGTTTCACTAATACAACACAATAAATATATTAAAAATAAAAATAAGGCTTTGTGATATCTTTCTAAATGTGTTTACCCAAAGTTAGCTAGAAGATACGCATGTAGAAGACAGGCCTTTAACTGGGTCAGAATATTCTAGATTCCCCTTTTACATTGATGAAGGAGACAAAGTGGAAGAAACAGAGAGATAAAGAAAACAAATTCTGTTATTTAATTCAGCAGCAGGAGATTGTTGCTTGGGAATGATTTTAAAGTCATTTATAAGGATGATATGAACTTTTAGAAGGGATGCCTTTTTTCCCCTCAGTTGACCCAACTTTTTGCCATTGTTTCGAGACTATTAATTTTTGTTACTCTGTGACAGTTTAATACACCTTTGACTCAACTTTCAATGCTCCCCGAAATTTCTCATAGTTTTTGTAAGTGCTGTTGCCAGGAGTCTTGCCTTCTCTTGCTCTTAGCACATTTTTCCATTTTCCATGTTGAGTATTCGAACCACTTGCTTTTGTCAAACATCCTAGATTAAGAATATACTGGGGACCTGCATGTAATACGGAAACTGTCTTCTCACCCAAATCCTTTGGAGTGCTGTCATCAAATCCTCTTATCAGTCTAAGAATCTAGCGAAAGCGGAATCCAGTACACCAGATAAAGACACAAAGAGTACAGGGGGTCAGGGACGTTCTGAGTAGAAGGAGGCAGGCAACTGAAGGAAGATGTGCATAATGTATTAGTTAACTATTGCTGTGTAACAAGCTGTCCCAAAGATGGCCAGAACAATGAGTTCTTATTATGTTTTAATGCCTTGTAGGCTTACTTGGTTCAGGTGGACGTTTAGCTATGTCTGCTATTTGCCACATACGATGTCTGTTGGGGTCACTCACACGGTTGCACTCAGTTAGGGCTCTGTCTATGATGATTCCAAGTCTTCCAGGGCCTTTGTGATGTGCACTCACACTATTCGCTGTGCCAGCTGATGGGTGAAGTAGCGGTTGGAAGCCAGAGGCCAATGATAGCGCTCTCAGCTCTTGTTAAGTAAAGGCATGGGGTCCAGCAGGTATCACTAATGTCACATTTTATGGATGAAAACAAGCCACAAAGCCACGCCAGTTCTAAGGGAGAAGTTGATGAATTCAGTGGCAATCTTGGGCTGCTACAGGGTGATTGTCACAGATGTGTTTATGGATAAAGCACAGTGAGGGAGGAGAAGAGCTACATACAGTGCCTTGACTGGCTCATATGTGCGTGATGTGGACATCTCGGACTGTGTTTATATTTAAGAGAAGTGTAAGTATCCAGGACTACTGTGGTCAAGCATGTTTTATCCTCCAGTTCTCTCAATCAAGAAATATTTTGCCCTGAATACCATTCTGAGACCCAACGGGGCTTCCCAAGGCATTAGTTCTGAGGGCAAATATAATAAACATAGTCATCTACCATAATTTCTCTTCAGAAAGTGTTAGATTAAATGAAAGCAGTAAATTTTCCTCTTCTTCAATAACAAGAAACCCTCACACCATTTATGTAGTATAATCCAGAAATTATAGCACCCTTTATGGCAAAGCATTTTTATGAACAATCAAGTGAATTAATTCAACGATATTTCCTTGCTTCAGGTTTTGAATGCTAAGACTTTCTGCCGCGTGGATGAGAACAAAAGCAACAGAGCACACAGCAGGAACGGAATAGAAAGTCTGAGCTCCTGTGCACACCGTGCTGTCCTTTAGCTCGCGGCCAGCTCCCTGCCTGTTTGCTGTTTCCAGTGGAAACCTTTGCCTGGCTCCGCCTACTTCTGTGGCTCCTTGGAAGAATTGCTGTAAGTTAACAAACATCCCAAACACTTGGAAGTGCTGTGACCTCAGTGGGCACGAGCACACTCAAAAAAAGCACCATCTCTGAGGGAGTATACGTGGCTTTCCTTGTGGATACTTAATGTTTTATTTATTTTTAATTGCAAACGCCACAAATGAACACAAGCTAGCTGTGAAAACTCCAGGCATAATATAACCAAAAATGTAAAACCTCATCTACATGCTCCCTCTCGCTGGCCTGGTCTAAGACTTTCCTTCACCCCCTCTTTCCGGAAGTTGCACTTAGGATCAGTTTAAAAGTTTAAAAATCTTCTCAGAGGTTGATGTATCTGCTTTTACATAACCACTATCGATTAACATGGATTTCCATAATATCCATAGATATCTGTTTCAGAAATCAGTGGGTTATTTTCTATGGCTGTCAAGGTAAAGTATAGGCCCCAGACATTTTTCCTGGACTGCGGACCCTTCTCACAGATATACTTCATGTCTTGTCTGTTCTGAATGCACTTTACCTTATGATGTCAAATTCGTTGTTGCAAAAGTTATTTGAAACACTTCAAGACAAGACATGAAATGCATAGTGGACTCATTGCAGTTGCCTGCTTCTCCTTCAGTGTCTGTGTGAGGTCATTTGAAGTTCATACACTGACTCTCACCTCAGATAACGTGCCCCTCATACCCCAAGCCAAGACTCCCTTTGACCCTCCCCTCACAATCCCGCATGGCTACCTCAGCAAACTCAGGCCCTTCAGCCTCTCCACTGTTTGCTCATCTAGCTAAAATTCATGGCTTCTTGTTTGACTCATGTTCTTGCTTAAATTGTAACAATGAAATATTCTCTCCATTAATTTTCTTATGAGTCAAATGCTTCTAGGATGTCTACTGTGTGCTAGGTACCACAGATGTGTAGATTATGAAAGCATGTCTCAGGAGACGAGACACAACTTAAGGGGTACTGGGAGGATTCTCTATGCAAGTGCAGACTTGAACTGAGATGGGAGAGAAGAGTAGCTAGGTAAGTGCTCTGTCTGTCTGTCTCTGTCTGTCTGTCTCTGTGTGTGTGCGTGCACACGCATGCACACGTGTGTGTCTGTCTGTCTGTAAGGAGGTGAGTAAGGGTGAAACATATTCCATGCAAGGGCTGAAAATATTCACTGATCCTATAGTGGGGCAGATACCTAAGATGTTTATGGTCCTCCAAAGATACTTAGAAAATAAGGGGATAAAAGTAAAAATTAGATTAGAGAAAAAGTCATGTCATACATCAGCTGTGTTAAGGATTTTAGCTTTTACTCTGACTGATTTTTAATGACTGTGCACTTGTGTGTGTGTATGTGTGTGTGCGCATTTACACACCTTGCATACGAAAGCATGGCTGACAGTTGGAGGAATGCAAACAAGAACACAAGAAGACCAATGTTTAAAAGACTCAGATCAACAGAGAGAGTAAATTATGAGCATTAACTGTCTCAGTACTCTTGACACTATGGGCTAGCTCTTTAAATTTAAAAAAAAAAATGTCCACTTAGTACTTCCTATGCTGATAATGAAATACATCTCAAACCTCAGGTGCTACTGGAGGTAAGACTGTGCAGACTGTCCAGCTCAGTTGTGACTGCCTGTATCGAAGCAACGTCATTTACTTCTACTGTTAGTACAGAGGTCACACCACTAGCATCTAGCCTTCCCGGGAAAGCGGTGAGGAAGAAGACTCTACTAAGACAAAGGAGTGGAGTGCACAGGAAGGGAGGAGTCTGAGTCCAAGCCTGCTAACCACTGAAGCATCTAGGATGGCCTCACTTTGGTGAGCCTACACTAGTGAGAAGATGTGGGTACCAACCTTGACTCATTACCATCCTGTCTCTACTGCCCTAGTTTTTCCTCAATTTAATTCATTTATTCATGACTCGGATTTTATTAACATGTGTGAGTCATTTATCGAGGAGGTTATAATAAAAAATATCTGTATAATGTGACACAGAATTCCCGAGTACATGAGTGACAGTGTCTGAGGCACATTAAATCAGGAACAGAGCTCATTTCTGTCTTCAACACAATGGCTTGGCAGGACAATATTAACTGCACCAAGAGACAAGCATTCAGAAGTAAGGATCACAGCAACTACCCTTTAAAGGCTGTGTCTAAGAAAAAGAGTCTATCTTCCAAAAATTTGATTATTCTGATTTAATCAATTTATTAGAATATTAAAAAAAATAAATCCTGTTGAGGATACAGAGAATGGTGCTGTCCAGATGATATTGTTAAAATAAATCTTCATTCATTTTTTTGTTTGTTTTATGGGGTATTGGTTTTTATTTTATTTCATGTAGCCAGCTTGATATATTTATTGTCTTCAGTCCCCACTTCTTTTATTTTACTGTAATATTTCCACATTTCCCTGCCCAGTGCTTGAATCATCCCATGATGGGGAGTAGAAGAAAGAAATGTTTCAAAGATTGGAGAACGATTTTTGGCTGGAAAATAGTTCTGCCTGGGAACGTATCCTCCATTGGAAAAGGGGAGAAAAGCGAAAACACGGAGGAAAAAAGATTAGAAGCAGGAGGCTATGGCAAGCAGGGACGTGTTTACATATGGAGGGATATGGTGGCTCTGTGTGCTTTCTAGAGGTGTTCCTCAATAAATAATGCAATCCCCAGTTTTTCAAGCCACTCCTGAACCTTCTCCTACCTACCGACTTTGGAGGAAAAAAATTAAGCTAAAGAACTCATCCTTTGTGTTGCTCACCCAAACCTGGACCAGACATGGGAGACGATAAAATGAAAAGCATAGGTGTTAGAGTCATCCGAACCTACTTCAAGTGTCAGCGGTAGAGTATTTTATTTTTTTAATTCTGTTTCTTTCTTTGTAAAGTAGGATTATTTTTCAAGGCTGTGTATCTATGAGTTTAAATGCACACAGAAATAGGGGGAGACCAGGTGGTACTCAGAGGAAGGACAGCAGGTTACCAAGAAGAGACTTGATACCCTATGAACATATACAGGGGGAGGTAATTCCCCTCAGGAACAGTCATAGGGGAGGGGAGTAAGGGGAAAATGGGAGAGAGGGAAGAATGAGAGGATACAAGGGATGGGATAACCATTGAGATATAACAAGAATAAATTAATAAAGGAGAAAAAAATAAAAAATAAATGCACACAGATATGCACCTGTAATTTCTCTTTGTATGGATATCATTATTTATCTTTTTAGCCACATACTTTTGTTAGTACAGTTGGTATAGAGTGTGATAGGCTTGAAACACAGATACACACACACACACACACACACACACACACACACACACATCTATATCATGAGCCTTGGAACCTGTAGATACTATTTTTTTTCCTCCTTTATTAATTTATTCTTGTTACATCTCAATGGTTATCCCATCCCTTGTATCCTCCCATTCTTCCCTCCCTCCCAATTTCCCCTTATTCCCCTCCCCTATGACTGTTCCTGAGGGGGATTACCTCCCCCTCTATATGATCATAGGGTATCAAGTCTCTTCTTGGTAAACTGCTGTCCTTCCTCTGAGTACCACCAGGTCTCCCCCTCCAGGGGACATGGTCAATGGTGAGGCACCAGAGTATGTGAGAAAGTCATATCCCACTCTCCACTCTACTGTGGGGAGTGTTCTGTCCATTGGCTAGATCTGGGTAGGGGCTTAAGGTTTACCGCCTGTATTGTCCTTGGCTGGTGCCTTAGTTTGAGCGGGACCCCTGGGCCCAAATCTGCCTATCATAATGTTCTACTTGTAGGCTTCTAGGACCCTCTGGGTCCTTCTACTTTGCCTTTCTCCCATGATTCTCTCATCTAGAGTCCCACTAGAATGTCCACTTTGGAAATCTATCTGGTGCTATCTCAGAAAAATGGGAATAGGGCTTCCTCAAGACCCAGCTATTCCACTCCTTGGAAAATACCCAGAAGATGCTCCAGCACACAGCAAGAAAATTTGCTCAGCCATGTTCATAGCAGCCTTATTCATAATAGCCAGAACATGGAAACAGCCTAAGTGTCCCTCAATAGAAGAATGGATAAAGAAACTGTGGTACATATACACTATGGAATACTATTCAGCTATTAAAAACAAGGAATTCCCGAAATTTGTGGATAAATGGATTGAGCTAGAAATGATCATAATGAGTGAGTTAACCCAGAAGCAGAAAGACTCAAATGGTATATACTCACTTATATCTGCATATTAGCCCAAGGGGCATGTCCCACGAAAGCCTTCACTTACCAGGAAACTGTAGATACTATTTTATAGGCAAAATGACTTTACAAAGGTGATCAAATTAAGGGTCTTGAGATAAATCATCCTGAATTATCTCGGTGAGCTCATTGTAAACTTGAGGTTCTTATAAGATGGATGCAGTCACCAAAAGAACGCCAAACTTCTTGTTTGTTTGTTTGCTTTCTTGTTTGTTTTGTTGTGATGTTTTAAACAGGGTCACATTACATAGTCTTGGCTGGTCTGGAACTTGTTATGTAGACCAGGCTCACCTCAAATGACAGAGAGATCTAACTACCTCTGCCTTCTGAGTGCTGGGATTAAAGGCATCTGCCACCATGAAGGGCTAAGATGCTAGCTTTGTATGGAGGAAGACAGCCACAAGGCAAAAGATGCACACTGCTTTAGAAGGGCAAACGTTCTAATCTAAAGACTCCAGCAGGAGCAGCAGCTTTGAATTGCAGGATGATAAGTGTGTGTCGTCTCTAGCCACCAAGTTTGTGGTCAGTTGTTACAGCAGCCATGGGGAACTGATACAGTCATGGCTGGTCTATCTACTGAGAGTCACATCACAGTCCTGCAGCTTCTGTAGTTTAAAGACCCCTGAAGGCCCTCAGAGGAAGCCTCTCCCAGGCTGCCTTGGAGACGGGGAGGTAGATACCTCATCTACACGGTCTGCAAGCGAACTGGACCTGCTCCTACACTTCCTTTAGATCGGACCTGGGATGAAAGGGGTGCTCAAGGGAGCCCAGGAAACAGGGAGAAGCAGGAGACCCCAATATATGCATGCACACATGCACGCATGTACACACACACACACACACACACACACATACACACACACGCAACCTATTGCTCTCTGTGTCTGTGTGTCTGTGGTTTCTGGAGCCTCTTTACCCAGCCACCAGGTTTTTTTGTTTTTTTTGTTTTTTGTAGCTGTTGAAGCCTTACATATTTTGTCAGCTTCCATGACTCAAAGGGGTGTGGCCAACAAACCACATGGGTTGGGGGAGGGGCTGTTCTGCAGCATGCCACCATCATCTGCTTCCTCCTAGACATATTACTCAGGATGTGTTTGGCCCTTATGTGCTATTTTTGTTCTGGGGAGAACTGTCATTGATGGTTCTTAACCCTGAAATATCATACCATATCCCAAAGGCAAAGAGTGACTTTCCATACACCTCAAGTAATGATGGAGGCACAGGGGCACACTTTCTGTGCTCCCAAGCCCAGTGCTCGGCTCAGCAGCATCACAGCACTTTTCCCAATTTTTTTTAACACGTTGTGCCCCTCCCCCTTGGAAGGCACACATTCTTCAGTGACAGACTGTGTCCTATGAAGCTCAGACATTAGCACCATCCTTAGCACATACACCTTTAATACAAGTTCACTGGATGCCAAACTTTACCTTACATAGTTAGTGACATGGTTGCTATCTATCAGATGTAGCTACTTCTTTAAAATTAAAGTGTAATGTCCATAGGAAACATTAATTATTCAGCTTAATAATATTGAGAATTGTCTATACCATGATGTTTGACTGCACCAAAGAAAAGGCAAGCACTGGACACTTATCTTTTCACCATTGCTTCTGTCTACTTATGAACTTCTGTATGGGGGCACTCATACTGTACACTTCCCACATTCATTTGCTCTGCATAGACAGTCATCTCAAGGGTCATGATTCTGTGGAATGAATGGCATTGTTGTTTTACTTCTGACTTGTATTCCAATTTGTGAATACATCACAGTGTCTTTCTGTACCTATTTTCTTATAGTCTGTTTTGAGTTTGGACTCAAACTCAGAGTTATAAATAAGACTTCATGTAATACTTGTACTAGTATGATTTTGAATACATATATATATATATATATATATATATATATATATATATATTATTTAGTCTTGGAAGTACTGAATTCCTGGGTTGCCTACACCCATGTGGTTAAATATTTAAGTGGAGATATGTGGGTTGGAGGGGGAGAATGGAACGATGAGGGCCTAAGCACATGTGAATAATCCTTATGGAAGCCCACAAGATTGTTAATGTATATAGACGTATATATGTTTATATACATCATATATACACATAAATATCATATATACACACATATATGATATAATGCATGTGTGTGTGTATGTGTGTGCATTAAAGGAAGTTTGAGAAGAAGTGTCCTGAGTGGGTGGGTGTTGCTGCTCCCAGAAGACATGGGCTAGTTAACAATTCTACCAGAACAGAAATTTAAAAATAGATAGAATATTCATGCCAGGCATGGGATACCTCCCTATAAATTATTGGTCAATGAATCCCCATGAACATCCAAATCAACACTGGCCAATGGCATTAAGTTTAGTCTCCCATCATAACTAGTTGGTAAGACTCTTTTGCTGAAGGCACTTCTCGCTTTGTGAGACACAGAGCAGGACACAGAGAAGCCAGCCTTGAACTAGCCTTGGTCTCCCTGCTGGATAGCTTACATAAGGCAAGGAGGTAGTATGTCGCCTTCTGAGATAGGAAAGGAACCGATGGTTTACTCAGCATAGGCGCTACATGCTACAATATCGTCCTACTGGGAAGATGTGCCCAGTGGTGCAATAGTGACATGTCATTGCAGGAATAACTAGCTACCTTCTGATTGGATATGAGGCCTGTTCCATGAGAGGGATTTCATCTGGCTGTAAACTCATCAAAAGTTCATGACTGGAAGATCATAGGTTCCCTACAGAATGATTGTGGGGGGCCTACTGTTTTTAGTTTGCTTAATGGATATGCTATCACACTTCCTTCTAAGTATTTATGTTTATACCTATGCATTTGTGTTACTATAAACTTTGGTTAGAGAGGAAAATGACAGCTCAAATAATTTTTTAAGTTAGCTTATCATTGATTTTGGAGGCTTTTTTTTTTTATATCTTAGATACAAATTCATTGTCAGACATATATACTGGCTGGTTTACTCATTTTCTTAATTATAACTTTTGATATACAAAAATTTTAAGTTAGGGAATATTTGTAATCCCAACACTCAGGAGGCTGAAGCAGGAGGATTATGAGTTTGAACTCAAATGGGGCTACAAGGTGAAACATTGTCTCAAACTCTTCATTTTAATAAAAGTCGGGTATCATTTTTCATAGCTAATGCTTTGTGTCTTCTAAGAAATATGTACTTATCTTAAGAATGCAAAATCTTTAAATTTGTACTTTCTACAAAAACTTTACTACTATACATATTGCATGGGGTGAGATAAGAGCTAGGATTTTAAAAAATATATTTTAATATTTTATATGGCTATCAATTTGTTTCAGCCATTTGTTGGCAAGTCTTCCTTTCTTCATCTTGTCACATTTAGTTTAAAAAAGCTATTGGCTCTGATTTTGATATGAATCTAAAACTGCCTTAACAAAATAAGGTCTTTTTTAAAAAAAATCAAACAACCCTATAAATAAACTTTATAAACTCAATGTCTGGGTTCTGTTCCATCTACCTGTTTCTTATCAGGCACAATTATGTTTTAGCTAGCCTAGCGTTGTTCTCAGCTTTGGAATGAGGCATGATAAAATTTAAAACTTGATTCTTTTTCAAGATTGCTTTGGCATTCCAAGTCAAGATTAGATCCAGCTTGCAAATTTCTCATTAAAAGCCTGGGTGGAATAAGGATTCTTGAGATAGCAGTGAATTTCCTCACCAAGGTGTCTAGTGTACCAATGCTCTGAACTTTGACCAAACACAAACCTCCACTATCAAGGAGACCGTGACGACGAGGGTCTGCACTTGCTGTGGAGCATGCGCTGAGCTCAGGACCATGGCCTGAGGTGGGAGGCCAGCAGAAACTTTTACAGAGCCACGTACTCCACATTTAACTATGAATTCATGCCACCTAGTGAAGGATAGAGACGAATGTTTTTTTATTGGTGGTTAATAAAAACTTAGGACAGGTTTAAGCTCACTTCTTTACCATTGGAGGGTGTTGTGTGGAGATGGGGGGGTCCTCATTTAGGTAGGGATGAGTCTTGGGCTAGGATTGATGTAAACCCGGACTATCACCTGACCCAACCGGAAAAAATGGACAGATTTTGAGAGTGTTGACTAGGCCATGAGCACTTGGGGGTAAAGTCCTAGGTTCTCTCTGTCTTTGTTATATTGTGGATTTGATATTATCGCCTCAACATAGTAGCAGAAGGAACTATGACAGGCATGTTGTAGAAAAGCACAGGTGTCTTTTCTTGAAGTATCACGAGCTGGTCTGGCACGTCTGGCACTTTACCAGTTTCTATGTATTTATTATATGACAAATGGGAGCACATGAAGTTTCCTTGCTCCATCGATTGCTTTGAAGATTCGGCCTCAGGACATGCCTACAGTCATTGAAAGCACTTCATAAATCGGTCTGCATTGCTTTCTCATTGAGTTTGGTGGTGGTGGTGGTGGTGGGGCTTACGTTGGGCAGTTGGAGATTCTGATTAGTTGGGAGAAAGATCACGAATGGTTGGTCCAGACCATACTTCTCTTTGCTCTTAGTGAATCAAACCAAACTTTCTGGTGACTCACAGAGTGGTATAGTCTGTCTGTCTGCTCCCCATGGGAGAGCATCTTGCATCATCCTGTCTCCCACCCTGTGAATTAGGAAAGCGTTTGGTACCTAAGGCCTTGCTTAGTGTTAGTACTTTAAATGTTAACCTTGTTCATGTAATAATTTGGGACTGCAGGATTGCCTTGTGTTCTAAATAGAGGATGACCATGGGAAAATAGCAGATCGGGGAGTGAGGGGGCAGCTTGCAAATACTAAGAGCTCTGATTCAAAAGTAAGACATTAGCATTAGAAAAAAATTGTGGATGTTTGAAGATGAATATTAGGACTTGGGTTCCTGAGACTAGACAGAACAAAACACAACAACAAACACCCAAGCCAACTCGAAAACTTGAGAGGATATTCTTGTACTGTGCTGATGTCTTTGTGATGGGAGTTGGAAGTTTATCCAAGGAGCTCAGTGGTGGTTGGTTTTGCTTTAAGGAAAAGCTTTAAGTAAAGCTTTTATTCTTGAATGTTCTCCTCCCACAGTGTTGAGGAAGTGCCGGCACTCTTTCCTAGTGTTTTTTTTTTTTAATAATTCCTAACCCATGTATCTTCCCAGGTATTGATACAGACAAGTGTTTAAGCATGGCTTGCTGGAATATGACTCTTGAAGGCAACGAGCAGTGTTTGGAGATGGAAAGGGAACACAGGCAGTGGAGGGCTTGTAAAAGATCACTGTGCTGAGGTCAGGGTATGGTGCTTGATGCCTGTCCACAACCCTCTTGTCATTGTGGTCCATCATTTCCAGTTAGAACATGGCATGCCTTTTCCTGTGGCAGTAGCTGTGGCAGTACAGATTCTTTTTTTTTAAATTTATTCATATTACATTTAAATGGTTATCCCATCCCTTGTATCCTCCCATTCCTCCCTCCCTCCCATTTTCCCCTTACTCTCCTCTCCTATGACTGTGACTGAGGAGGACTTCCTCCCTCTGTATATGCTCATAGGGTATCAAGTCTCTTCTTGGTAGCCTGCTATCCTTCCTCTTACAACAGAGAAGACCGTACTACACTCAAGATACACAGTTGTCACAGAGGCCTGCTCTGCAAAGGTGTGTGTGTGTGTGTGTGATGGCATATGTCACCCCTCAAAGAAGAAAATGTCTTTTACCAGACAGGAGTAGCTCACAGCACCCAGACAGTCTGATGCAGAGGTGACAGGGAAGCTGTCACAATGGGGGAGGCAGGGCTTGTCTTAAATTATGTCCTTTAAACTAAGAACAAACGCGTTCAGAAAGGGACAAGCCTCCTAATGAGGGAAGGTTGGAACTTGTCCGGACTGGTGGCCCCTGTGACAGAGTAATTAATGGTTAAAGTGAAAAGGGTGACTGAAAGTACCCTTAATGGAAAAGTTGATCTGCGTGTCTTGGGCTACAAACTGAGCACAGGACTTTATGCTCTTGAAATATGACCCTGTTTTCTAGTTTTAAAAAGATCGTTTAAATTTTTTTTTACATTTATCTTTGTGTGTGTGTGTGTGTGTGTGTGTGCACGTGCATGTGCATGTATGTGTATACATTTGTGCAAAGACACATGTGTGGAAGTCAGAAGGCAACTTGCTGGAGTTGGCTCTTTCCCCCTACTGGGACCTGAACTTGAGTCATCAGGCTTGGCAGTCATCAGGCACAAGATCCACTGAGCCATCTCGCTGGCCTGGGTTTTTTTTTTTTTTAGTTAAGATCTGACTATATCTCCCTAGCTAGCCTGGAGCTCACTACATAACCCAGGCAAGCCTCAAACTTGTGATGATCTACCTGTCTCTGTTTTCCAGGTCCCGGGATTACAAGTGTGTGCCGCCGTGCTCAGCTAAGACTGTGCTTTGAAACCTCACATGTTTTGTTTTCTACTTGCTCTGCCATTTCCGTGCCACCAGAGTTATCTTCCCACGGGCTTAGCACTCATCTCGATACTTTTGAACTGCATGAGCTTTACAGTGTGATCGTTATGGTCTTGGGCTCTCATGTTACTCACTCTTGCCTGTTAAAATGCAGTGGAAAAGAGGCTGGAAGACCTCAGCATGGGAGAAGAAGCTCTTTGGTTTGATATTCAGGGGGGAAAATAAGCATTTAGAAAATTCAGCTGAATTGAGTTAATTGCCTTTTCAGACGCAGTAACACTTTACAGGGAAGAAATCAAGTATATTATAAGGAAGGCATTACGAACAAGTATGTTGATTCAAGTCTGGCCCTGGGGCCTTGCAAAGCTTCTGCAGGTTTCCATGGAGACAGAGGAAGAGGCTTGTATGAACCAGTTAAGATCCTGAGACTTGCAGTCAGAATGGTATGAACTTGAATTCCAGCCCCCGCTGTTCCCTCGCGGCCCAGGGCAGCTCCTTCACGTTCTGAGAGTTGGAGGCTGAGAATGCCCAGCCACTCCTGGGGTGTAAATATAGCACGTGGTGCAAGCGTGGTGCAAGCGTGGTGCCTGGCATGGAGCATAGCACAGAATGCCATTAAGGAAAGACAGCCCGTACTAATGTCCATTAAAAACAGGATCTCTTGGGGCTAGAGGGATGGCTCGGTTATTGGAAGCACTGGGTGCTCTCCCAGAAGACTTGGGTTAAGTTTCCACTGCCCATTCTGATGCCCTTTCTGTCCTCCTCAGGCACTGCCCACACATGGCGCACAGGTATGTATGCAGGCAAAACACTGACACACATAAGCATAAAAATGAAACAGAATCCCTTTTCTAAGCCATGGAAACTTGCCCCGTTGGGGAATTGAGACAGGGACTTAAGAGGGCAAGATAAAGAACAGAAGGTACAAGGCTTTCTCTGGTGTAGTAAGCTTAGGCCAAAGGGACCTTTGTGCCCATGGAAGGACACATATGTCACCACAGTACTCACAAGCTCTGTCACAAATCTCTGGTCACGAGGTGAGGAGATGGCTCAGTGGGGAAAGGTGCTTGCTGCCCAGCCTAACAACCTTCATCCGATCATGGGACCCATATGGTAGAGGGACACAACTGATTTTTGCTAGCTTTCCCTCTGACCTCCACATATGTGCTGGGTCAAGAGTCACCCTGCCTTCCAATAAATTCAAAAAGAAAGGAAGAAAGAAAAAGAACCCTCACTGAAATCTATAATCACGACAACAGTATTTAGGGGGTTCACTTACGCAAATGATGCTTTTAGAAAAAGCACAATGATCTTTAAACAGTTGTCACTATGACTAGGAAGTGAGGGGCTGATGCCTTTTGCTCACAAAAGTAACAATAAACACAAACTTTGCACACTGCCTGTCTGTTTTGCATATGTAAAGCTGGCATCTTGGCGTGCCATTTGGCACCAAGTTGCACACCAGCGAAGTTTTCATATGGATTATGAAAATCTATAAAAATTAGATTGCAACATAGGAAGCCAACGTTGGCACTGGCCAGCTGATCATTAATCACTCATTGCAGGAGTGACAGCTGCCTGGATCATGCCCACTTTGCTCTTCCTGCTCTCTTTACCTGGGGCTCACCACTCAGCATCTTCCCATTGAGAGGAGCGGGATGCTGACCAAGAGCATCCTTTAAAATAATAATAAAATTAAAAACTCGGCATGTCCTCCACCCACTTTGTTTTCTAGGACCACAACTGGGTCACTGCAATAGATTCTGAGCCAGTATATGTATTTTTCCCCCAGGTGAGAGTTTTGAGCGGGAGATGCAAACAGATACACTAAAATAAGTGAGCCACATGCCTCCCGTGGGCATCTGATTTGTCCTGCGACTAAGGGCTCAAAAATAGCTTGATGCTTAATTACACGGCTATACTTAGTCCATGAATTTGCATGTGTAAGTAATCAGAGAAGTATTTGCTTAGAAATGTGTTCCATTTCCTGTTTGCTGTAAATCAAATCACTGAGCAGAAGATAGGATTCTGAAATAGGCTCCAAAGCTGCAGTGGCAGAGCCACACTGTCCTCTAGGACATTGTGGGGTCTCATGACCCAACTAGGTTAGATATTCCTTTCTGGAGGAGGCTGCCACTGACAGTCAGGACATTGAGACCAAAGTAGGTCAGGTGACTTGCAACCCAAGTCCTCTCCGTCTTCTCCTCTGCCTAAGAGAAGCCAGGTCTCATCCATATTGGTTCTGATATGAAAGGCAGCAAGAACATTTAGAAACATAATGCGTGTAAGAGACACATTTTAGAGGTCCAGGGGCAGGGGTACTACTACCTGTGTCAAATTCCTCAAATTAGTCATGTACTCATCAATTTAAGGTTTTCAATGCATATTATATGCACCACGTTGAGACTACAATGAAAACTATAGCCCCATATTTATAAGAAAGTAATAGTTGAGAGTCACCTGAAAGTAAAACTTAAAGGAGACAGGCAACTGCAGCAGGAAAATGCATGAAAACAATCACCACACGCTGTAACAGGTGCTGTCAATGCTGGTAAGTGAATTCAACTATCTGTCTTACTTTGTCACTTCCTCTTACTAGTTCGGTTATATGCACACTCTTTCCACTCTGTAGCAGTCAGATTTTCTAATACCTAAAGAAACGAGGCAGCAATTCCCTCCCACCTTAGTTAGGGTCACTATTGCTATGATGAAGCATCGTGACCAGAACAATTTGAGCAGGAAAGCATTTATTTGGCTTATGCTTTCACATCACTGTTCATCACCAAAGGAAGTCAGGACAGGAACTCAAGCAGGGCAGGAACCTGGAGGCAGGAGCTGATGCAGAGGCCATGGAGGATGCTGCTTACTGGCTTGCTCCTCCTGGCTCGCTCAGCCTGTTTTCAAACAGAAGCCAGGACCACCAGCCCAGGGATGCACCACTCACAATGTGCTAGACCCTCTGCCATCAATCACTAATTAAGAAAATGCCCTACAGGCTTGTCTTCAGCCTGGGTTTCTAGAAGCAATTTCTTTTCTTTATTTTATCTTATTTTTATGAGCACATTTTGTTAAACATTGTTTCTTGAATACAAAGTATTGCCAGTTCACTATTGCTCCTGTTTTCTACCAACTTCTTTATTCGTTCCTTTTACTTTTTTCTTTTCTTTTTCTTTTTAAATGTAATATTACATTTCAATTACAGTTTCTCCTCCCTCCACTCCTCTCAGTTCCTCCCTGCACACTTCCTGTCTCCCCCAGATCACCCTTCCTCCATTTCCCATTAGAAAAGACATTTTCTTAATTGAGGTGCCCTCCTCTCAGATAACTTTAGCTGTATCAAGTTGACATAAAACTATCCAGAACACCTTCCTTGACTGTATTCAGGATCCCACATCACGGAATACTGCTGCCCATGGCAAGATTGGATCTTCTCCCTTGACGTCATCCCTTCTGGAAACTTCTGAATGGACATACTCAGAGATATGATGAGCTAACCTCCTAGGTGCTTCTCAATTTAACTGAACCGACAGTCAAAAATTCACCACCACAGCTTCCAAGGATGTAGGGGTCATGCACTTCCCTGTCTTTGGTCCTGGGATTGGCCATGCAGCTTTC
Source organism: Acomys minous (assembly GCF_964271855.1). NCBI lineage: Eukaryota > Metazoa > Chordata > Mammalia > Rodentia > Muridae > Acomys > Acomys minous. The sequence goes on from NC_140489.1 coordinate 111,596,301, forward strand.
CTTTGGTCAATGGGACACAAGCAAAGACCTGAGATGGGCTGACAGGTTGGGTTTTGTCTTCGTGTCTGTCTTAGTTACGCTGCAGATGGAAGGGGGGAGAAACAAGTGCTCAGCGTAGTCCACTGAGGTTCTGTGGCTGTGTGCGTTACGTGAGCTGTCTGACACAATAGGACTATTATTGGCAAATGAAGGAGGGGCTCCAAACCCAGGCTTAAAGACCGTGAGGAGGTCCCTAAGACACAGCAATAACAGGGTGGAGACACGAAGGATAAGAGGATGAGTGGTCTGTGTGTGTGCGTGTGTGTGTGTGTGTGTGCGCGCGTGTGTGTGCGTGCGCGCGTGTGTGTGTGTGTGTGCGCGCGCGCGCGTGTGTGTGTGTGTGTGTGTGTGTGTGTGTGTGTGTGTGTGTTTTGCTGGGGAAGCTGGGTGGTGTGGATTAAGGGAAGGAAGTAAGTAAGAATATGTCTTGTTCTCTGAAATACAAGTCTGCCTGGAGCATTCGGCAGAGCCAACAACTGTGCACGGGACCTCCATCACGAGCAGTGGGAATGGCCATGGATTTAAAGATCCCCTCACTGGACACTGGTCTCCGGTGTGGCGTTACTGAAGACTTAGTCCAGGGTCTTCTCATGGAAAAAGCTGTCTGGTAGTTGAACTGGTGCTCACTTCCTATTAGGATTCTATTATCCTAAATATTATTGAAGATTTTTGCTTCTTTTATTTTCCTAGTGAAATATTTAAAGTACAATAATGCACATTGCTTTGAAAGAAAATAAATTTGAATGGGATCTAACTGGTCTCTTTAAAGGAAAAATGATACATTTTGCTGTCCAGGATTTGTCATCTCCTTTGACTAATGTGATGCTAGAGAAATCCTTTAGACTTAGCAGGATTAGATCACTGCACTGTGTCTGAAACGTACATCATATTCTATGGTAATACCTGGGGTTGATTTCACCTTAAGATTCCCTACACTGCCCGGGCCATGACTCAAAAGCACATCATTAACACATACTTAAGCATATATGCCTCTCCCAACACACACTTTTCCAGGTTAGAACAGTTTTAACCTCATGCAGCATAGACTTCCCTGAAATTTGACTGACACCTCACTTCATACTGTGATGAAGCTACATTACAAGTACAAGGTTAAAATAATCTTAAAAAGCCAGTGTTTTCACAGAAGGTTACTGATTTTCTGATTCACCGTTTGCCAACAGTTTACCTATAAAAGTGTCTCAGCGTGGGGCACTTTCTAGACCTCGGAACTGGTATGTTCAAAGTGATGTCCACAGAAATGACTGGCTTTGCCTCCAGCGTTTCTCCAGGCTGAAAGCTGGCCTTTGGGCAGTTTGATATCTGGGTTCTATTTCCTACCCTGCCACAAGAAGATACATGACCCTGAGGCCAAGTCACATGAGCCTCTGTTGTCTTTGGGCTCCTCCTTTGTCAAATTAGAGGGTTGCACTAGGCAAGCTTACAATGGCAACTTCTTTCACCGTTTTCATTCAGTGTGTGGTTGGTTGCCATTTACTCTCCAAATCCACGCAGATGAGAGGAAGGACAAGGGAGGCTGAAATGGCAGGAAGCTGCACATGGGCTGAATTTAAAGAGCTTTCCGACATATAGAAAGAAACAGTAACTAGCCGAGCATGGTAGGGAGCGCCTTTAATCCCAGCACTCAGGGAGACCGGGGCAGGAGGATTGTTGTGAGTTCGAGGCCAGCCTGATCTACAAAGCGAGTCCAGGACAGCCAAGGCTACACAGAGAAACCTTGTCTCGAAAAACAAAAACAAACAAACAAACAAAAAACCCACACAATAACTAAGAGGCAGATTATACATTCCCTCAGCCTGCTTCCAGAGATGTTTAAAGACTTAGCCTGGATGGGTTTACAGATAGACCAACCTGGGTCTTGAATGAGTCAAAAAGAAGAAAACATTCAGAAACAAGGGCTGACTTTACTGTTGGGGCTTGTTTTATTTAGAATCATTGTTGGGACTCCTAAGTTGTTGGTAACTCACTAATTCAAGTGAGCTTGGTGACATACTTGTCCTAAGGGTGAAAGTATCTTGTGGCACAGATATGAAGGTGGCCTTTCAGTGACATCTATATCCATGAAGAGAAAGGTTGTCAGGAGCTTTGGCAGGGCCTCTTTCCTCTGCCCATTGCTTGTGTCCGAAGCCTTAGGCAGATTCTCCCGAACACATAACACACCTCCTTCAAGGGCTGAAGTTCACGGGTTTTTTGTTTTTGTTTTTGTTTTTGTTTTTGTTTTCATCTCAAGCAGCAACCTACATGAACTAGACATTTTCCAATCTCAATGTAAAGTTTCTAAGGAGAGCCTGGCTCTTCTGGCTAGTATGACCAAGGGTTCACTGCATGGGTGCTCAGCAGCAGCCACGCTAGTGAGTTCCTGTGTTGTCTCATGTACTTTTGAGCAGAAGCTGTGAGTCCTACACCCCCAAGGGCTGCTTCTCACATTGTATTGTGTGTGTGCAATGTCCCCTGGAACCACCCAATGACTGTCTCGGGGTGGTTCTCAGAAAAGAAAATAATAGTTGGCTATAGCCAAAAGATGCTGACTGTATCTAGCCAAGTGGTTGATGAAAAACCAGCCCTCTTCCCCCCAAATACAAATCTGTTTTACTAGCTGGACCTTAGAAGTCTAACCCGGGTCAGAAATTCAGATCTGGCCAACCTGCCTGCTCTATAAAACACATATCCTCACCATCTTCTTTTTTTTCCCCCTTTTGGATTTATTTATTTATTTATTTATTTTGGTTTTTTGAGACAGGGTCTCTCTGTGTTAGCCTTGGCTGTCCTGGACTCTCTTTGTAGACCAGGCTGGCTTCGAACTCACAGTGATCCACCTGCCTCTGCCTCCCGAGTGCTGGGATTAAAGGCGTGCACCACCATGCCCAGCCACAGCAGGGTCTTCTTATGTAGCCTCTACCTGCCTGAACGTTATGACATTGACCAGGCTGGCCAGTACCTCTCACTTTGCAGTTCTGTGTCTTTGTGCCTGCAATGAACAACATAAGATAGAAGAGCTGGTAAACCTATGTTTCTTTCCCTGAAGCCTTCTAAGAGTTTACAATGGCTTTCAATGCCTTTGAGGTCTTTTCTCCCCTTTCTTCATTTAGAGGCAAAGATTCCAAGTAAGGACTCCCCTAAATGGCAATCTCCTGGAATGTCAGAATTCTCTTGACTCTACCTCTACAAGTAGACCCCAAACTTAAGTTTCACTCAGTGAGAAAATGGTTTGCGCATCAACAATGAGCCACATATTTCTTTTCCAAAGCACACAGGTCCACTGGACATGACCCATTCTGACACATTCTAAATTTATTTTCTTAGATTCAGAACTTCATGCGGATTTAAGAGCGCTAGATGTGGAGATCATTTGAGCCCTGATCTGGACTTATTTAACTTGGCCATTCTAGGGGCCAAGTCTTTACTCAAGTGGCTACAGTTAAGATATCAAATCTTTGAAAAGCTGAGTAGCCTTTGTTTCGTGCTTGGCATCTGGTACGTGTCAAATGGCCCGGATCGGATATTTCCTTTCCTTCTGAGAACACATCTCTTTGGTACAGCCTTGCCAATGAAGGAAGCAAGAAACTCAAGCCAGCCTGGAGTTTTGTAAGTTGTGGAAAACTGGCTGGATTCGGCATGAAAATAATTTGGAAGGATGAAGTGAGCACGGAGGGGCCTCTTCCTAGGCCAGTCCTTCATTCCTGTTCCAGAGACAATATGCTCATGGACAGTTGCTGAAATATGACACTGATATTTGGATGATATTAGTTCCTCTGACTCGAGACTTGGGATCATATGATAAAAGCATCACCAACTTTATTATAGACTTATCTTTGATAAGTGCTATTTGCTGTAGAATTAATAGTATAAACAAATGGTAAATACTTCATTTACTTAAGAGAGAACTCTTCCACGATTGATGATTTAATTTTGCATAGGACCACTATGTATTTGAAACACTCCTATATTTCGAATAAACTAAATCTAAAGGGTGAAACATCAAATGCAATGAAGGCATTCCATAGTATGAGGTTTTATTACTCAAACAGTTGTTGTGCCCCTTAGTCTTACTTGGTGATGCTTATCTTTCCCTTTACATAAAATAAAGGGAAAATTATCCTCATTTTCCTAAACCAGTTTACTATGATACTTACAGGCTCTGGAAATTTCTAAATGTGTAAAAGTAACACATCTCTGCCAAGCTTAGAGCTGTCAGTTCAGATTTAAGCTCAGCTGTGGCTCTGCGTTTTCTTCTGTCTTGTTTACATTCTTCTGTCTTTGCAGAGGTTCTCTTACTTTCCTGAAGGATCTCAAGTGGGTGTTTTGCTGTGGCTGTTTTCGCTTGGCTGACTGCTTCTTACAAACGTTGAGAATTAAACCTTACTACTGAGCTACACTCCTAGCCATGGTTACCTGCTTTTAAATGTAGAACTTTGACAGACTCATAGATAAACATTGATAACTAAGATGGGCAAACAATTTCTTTGCTAGCCGATGTAAGTACACCTACTATGTGCAAATGAGGTTATGTCTCCTGTGGTGATAGTAAAGGTAAGATGCGATCCCAGGCAGAAACAGTTACAATGTAGTGGTGAAGACTACAAAACAACAGCAACAACAACAACAACAACAACAAATCCCAGGAGAACACAAAGATGGCAGACACTCACTGGGTCCGCTGAAGGAAATTGTGAATGTCATGTGTGCTGTGTAGAAGCTCACTAGACTCACACAGGGAAGCCTGTTGTGCAGAGTTTTATCAAAGACTTTGAGGGCTTTGATCAAAGACTATCTGAAGAAATGAAGGAAATTACAGAAACAAAACTCCTTCATGGATGACATTCTTCACAGAAGAATTAATGTTTTAGTTAATGATTTGTGGGTCTTTACTTTTCTGTTTCGTCATCTTCTTCTTTTAAACCACCAATTAAAAGATTAACTAATTGAAATTCAGCGAGACCATCCATCTAAGTTCCAAACTGCAAAGGAGGACTGTGCTGACCAGCACATGGATGGAAGTTTGGAATGCTATGTCCTCAGCACAGGCCTTCCAAAGGAGACCCTGTCTGAGAGCCACCTGAGGGCCACATGGTGGAGGAGACACTGCGAGCCTCAAAGTGGCCCAGTGTTGAAGGTCCACCTGTAACACTGTGGCACTGAGGATGAAGAGAAACAGGAAGCAGGATGTTAGCCACTTAAAGGAGACGTTTATTTTAGCTCATGGTTTGGAGGGTCACTATCCATAGTGGCAAGGGAGGTTGGCAGCTCCATGACATGGTGGTGGGCCTCCTGGCAGTCACCTGCTGCCATCGCTGCAGGTCAGGAAGTAAAGACCAGACAGGAAGTTGTGGACGTTATGAATCTTTAGGCCTGCTTGCAGTGGCCTACCTTGCTCACCTCCTAAGTGTTCTATAGCCTTCCTCAGAGCTGTTAGGTGGATAATGAAGATTCAACCCTGTGAGACTATGTGGGACACTGCACATTCAAACCACATTACAGGGTCCCCACTTGAGGCTTGTGTTCACGTGAGTGATGACAAGACCTGAAGACAGTCTTTTACAAGATCGGATAATTAATCGTATATGGTGGTGGGAGATGGGGGGGCACTGAAAATGATCTCTTTTTGCTATGCTAAAAATGTTTCTCAAGAAGCACATAAAAAGTATAAATTACCGTTCTTTAAAAAATTAAGATAGTTCAAATTCAATTTATGAGTTTAAGTTCAAATTCAGTGCTGAAGACATGTTGGCAGTTTGAGTTTTGGAGCCTCTAAAATAGAATTCTCTGATGGAAAACATGAGCTAAATTTTCACCGATGAGCCCTGGAGCTCACATTCACAAGGATATGAGACCATGTTATTTCAAGAAATAAAACTGTGACCACAGTGTCCCTTATTTTTCTTGAAGCACACTCCCCCTGAGTTGGATAAGAAAAGAGTGAGCATGATGCAGCTTTGTGTTTTCCCTACAGGAAGCAGACTACACAGAGAACATTCTGATACAGGAAGAATTAACTACTCTCTGGGATCCCTTCGCAAGCTGACCGGAATGAATGCCAGTGCTGGAGCAGCCTAGCATGAGTGAGAATGCTATTTTGGTCTGTTGTAAAGAACTGTGGAATGTAGACCTTGAACCGTTCCATCACAGTCACCAGAAGCACAAAACAAATGCTATTCCAGAAAGAGAAACGTGAAATGAAATAAAGATTATGTTGACATCTTCAGTGAGTTTAATGAACATTCTCTCTCTCCTCCTCCTCCTCCTCCTCCTCCGCCTCCTCCTCCTCCTCCTTCCCGCCACCCCCTCTCAATATAGTGTTGAGTAGTTCTAAAGTTTGATAGAGTCCAGGTGTAGAGGGAAGGAAACTGAAGCATTGCAATGCTTTTCTCTTCAAACCATGACGGGGAAAAACAGGACACACCATCATGAGTAGTGACAAACAACCTTTCTTAGGACAAATTGAGGGCCTTAGTTACCCAGAAGAAATTGCTTGAAGACTTCCAAGATTTCAAAGTAATGAGATTCCTTCATGAGGATGAGTGAATGCTTCACTTTTCTCTAAAGAATACAGACATTTTAAAAGGACCAAATTAAATGCTTTTAACTGTGCTAGCACAGAGAAGGAGACGGCTTTACAAAATGACCATCTTGGTCAGCTGATGCCATACCTTTGACCTAGGACATCCTGTGTGTATACATACTTAATCTTTGGTCTTCCTCTCAACTCAAAGTAGTAATTCTAAGTTCAGAATGTCTAGGGGCACTCCCTGTTCAGGAAATTAAAGGCTTGTAAGATTCTATGCCTTACATGAAACTTTACTTCCGTTTTGTAGAACCATTATCCTTAATGAGTTAACTTTGATATACTTAAACAAACTGAAACATTATGGTGACAAAGCATATTGGGTTAAAATTCCCAGGCTCTCAGCATATCTGCCATCTATAAGCTGAAATTCCACAAGTAGTGAATCATTTATTAGGTTAAACATTGTCATTTCTCTTATACCTTCAGATCAATCTGCAGAAAAAAAGCACATAGTAAATTCTCATAGAAAATAGTTCAATTTTGGAAAATAAAGTCTGAAAAAACCACAATAGTTGTTGAGAATGAATATAATGTGGTTGAGAATGTAGATTTATATAATTGCTCTAGAAAACAATTTGGGGGATTTTACTTCTGGCGAAGATGGAGGAATAAGGATCACAATTATCTCTGTGAAAAAAGCGATTTAAAAACCTGATAAATTAGATAAAATACTATTTTTTTAGACGTGGAATGTCAGATAACAGGCAGTGAATACCAAGAGATAAGCCTTCAGTACTACAGAAAGATGAAGAGAGCTTCCCGGCAGCATCCTAAGAGAGCGCTGTGATGTGTTCTATTGTCTTGCAGTTCTTGGAAATCTCAGTAAGCTGATATTTCATCATGACCAATGGATCTATGTTTTGACAGCTCTACCCTTACTCTGTGCCTCTCTTCTTCTTTTATAGCTGAGCCAAATGGTTGGATTTACAGTCACTTGTCTTACTGGTAGGCTGACCTGTTGACAGTAGTGTTCATATGCTGATGAAGTACTTTATCCCTCCAAAATTTTCCATCTGAAAGATGAAATGTGGCTTTAGAGATGGTAACTACATGTCCTTTCAGAGTCTCACGTGAGACACCTGTCGCTGTGACTCCACTCTCAGTGCGTTTACTGTATAAAGACATCAGTTGCCAAAGGCTCTGCCAAAGTGAACAGTCTGTAGCCATTCAAGTGCCATTGAAGGGACTGGTCCCCTGAGTCACTTGAGCACTCGCACTCTTTTCTATGGATACAGTTTTGGTTTGTTACCAGGACTGCACTCAGGTAATTTTCTTTGACCTATTTTGCCCACATCTTAATATTCCCCCCCCTTTTAATCTCTGCTTGTGTTTTCTGGTGTGTTGGAATAAACCATTTCATTCTGAAATGCCTTTGTGTTACTTGTATTGTTTTATTCCTCATTTTTCTCCTTGATGTGACAGAATATGTGCCAGGAGGGGGAAGGGTTTATCTTGGCTCACAATGTTAGGAAGCACAGTCCTCCATGGTAGCAAGCACATGGAGGTCAGGTAGCTTTGTCTATAGCAGTGGGAGCCTGAGGTGACAGCTTCTTACATCTTGGAAAACCAGGACACACGGGATGGGACTGGGATGCCCAGTCTCAATGGCTTAAGTCATCCAGCTGGGCCCCATGTACCAAGGATTCCATGATTTCCCTGAAAGGCTTGGGACCAAGTACTGAAGCAAAGAAGACTGTGGGAGAGATTTCACATTTAAACAGTGACTCACGTTATTCGTTATTCGATTCAAGGACAAAGGAGGCAACCGTTCTTGGAGGTTAAATTGTTATACTGAAGAACAAAATCTTCTTGCTGATCTAGTCTGCCCTGACTTCCCTCCCTCATGACCTCCCTCATGCTGGAAAGAGAAATAAGCCCTTTCCTTCCCCAAGTTGCTTGGTCGTGGTGTTTATTACAGCAATAGAAGGGCAAACTAAGGTTAAAAAAAAAAAAAAGACAGCTACTGACCATGTAGCATTATTCCACTAAGCCAAAAGATGAGTACTGAATGGCCATTTTCACATTGGGTTCTACATCAAGCTTTTAGAGTCTGGCTTTCTTTTATTTAGCATCCGCAAGACAACAAATGCATTCAGACCCAATCAACTGCAATCAGTTTATTGACCTTGGATCCTACAGTGTTTTCCTCTATTCTGTCAGGCCTAGGGGATTTGATGTTAATTAAAGCTGTAAGAGCAAGTCTCTACCTAACTGAGTTGCTGTGGTGCAGAGAACACAGGATGGAGCCACTGTCAAGCATCTGATCAGGAGGCAAGGGCCCCAACTGAGGACTTAGGGGACAAGAAAGAAGGAGAATACACTAAACTCAGAGTCACTGGATAGGATAGCAATAAGAGAGGCTTCAAAGTGAAACAGACCATGTGTCTTGGGAAACTCAAAGAATGCCACTATCTAAGAGGAAACGAGAATGGAGTCCCCTAGCTTTCTCTTTGAAGTTTAGAGAGTCATTGATAACCGTGCTCCAGAAAACTGGGAATGAAGGGAGAAGATGCGATTAGCGTTATCATCAATAAGAGAGAGGTCAGTCAGTGGTTTAGCTATTCTTTTAACTTCTTTCTTTTCATGTGTGTTTTATTTTGTTCTATTCTAAGCCTTTTATTTAACACTCATACATGCATATAATCTTTCTCTTTGAGATTAGGTCTCATTATATAGACTAGGCTGGCTTTAACCTCATAGATCTGCCTGCTTCTGCCCCCTGAGTGCTGGGATTAAAGGCATGTGTTGCGACACCTGGGTCTCTTTTTCTTTTTCTTAACACAGAGAGCTACCTGTATGTGCGTAAGTGTTGGGGTATCTACTGAGGCATGGATAGTGTGTCAGAGTCCCAACTCCTGAAGGAAACTTACTGTCTCTTCCATACCAGCCAAGAGTTCCTCAGATGGGGTTAGACCACAAGGGGCCCCTTCCCCTCTATTCTGGGTATCTGGCTGGCTTGACCTTGTACAAGTCTTGTCACACAGTCCCAGTGCCTCTGTTTACTAGTTTATGTTTCCGTTTGCATCTGTAGGGGAAAAAAACCACAGGACACGGTGTCTAACTGAAGAATCCCAGTGGGTGAAAGGAAGGCAGAGTTCAGCGAGCTGGTGATGATACAGAGGCATGCTGAGGCAGCGCTGAACTGCAGCAGAGCCTTCACGGGTAAGGAGAGAGGGGACAGTCATGTGTATCCCAGACTGCTGCTTTGTTTGTACCCGCTTGCAGTAAGTGAGGAGGAAACGCGAGAGGGAAAACGTTCTGTTTCTCATCCACACCATTGTACACTGTATTCCATTCTCATGAAATGCAGGCTTAGAAAATTCCACAAGTGTGGCCTCATCTCTGAGTAGATAAGGCTTAATGGTTAGCAAGCGCATAGATCATGGACGTTGGCAAAATTGGTTTGCATATGGAGGAATTGTTTTGTTTTGTTTCTGTTTTTGTTTTGTTTTGTTTTGTTTTGTTTTGTTTAAATTGGAAGCTGCCTTCTTCCGAACTAGAAGGCCAAGCTTGGGCGTTCTGCAGTTGTTCACACTGCACTTGTATGTATTCACCACAGCTCCGTCAGGTGGAGGTTGTGGAACAGAGCTTAATGCAGCGCCAGTGCTGAGTCAATCATTATTTCTATTCCCACCTTCATTTTGAATATCTAGCTTTATCAAGCAGCACAGCTGGTGGTAGTAAAGTGCCGCCATTAAAGCGCTCTCATCATTTTATGCTACTGACTTGAAAATGGTTAGGAGCGGGTTACTTTGGTGCATGAGAAGTATAAAAACAAGGACTTTTAAAATCTAGATCTATATTTTTTATTCATTTTACTGCTATTTTATAAGATAGAACACCACAAATCGATGATAATTTTCTTCCTGTGCTTTTTGCTTCTTTGTTTGTTTTACATTTGGGGAGTTTCCATTAGAAAATGAAAAATGGCAGCCGCTACTGCATACTGGGGTGGTTCTTTGAAATTGTTCACAATTTCCATTGATTCATCCCAGACTTCTTTAACCAATGATTAAATTCTCTTCATGTTCCAAACTACCAAAGTCCCAGCCTCTCCTTGCCCCCCTCAATAGAGCTAACCTCCTTCCTTTTCCTGGGTACCTCCAGAGGCTTGCTGACATATCCATGCCCTCACCCCCAGCTTTCCTTCCAGCCGCATGTGCTTCCAGAGCCTGGTGGCCATATCTGGCTCCTATTCTGAACACTGGCCTGTTTTCCAAATGTCCCAATCACATCTGGGCAGGCACACAGGGAGTCCTGTGAAAGTGAAGAGAGTCACAGTTCATAGCACAAAGGTGGTATTTGGGGCTCAAGGGCCAAGCCCCGACTTTGGGTTTCTGTGCATCCTCCTGAGCTTCCGGCTCTGTCACTTGAAGTGCAGGTGTTTCATCCTCCTTCCTGGAATTGGTATCCTGCTTTCTTCTTAGCACAAAGTGGCCCAGAGTGCTGTCAATTTCCTTCAGAGCAAATGCCTACCATGAAATAGAGTGTGAGCTGAGACCGCTAAGGACTGGTCTCAAATATCTATCTGAACTACGTGGCTGCTGTCTGTATGATGGTACCCACAGTTTTCCCTGCTTCGGGGAGACTGTGCTCCTTCTAGGCATACACCCCACTCATATTACAGAACAGCGCTTAGTACGATGGACCACAGTATCTACATCTGAGTTTATGATAGCTTGCCTTCTCTCCAACTAAAATAAGAGCACATGTTTTGTATTTGGCAAACCGAAAGTCCTTTTCTGGTTGTTTCCCTCCAAATATAGAAATTCTGTTTCAAAGGAGGATGGAGAGCAGATATAACATTTTTAAAATAACAATGATGATATTGGGTGTGGGGGGGGGAGGCTCCAGTTCTATTGAGTGTTATAGTAAATTAGGAAATATTTTTTTGAAGGAAGCAAATGAGAACCAAATATTCAAAACCCATTTGTATTTTACTTTATGTGTGTTGTGATGTATATGTGTATGTGTGCATGCGAATGTGTGTATTCTTGCATGTGGACGTCAGAGGTTGACTGTAGGCCTCTTCCTCTACTACTTTCCTCCTTAGTTTTTATATATATATATAGTTTATACACACACACACACACACAAATGGTGTGAGGGTTTGATGCAGAAGTGCCTGAAATATTACTGAGTAATAAATACTCAATAAATATTAACTACATTTGTGATAATGAAGATGGTGATGGCAGAGTAGAGTCAAACTCAAGGTGACAGAATCAGGATCTGGGGAAACCCAGACGGCAGTGAGTTGAGGGGACTGTGCAGTGAGGGTGGAGAGGGGAATGGCCTTTATATCCTAAGGTGTCCATTTAAGAGCTGTCCCTCTGGGCCCCTAGAATCAAAGTCCTGCATATGGCTCTCCCAACTCCAACTGGGATGAGCTGATAGCCCAAGCTCTGAGGCTCTGGCTTTGGGCTCCTGTTCCTCATGGCTGTGAAATGATTCTTTCTCCTTCCATTGTTCTCCTTCATTTTCTTTTCCCTCTGTGTGTATTCACGTGTGCAGATGCACAGGTGTGTGTAGGTCAGAGGGCAACTCCAAGTATCGTTCCTCAGGCATTGTCCACCTTTTTAATCTACACAGGATCTCTCATTTGCTTGGAACACAGCAAGTAGGCTAAGCCGGCTGGCTGTCCAGCGAGCTCCAGGTAACTTCCTGTCTCCACCTCCCCACCCCCAGGACTACAGCTGCATACCTGGTTTTAATGGGTTCTTGGGATTGAACCTGGGTCCCCAGTTTTATCAACAAGAAGGATATTTTGTTTGGTTTTTTTTGAGACAGGTTGGTCTTGAAATCTCTATGTATTCAGGATGATCTTGAGTTTCTGGTGTTCTTTTTGCCTTAGGCTCCCAAATGCTGGGGTCACAGGCAAGTACCACCACTCCCTGCCAGAGTTTATTGGTTTTCAAACTATGTTTAGGTGATTGTCAAGCAAGAGCTGGGAAGAATAACCCGTTGGCTCACATCTTCATGAAATGACCTAAGATTGGAGTCGAACATTTCCTCCTCTTCATCCTCAGCTGCAGCCCTCATATTTCAGACACTCCTGTGAGGTGCAATCTCACTCTACCCAGTCTTCAAGGTACCCTGGGCCCCAGATACTCCAACATACCATTTTCAAACTTTCATTCCTATGCTCTGTTACTTATTGGGGAGAAAAAGTGTGGGTTTGGCCTTCCCAATAACTCTTTTCCTCTCATCCTCTTTGTGTGTACTTCTTTGGACTTTCTGTAAGAGAGAAACTGAAATCTTGTAGAACAGCAGTAGATACCCCAAGAAAAATGGGACACTGTTAGAGATAGCTTTTGTTTTTTCAGTTTCTGTGAGTATGGCCAGTGTTCTCTGAAATGTATACTGTAGCTGTAGCAAGTTGATAAAGGGGCCACTTCTTGTTTTAGGATGCTGCCTTTTCATTGACTAGAAATTTTGAGACCCAGTCTGCAGCTCCCATTGTCATATAACACAATGTAAAATTTCTTCTTATTAGGGACTAGAGAGGTGGCTCAGTGGTTAAGAGCAAAGTCTGCTCCTCCAAAGGACCTGGGTTCAATCCCCAGCACCCACATGGCGGCTCATAACTATCTCCAGTTCTGAGGGATCTGACACCTACGTACCAATGCACATAAAATAAAAAAAATTTTTTTCAATTCTTATTTTTTTAAATGAATTAAGGGAAAAACCTATTCAAACCAACTACTCTTATGGGTTTCTTTTTTCTAATTTTCTTTTTTAATCTTCTTCTTCACCCTTCATCTCTCCTACTCCCACCCTTAGTTTTTTGTCTGTGTGTTGTTTGTTTGTTTGGATGTACCCTTTAAAAAGAGCCTGTCTATGCAGTCCAGGCAGGCCTTAAACTTGTGACCTTCCTGCCTTCACCCTATGGATATTAGGGTTACAGATGTAAGCTAGCTTTTTCTTCTAACTTCAAATCAAAAGTGTCTTCATTCTCACAGAAGGCTACCAAAGAAATAATAATGACTAACATTATTTGACTCTTGGTGTAACCAGCTCTTTGCAGAGGACAATGTGTCTTTGTGTGTTTTCTTCACTCATGCCATACCAGCCCTTTAAGGTAGCTGCAGCCTCGACTCCCGTCTCTTTGTCATCTGAGGAGACTTGCTAAACAGGAAAGCCTCCTGTCTTAGGTCACATGGCTAGTATGTTCTGGGTTTGGGTTATAGTCCATCTTCCTATCAAGAGGGATCCTTTTTTACTTTTTGAAGTCATATTTGCAGTAATTACGGACTTGCTGATTCATAGACACAGAGTTGTCAAGTCTCAGAAAAATGAAGAAATGGGGACCCACCTTCCAAAACCGATGGCATTGAGCTTGGACCTCTGCAAATAGGCAGCCATTTACAAACTCAATCCCACGTGCTTCCTATGGTGAAGACGCTCCTCAGGCTGCAGACAGAATGGACTTGGAAATGACTGGCTTCACTGCAAACCTTTCTTTGTCTTATCTGCATGAGGCATTTAGAGGGAGTAAAAGATGCATCGGAGAAGGAGCAGGATGCAACCTGATGGCCAGAGTTTGAGTCCTAGAACCCACAAAGAAAGGTCACAGGAGAAAGCACTAACAATGTTGTCTTCTGATGTCCATAATGTATTCTATCTCTCTCTCTCTCCCTCCCTCTCTCTGGCCCTCCCTCCCTCCCTCCCTCCCTTTCTCTCTCTCTCTCTCTCTCTCTCTCTCTCTCTCTCTCTCTCTCTCTCTCTCTCTCTCTCTCACACACACACACTTTTAAAATGAGAACATGGTTTAAAAAGATGCTCAGATAGGCTTGCAGAAAAACAATAATGATATAAAGCATTGAGAGGGCATGACACTGAGCTCTTTTATCAGTGATGTCATGGTAAGATGACAGACCCTGGCTCAGATAGATGTGGCTGTGTCTTGGCTCATCTGCATCTGTGATGTAATGCTAAGCAACTCATTGTATTTCGCTAATGGCCAGTGTCTTCATCTCTAAAATGGGCACATGAGCCCCTACAACTGCCAAATTTAGGGGACTATTACGTGAGATTTTATAGGAAAATAATACCAACGCATAGTATTATTTAATCGACTTGGTTCCTTCCCCTTCCTGCACTTTCATTGCTCTGGCTACTGTCTAGTTCTGATTCCCTGTAAACCCTGCGTATATAGTCGGCTACTGGCCGAATGTTTACATCTATTTGATTCTGATCATCTTTCTCGGAGATGCATGCAGTCTGTCCTTCCACTGACAGACTGCTTCAAGAGTAGAGCCTTTCTGTGCCTAGCATCACCCACTCAGAGCCAAAGAGAAGCCCGCTTGCCCTGTTCCCAGAGTGCACGCAGCTGGTGATTAGAAGACCTTGAGTGACAGTGACTGAGCAGAGGAGCTGCATCAATCTGCTGGCTGATTCATACTCAGGACCCTCTCAAGAGAGATCTGTGATAGACGTGGTTGTACTTAGCTCGCTGGCTAACCACACTAAAGCAAACAGACCGCAGTGTCATTTGAGCCTAATCAGGCTAAGAAGCTGCCATTCACCAAGCCTTCTCAGCTGGATGAGCCAAGGCCAGATTATATGGCTGAGGAGGAGTTTCAACCCGAGCCCTGGAGAAGGTGCTAAAGGAGGAAAGAGAGGCAGGAAACCACTGCCCTGCTCAGGGAAGGATGGCGATTTTCAACATTGTTGTGATGCTTAACACCACCCAATCTGAGCCAGTTGTCATCCAACCACCTCTTCATGCCTTCAGCAAGGAATCACAGAGCAATTCTGTGAGTTTGTGCACACATTATACATGAGCATGTGTATTTACGTGTGTGTGTGTGTGTGTGTGTGTGTGTGTGTGTGTGTGTGTGGTGTGGTATGACTCAGACACCCTCTCTGACTTTCTTCCTATTTTCTTTCTTTCTTTCTATCTTTCTTTCTTTCTTTTGAGAAGAGTCTCTGACTGGTCTGTAACTTACCAAGTAGACTAGGCTGTTTGGCCAAGAAATCCCAGGGACCTACCATTCTCCGCCTCCCAATGCTGGCATTATAACTGTGTGAGCCACAGCTGGCTTTTTCTACGTGAGTTCTGAGACATGATCTCAGGTCCTTGTACTTTTAAGAGAAGCAGTGTGTAGACTTAGTTCTCTCCTCTGCCCCACAGAGTACTTCTTATGACCCAGGGTTGCTCTGGTCATTTGAATACAGTGCCTAACATGTTAAGGAAGGCACTTGAAAATCCTGAAATCCAATTATTTGTCCAATCTAGAACAATTTCATTAATTTTCCAGTTTCCAAAAACTCATCATTACAAATAACAGAGGCCAACTCGTCACTGGGACGTGGGAGCAGCAGTTCACTGTCTTCCTGGCTCCTCAGAGAAGACAAAACCTTTCTTGTGTTGAGCCTACATATGGCTACTACCACTCCTCTGGGACCATTTGGTGCAGACATAAGCCCTCTGCATCCTTACAAACAGTATGGGCAACTCTCTCTTCTCCCGGTGGCTCTGCTTCTCAAAGACCAACAACCTCATGCCCTTCTCCTGCCCCCACACCTGGCACAGCCCCTTTGCATCCTACCACAGCCCTCCTAACACTGAAAATGGCAAAGAGGAAGTGATAGAATCCTGCCTTCAAAACCACATGTGAATATAATGTTCTGGATGTTTCTGGAACCATCTCAAGCAGGGAAGGACACAGGCTGTGAGGGGATGCCTAACACGCATGACATGATGAATTTGCAACAGGTGAATTAGCTGGATGTCCACCACAGAGAAGTGGAGTGAAAGCAGGAGCATCCAGACAGACTCTCAGCAAACACTTCCCACTGTGAGCCCGGGCTGTGCCGAACACCAAGCACTTGGAAAATAACTTGAGCTGTCTAGCAAATCTCAGACTCCAGCCTGGGCTGTTGTCTGTGCAGTCTTCCGTGAACTCACATAGAGAGAACCCCTCCCTCCTCTTCCTTTCCTTGACTCGGCTTCCTCTTCCTCTTCATTGGCTCAAGTTCTCCTTGGAGACCACAGACTGCCCTCAATGAAAACTGTTTTCGTTACTGTGTATGCCAAGCATACTGGGGAGGCGGGTTATGTCCAATTTGAATTTTTCTCTTAGGAAAAAAGAAAAGCAAACATGCCCGGTCTTAAATGAGGTAGCTGACAACAATGCTGAAAATGCATCAAATGCTTCCAGATTTGACAGCACTTGTGTGCTCGCTTTACTGGTAAAGACTTGAGATCCTAGTACACTGAAGTGCATACTGTTCAGGCACACAGGCTAAAATTCAAGCAACAATAGTCTGTCAGAAGTCTATCTTTATTACTCATTTTATATGTTATATGTATTTACTTATAGTACCATCATTAAAATAATAAAAGGTAAATCAAATGATTTATAAACACAAACACCAATAGGAGCCAATTGTGTAAAACAAAGGAAACAGACATTTGTAGATGCAAACACCTGTCTAGTATTTTGAGTATCCCAAATTTTATTAGTTTTATTCCTTCAAGTTTTACTTTATTTGTGATTTTATGCATTTTTGAACAAAAATGTGCCCTATAAATATATTTCTCCTCCTGTTCCTAGTTTTATTCCTGCAACATTTTTATATGCTGTTATATGTTTTTATATAAAATTTCTTAGTTTTAGTTAATGTGGATTTTAAATATAGTGCATATTACACATAAAAAAAAGAAGTCTATCACACATTCTTACTTCCGAGAACTCTGCTTTGGGGCGGCAGACATCTTTTGGGACAGAAATTTTGCCAAGGAAACATGATTAAGAGACTCCGAGGAGCTTAGGGAATCTTCCTTTCACAGATCCAGCTTACCATCATCTTGCTCCCATTCAACCTTCCAGTGTTAAGCACAGGTGTGGCTGGAGTCATTTTATGACCTATGGGGCCATGTACCAAGATAGCAGAGCAGAGAAATGGAAAGAGCCTGAGGCTTGATGTCTTCAAGGATCTGTAGCACAGCAAGAGGCCTAGAGGAACCTCCTTCTGTAGCTATTACCTACCTACCTACCTACACACACACACACACACACACACACACACACACACACACACACACACACACCACTAAACACACTTCTATCTTCCCTAGAGCTTTAGGGGTTATGGTTGCCTCTTGCCTTTTTTTTTTTTTAAACAACCCTCTCCACTCTTGCATGTTTTACTATCAGGTGCTGTCAATTCTCCCAGCAAGCTATCTTTAATCAACCTTCTTTTTATCTCTGCTGCCACGCCTGTAGTAAACTCGCTGACACTTGGAATGTGGCAAGTGTCTTTTCCTGGGTTGTCTTCAAGTGCTCTGCTTCCTGCCTGTCACTGCCACACCACCTCAGAAGTGCTTTCTCAAGACAGGTCAGGCCATGACACCCTTCACTCCCTCTCTTAACACCCAAAATGGCTTTGACCTTCAGGGAGCCCCAGGCTCTGTGTGAACCCCATCACTCATTTCTTCTCTCTAAGCTTTTCCCTCTTATTTCTGTGGCTCAGAGCACTGAGCTTCCTCCCCGCCCCCACAACACACATATACAAGCTCTTACCTTTTGCTCAATTCCCTCTGGTCCTTTATGTCTTAGCCTTGGTGGCATAGACATTTGCCTGATCACCATATCTAGAGGAAGTGCTCTGCCTTGCTCTCTTTCCTGGCTTATCCCGCCTTTGGCACTTCTCCTGATACAGAAGGACTGAACTGTTTTGCTCACTTGTGTGTTTTGTGTTCGGGACGTAGCACTGCTGTAAAGATAGAGTCCATCTACTCCTGGGATCTTTTCTCTCTTATGCTTAGTCTATTGCTCGTAGGTAAAGCTCAGAAAATATTTGTGGAATGAATGAATGGGTGAATTAATTTCATGTGGATATGTTATGGTACAATGTGTAAGTTTTGTTTCTATAACATGAATTTTTTCTATTTCAATACCTTTTAGGCTACCACTTTATAATTACATGTGTACAGTATAATTTCTTACTATTTTTAAAACTTTCCAATGTTTTAATCGAGGCTTATTTATATAAGGAGATGATTTGAGTCACAAGTGCACATTAAGATGCAAATCAATACTTTATTCTATGATGTCAAAATACCCTCTTTGCCTGTTTATAATACTTTTTGCATATTATGTTTGCAATAACTAATTTCCAGGTATTATTCTTGTATTTTTCTTTCAATGGGAACATTAGAGAGACATTTTAAGGCTGAAATTAGTAAACACTTCATTGCAAATAACATGTAGATATGTGCCTGGCTAGCACTATGGGTAGGATTGGACAAACTGGATGTTAACCCAGCCTTTGACAGTCTGTAACACCTGTGTGACACAAACAACCTAACTCTTGCTTTCTTAAACTTTCTGAGTTAGTTGTGCTATCAGAAGATGACAAAAAGTTAGAGACGTAGGTTTCAGTGAGCAATATTGTAAAATTGTGTCAAAATGCCTGGAACGCAGGGTGCCCCCTGATCTGGGGTATTAGCATGGGTTTCCTCTGGCTGCCACAGCAGAAGCGCACAGACTCAGTCCCTTAAACAGCAGGGCTTTTTAGTCTTACGGTCTGGAAACAGCAAAGCTGAGGGCAAGGTGCCAGCAGCACATCACAGAGGCCCAGCTGCTCTCTGTCTTCCTGTGGGCATCTTTCTCTGCCCACACCCTAACCTCTTCTTTTTTTGAGGGCACCGGTCATAATGGCTTAGTGCCCACTCTCAGGACCTCAGTTTGACCTAATTACTAATTCAAAAAAATTATTTATTTTGTACATCTATGATGTGTGAGTGTGTACGATGTGTGCATATCCATGTGAGTATGTGGTATGTGTGTGTATCATGTGTGGACATCTGTGTGTGAATGTGCTTGTGTGTGGTGGGTGTCTATGATGTGTGGACATCTCTGTGTGTGTGAGTGTAGGAATATGCTTGTCACAGAGATCACAGGAAAATCTATGGTGCTAGTCCTGAACTTCCAGGTGACTTGAGACAAAGTCTGTTTAGTGCTACTGTTTAGTGCTATGAATGCCAGGCTATCTGGTCCCTGGGCTTCTAGAATTCCTCTTGTCTCTACCTCCATCTCACTACAGAAGTCATGGGATTATAGACACACACTACTCTGCTTGGCCTTTACATGGATTCCTGGGATTTGAATTCATATCCTAGTGTTTGCCCTAAAATGTCATCTCCCCCTTTTTATATTACTCCTTCAAAGACCCTATTTCCAAATACAGTCACATTCCTAGAGACTGAGAGTTAGGTCCTCAGTGTAAGAATCTTGGCGAATACAATTCATACCATAATACTATTAATATTATCTCCTAAAATAAGCCAAATCAGATCATTGAATGTTATATATGTTCTTTCTTTATTTCAACATTAGCGATTTGTGGTACTACACAACTTCCCAATGAGAATTTTGAAAACAGAAATGAATACAAGAGAACCTAGCAAGCAGCGCCAGGAGGCCGCAGGACGAGCATCACTTCTGTGTGCAGCGACTTGTTTCAGCACGAGCTTTCTTTATGCATCGCGCTTTAGCGAATAATTTATCACAGTGTGCCTAAAGCATGCAAGAAGATGGACAAACACAACTGGGAAGTGGACGGTGACCAAGCTGCCCTGGGAGTGCGTGGTGTGCTGAGCTGTGCACTAACACTAGCCTTGGGCAAATCAGGGTTTCTCAACACCTGTGTAGACATTCTGACCCACTCAGTGGAAGTTTAAAATTAAATGTAAAACTTTAAAAGTTACTCTACTTAACTTCTTAAAAGTAAACAGAAAAAAAAAAGAAAAAAAAGAAAATGGAAACACATCTCTTAATCTACCTTAAATAGCAACTGAAACAGGGCTTCAGGGGGCCCAGATTCCACACTGGGAGATCCTGGTCTAGGCAGAAACTTTCCTCAAGTAACAGTAGATAGAATTCTTCATTGCACTGACAGTGTGCAAGGGAGCCCCTGGGCCTGAACCCTGCTATGTGCTAACTGTTTGATGATCAGTACATGCCCAACCTCCATTTGACCTCAGTTTCCCATTCTGTACAGTGGAGAAGATAATGATCATTTCTTTCCCGCATCACAGAACTCTTATGTGGAGGAAGGAAAGTATATTAAAGCAGTTTCGAAACTTCGAGCAACAAATAAATCAATACCATGATCTCAATTGATCGTAACTGAAATGACTTTTATTCCACTTGGTGTTATGATAAGTGTACGCACTGGTACGTGTAGCTTTATAACAATCCCAGAATGTATGCCTGTTATTAGCACCCCATGTAACAGATGAGGAAGCTGGGGTAGAGAGAATATAGGTCACATGTCAGGGCACAGGATCAGGAAGTAAACGAGGTTGGGTTTTGACTCAGGTATTCAAGAATACTAGTGCTGCTCAGCTATTTAAAACAAGGAAATCGTGAAATTTGTAGGCAAATAGATGGAACTGCAAAATATCATCCTGAGTGAGGTAACCCAGACCCAGAAAGACACATACAGTATGTACTCACTTACAAGTGGATGTTAGCCATATAGTACAGGATAACAATACTACAATGCACAGACCCAAAGAAACTAAGTAACAAGGAGGGCGCAAAGGAGGTTGTTTGAATCTCACTCAGATGGGGAAATAGAATAGACAGTGGACGCCGCGGATGAAGAGAAGGAACTGGGTAAGAGATGGTGTGGGGAGGGAAGCAAAGCTGGGGATCAGATGTGAAGAGGGCAGGCGGGAGGTGAGAGGGCAGAGAGAGAGAGAGAGAGAGAGAGAGAGAGAGAGAGAGAGAGAGAGAGAGAGAGAGAGAGAGAGAGAGGCAGAGAGAGAGAGAGAGAGAGAGAGAGAGAGAGAGAGGGAGGGAGAGAGAGAGAGAGAGAGAGAGAGAGAGAGAGAGAGAGAGAGAGGAACCAAGGGGGAGTGTCTCTGAGGCACGCTGGAGACCTGCTGCAGGATAGGCTCTAGCTGAGCTCCCTAGCAGCAGGGGACATATAGACTGAAGTGGGAAGTCTCTAGCCAGGCAGGACTTCTAGTGGAGGGAGGGGAACACTAACCCACCCACAAAACCTTCCACCTTGTCTCATATACCTTGTTGCAACTTTGCTAAGCTAGATCATGTGATAAGAAATGTCTCATGACCTCTAAATGTTATAAAAGTCAGACTTCTCTTTTCCTCTGTTCTTGGGGTTGGCCTGAGAGCCCTCAGGAGGATTTTCTGGGAGATGTTCTCTGAAGCCTTCACTCTCCCACCCTGTCCCCTCCATTTCTGCCCCTCTTCCTCTCTCTTCTCATGGAAGTTCTTCTTTAGGTTTAAAAGGCAGGCTTGTTTTCCTGTTAGGCCCTATCATACTTAGATATCTGTGGATCTTGTACTGTTTGTTTCTAATGCGCTTCCTCACACCTGAAGACCTGCTCATGGCCTCAAGGCCCTCTCGTTATAATAAACATCCTTGAAGGCCATTTTGTTCCAGCTTCTTCTGTGTCCTGACCACTACAGCCTTCTACATCTTCCAGACTTTATTTACAACCTGTTCTTGTTGGTCATTCAAAATTAGGATATCAAAGAGATATTGCTAGCTTGTTGCCATTGCATTCACAACAGTCAGGTACAAGCATTGTAAATGTGGATTAATAGAAGAGGGTGTATTGTGTATTGCACAGTGGAGTATTGCTCAACGTTAAGGAAGAAGGAGGAGGAGGAGGAAAAGAAGAAGAGGAAGATTCAACAAAGTGAATGAACTTTGAAGACATCATGCTGATGGAATAAGCAAGTCATAGGAAGGCAAAAAAAAAAAAAAAAAACCAACAAGATTGCATCCATAGGTGGTATCTGAAATAGTCTGTAGGTGGAATGGTGGTTACCTGAAACTGGAAAGACAGGAGATGGAGAGGTGTTGTTGAACAGGCAATACATTTTAATTAATGAGATAACAAAGATGTGGAAATCTGCTGTGCAAGACTGCACTTAGAGTCAGCAACCATATATTGTACACTTAAAAGTATGTTCATAGGCTTAGTCTCATGTTAAGTGTTTTCTTGTGCCGCAATAAACAGCAGGAAGGGAAACTATGTAAATGTTACGGGCAAATTTTAAAGAATGGTTATAAGAAATCCTATAGTGCTGAATAAAATAACTGATGACCTCAAGTCATACGGACTAATTGAAGGGAAAGTGAAGGAAGGCAAAACCACACAGTGTTCTTGGAAAGACTGCGGAAAGAAGAAAAGGGAGATGACTCTTATTTAAAAACTTGGCTTCAGGTATCTGCACAAGGAAGTACTAGTCTACTTTAAAGTAGGTTAATATTTTTTGCCATGGGAAGGGGAACCACAATATCCTAATACAAAACGAGCGTGCCTTAAGCCATTAGAGACAGCCCAAGTCTAACTTTGCCATTATGTAAAGAGATAGGCACGAATGAGAGAGGGAACACATGAGTGGATGTCCAAAACGTTACCACTCAACTCACAGGATTGCAAATGGGTTTTGTTCTGTCCAACTTTATGTATAGCTTTTAATCTTTCTTCAAAAATCAAAGACTGTCTTGCTAACAAAATGTGTTTACATACAGACACTCACCATTTCATTTATCTCTGCAGTTGATGGACATTAAATTGTTCCCACTTTTTTGGCAATTGTGAATAATAGCCACTCTGAACATAGCTACTAGGAACATTTGAGTCCAAGTCTTTGTGTGAGCATATGTTTTCAATTCTCCTGGACACATATACCTAGGAACAGAGTCTCTGGGTCATATAATGACTCCGTGTTTAACATCGTGAAGAAGTGCCAAAATGTTTTCCGAAGCAGACACAGCATTTTACACGCTCTCCAGCAATGCAGGAGGCTTCCAGTTCCTCTCCAGGCTTGCCAGTGCGTGTTGCTTTCTGTCCTTTTGGTTGCAGACACTCGGCTTGGATTCAGCGTGGCTTTCGTTTGCATTTCCTTGGTGAGTGGTGATGATGATGGGTGTGTTTTTGTGTGTTTGTTGACAATTTGTACATATTCTTTGGGAAAATCCCTTGCACATTTGTAGTGAGCGTTATTGTCTTGATGGTGTTAAGCTGTAAGAACCGTTTACATATTCTAGATGCAAAACTTCTTGTCAGGTTGAGGATTTACAGATATTTTTTTCTCTGTGTAAGTTCTTTCTTTCTTTCTTTCTTTATTTTTGGTGTTCTTTTGAAGATTTTTTTTTTTACTTGAAAGAAATGTACTCTACATGTTTCTTTCACTGCTTATGTTTTTGGTGATGTAGATAACTGACCATTCCTTTATCCAATACCAAAATGTTCTCCCATATTTTCTTCTAAAAATGTTAGCATTTCGGCTCTTTTATTTAGGTGTGTGGTTTATTTTGAGTCAAATTTTATGTCTAGTATGAAGTCACATATTCAATTTCATATTTTTGTCTATGAAGAGCTCTACTTGTTTCTATACTATTTGTTGAACAAAAAACCCTACTTTGCCTTATTGAATTGTCTTGGCACTTTTATTGTAATGGTTAAATTGTATGTGTTGATGACTATATAATATTGACTATCTGAAATGAATATATATAATATATAATGACTATACATAATATATAATGAGTAATATATATATATACATATACATATACATATATGAGAGAGAGAATGAGAGAGAGACGAGACGAAACGGAGACAGAGAGAACACCTATAATTACTTGACTTTAAATAAAGGCAATTATTCTAGATAATGTAAATGGTTCCTGTATAATCAAGAGAAGACTTTCAGAACAAAACCAAAGGTCTTCTGGACTCAAAGACATTCTGTCTCAACACTGTAATGCAATAATCTTGGGTATGTTCTACCTGTTGACCTGCCCAATGGTTGTCAGACTGAATTCCTCCAAATGGCAAGAGCTATCAAGACCGCCACATTCACTGCAGCATTAATAACAACAGAAAAAATAAGGAATCAAGAAAAGGACACTCATATAAGGAAAATGTGTTGTATATTCATACAGTAGACTATCACCCAACCAGAAGAGCCAATGCTGCCATAATTAGCAAGTGGGGGAGCATAAAGGACATTATTTGACGTGAAATAAGCTGGGCAAAGAAAGACAAATGTTGCATATTCTCATGTGTTGAACCTAAACATGTTGATACTATAAAGTAGACAGGAAAACAGTGATCACCAGAGACTGGAGAGTGACTAATGGAAGCAAAATACGATTGGAAGTTCTAGTGCTCCACAGCACAGAAGGACAACTACAGCTAACAACTTCTAACACATTTCCTAGTGTCCAGAGGAAAGAGTGTATATATCTCCAATACAAGGAAATGATAAATGTTTGCAGTGAAAACATAACAATTGTCTTGACTTGGTGGTTGTCCATCATTACATATGCTAAATTACAGCCATGTTCCAGGAATATGCACTTACATGCCAAGTAGGCATAATGAACACTGAGTTTCTTTGCCAGTTTCCTAATTTTAGAAGAAAGCTTTTTATCCTTTACAAATCCTTTCACTAATTTATCTTCACGTGCACGAGTCTTTGGCCTACACATAGGTCTCATGTATGTGCCTGGTGCCCATGGAGGTCAGAACAGGCCATTACATTCCCTGGAACCGGAGTTACAGATGGTTGGGAGTCACCATGTGGGTGTAGAGATTTGAATCTGGGATCTTTGCAAGAACATCCAGTGCTTTTAGCTATTGAACCATCTGTCCAGCCTCAATAAATTTACCCTTTAACTTAACAAATGACCCAGCTGGGTTTTTTTTGTAAATTCCCTTTATAGGGTTGAAATTTTTCTATTCTAGTTCTTATTTAGTGAGCTTTAAAACCATAATGGAGGTATTGTGTCAAATGCTCTTTGCTAGCTTGTTCAAATAGTCATGCAGATTTTGTCCTTATTTTATTGATTTAGAATATAGCTTAGATTGACTTTTTTATGTTGAGCTACCCTAAAAATTTTAGAACAAATATCATTTTATTATGATATAGAATTCATTTTAGATATTGGCACACTCACAGAATAAAATTTAGTGTATTAAAAGCAGTTAACAATAAAAAATAACTAAAATAATCAATCAAGTAAAAGAAAAACAGGGTAAAAATCCTTCTGACAACTTTATAATTTGAAGATTTTTTGTGCCTTTTCAAGACTATTGTCTCTAGAACAATATAGTTTATGTGAATTGACCAAAGGAAAAAAATCAAAACTGACTGTAATTCTGATGAATTAGACTTCACTAGACATATAGAATTACATATAGAATTCAATATGTCATATGTCATATGTCGTAATTTCAAATATTACGTACATCCCATTTCTCTTCAACATCTCTACCTCCATCTGTAGAGTTGAAGGCTGTGAGTGTTGGCACAACATGTGTGGGCAAAGCATATGATGTAGATTACCCTCAACACATGGCATACCCAACAACAAACAGGCACGATTAAGAACACCCCAGCATTATGTGTGTCTAGTTTAGTTTATTTTTGTAACATATTTATTTTTATTTATGTGTGTGTTTGGGTGGGTGCGTGGGTGCTCTCAGAGACCAGGAGAAGGCATTAGCTCCTGTGGAGCTGGAGTGACACACATGAACGAGGGACTGACCTTGGGTCCTCTACAAGCACTGCTCACGACTGAGGCACATTCCCATCCCTTTAACTTACAGCCTGTGCGCTCGGAGCTCCCCTCAGTCATTCAACTCCTTAGCCTTACCCTAGCTCCAGCGCCACAGCATCAGATGCTTATTTTCCCTTGGAATTCACAGTTGCTAATTAGTCTTCACAACTGTTTCTAGTGTGTGTCTGTGATCTTGAGCCTGTTTGTAAGGAGGTCACTGAATGTAAGTCACTGAATGTGGAATAGCTACTGACTACGCAAAGAAGTGGGGTGGGGGTATTAAAGATCCTCGAAATATCAGAAACTTCAAGGTGACATAACAGTCCTGACATAGCACCCTTCAGAGATTATAGATTCTTGGCACTTCCATGTTCCTCATGCTCCGTCCTCTTAGCATCAGTAGAGGATTCAGGGCTGGAAGCTCTTTCTTACCTCAGTCTACATGTTTTCCTTGTTCTCTCATCAGTGGAGATGAAGAGCGTCTGATCTCTTTTATGGTCTTGTGTAATTTAATCTATACATCCGCAAACACTATTGCTCAAAAATTAGTAGACAGTTTCAATCTGGCACGAAGGAAAGAGCCTTCTGTCTTACCCCAGTTATTACCAATAGCTGTGTAATTAGGCTTTGATTTATGTTTTTGTTTCTGGTGGTTTTTATTTTCCAAGTGGACTTTCAGTTTTATGGCTAACCCTTCTTAAGTATTCTCAGGATGTGTGACATTCCACAGTGTTACATGTTTAATAGCCTGTTCCACAAATGGATCAATGACCATGATAAGACAAGGAAATGTGACTGGGAGTTGGAAACTTAGCACTATCATTGTGGCAGTATGGATGGAGCATTGGCAATGGCCTTACAGTCCACTCAGGTGAGCATCTATTGACCCTGTCTGTATTCCATACAAATGGAAAGTATCTAAGAGAGAAAACTGACATGAAATGAAGCAGCCATATCTTATTAGGAGACATTCCAGCTGTCTTTGTTAGGTTTCTGCTGCTGTGATAAACACCATGACAAAAAAAAAAAAAGCAACTTGGGAAAGAAAGGGTTTGTTTCAGCTTACAAGTCTCAGGTCACAGTCCATCACTTAGGGAAGTCAGGGCAGGAACCTGGAGGCAGGAACTGAAGCAGAGGCCATGAAGGAATGCTGCCTACCCATAGTTAGCTCAGCTTGCTTTCTTATACAAAACAGGACCACCTGCTCAAGGGTGGCACCATCAGCAGTGAGCTGGACGTTCGCCCATCACTCAGGACTTCCCAGGACCCTTGGCCAAAGATGGAAAAGAAGGGTTTTTGCAAGCATTATCTTGTAGTTTCTACCCATTTGTCTCTGAGTTGTGAACCAGAAGGCAAACATGAAGAATTTAAAAACAGGCGTGTGATTTCTCCGGAGGAAGTTGCATAAGGATTAAGACACAGAGCTAAGCATTGTCCTCCCTGTGGATTTAGGGGCTCACATGTAGGCAGGAGAGTGAAGCAGCACGGAGTGAGCTGGCTGCCTCTGTTCTGGGTTATAGTTCCTCACTCCCTCAACTTAGGCTTCTCAGTTTACTTCCCCGTGTCCTTCCATGCAGTCGACATTCCTAAGCTTTCTTCCTTAGTCCACATTGGACTTAAAGACATCCCTTCACCTCTGTGAACAATCATAGAGCTAATTAGGGTTGTTTTCTGGAAATTTTACAACTAAAGAAGAAAGCTTAGGTGTCAGAATAGGTACTCCAATTTCTATTGTCAATTCAGTTTCTTTTCCTATAGGAAGTGGCATTCAATATATACCCATGTATTTATTTATTTATTTAATCACTTTACATCCTGATCCCAGCCCCCTCCCTCCTCTCCTCCCAGTCCCACACACCTGCTCCTTTTTCCATTCCCTCCTCTCCTTCCTCCCAGAGAAAGGGATCCCTCCCCCACAAAATTGGTACCGATCCACTCTCAAGTGGCTTCAGGGCTAAACACATCCTCTCCCACTGGGGAGTGACAAAGCAGACCAGCTAAGGGAAAGTGACCCAGAGGTAGGTAGCAGATTCAGAGACAGCCCCTACTCCTATTGTTAGGAGACCCACATGATGACCAAGCTGCCCATCAGCTACATAGCGATGGGGGACATCTAGGTTCTGTCCATGCAAGCTCTTTGGTTGGTGGTTCTCTGTGAGTCTCTGTGGGCCCAGGTTAGAGTACTCTGTAGGTCTTCTTGTGGTGTCCTTGCCCTCTCTGGCTCCCTCTAGCCTTCCTCCCACTCTTCCATAGCATTCCCCAACCTCCGCCAGGCCCATTGCTTGGCCTTGGGTCTATTTCCATCTATTTCCATCAGTAGCCAGACAAAGCCTCTCAGAAGACAGTTCTGCTAAACTCTGGTCTGCAATCATAGTAAAGTATCATTAATAGTGACAGTGGTCTGCCTTCTCCCATGGCTTACTTCTCAAGCTGGGCCAGTCACTGGTTTACCATTCTCTCAATTTCTGTTCCATCTTTGCCCCCACGCTTCCTGTAGCCTAGATATATTTTGGGTCAAAGGCTTTGTGTGTGGGTTGGTGTCTCCCTCCCTCTTCTGGGAGTCCCACTTGGCTAAAGGAGATGCTGACTTTATGTTCCTCAGCACCTGCTGCATGGCGTCTCAGCTAGGGTCACCTCCATTGACTCCCAGGAGCCTCTCCTCTCTCAGAGATGCCCTCTCCTGGATTTCTGCTCTCTCTCTCCCAGTTCTTTTCACCCACCCTCCTCCTCTATCTGCCTACCTGATCCTCATCACCCTTCTCCCACCTAGTTTCCTCCTTCTATCTACTTTGGATGTTTATTGTATTTCCTGTTCTGAGTGAGATTCAAGCATCTTCCCTTGGGCTCTCCTTGGCTTTTGGGTGGGGGTGGGGGTCTGTGGATTGTAGTATGGTTATCCTGTACTGTATGGTTAATATTTGCTTATAAGTGAATACATACCAAGTGTGAGTTTCTGGGTCTGGGTTACCTCGCTCAGGATGAGCTTTTCTAGTTCCATCCATTTGCCAGCAAATTTCACAAATTCTTGTTTTTAATACCTGAGTACTATTCCAGTATGCAAATGCACCACATTTTCTTTATCCATTCTTCAGTTGAGGGACATCTAGGTTGTTTCCTGAGCCTATCACAAATAAGGCTACAATGAACATAGATGAGCAAGTGCCTTTGTGATATGGTAGAGCATCTTTCAGGTATATGCTCAGAAGTGATATAGCTGGGTCTTGAGGTAGAACTAGTCCCAATATTCCCAATATTGTCAATCAATCTGAGAAGCCTTCAGATTGATATCCACAGTGGCAGTACAAGTGTGCATTGTGCCAGCGATGGAGGAATGTTCACCATTCTCCACAGCCTCACCAGCATGTACTGTCATTTGAGTTTTTGGTCTTAGCCATTCTGATAGATGTGGAATCTTAGTGTCATTTTAATTTACATTTCCCTGATGACTAATGACATTGAGCATTTCTGTAAGTGCTTCTGGGCCATTTGAGATTCCTCTGTTGAGAGTTCTCTGTTTAGCAATGTAATGCACCATATAAACAAACAGAAAGAAAAAACACACAATCATCTCACTAGATGCTGAAAAAGCCTTCGACAAAATCCAACAGGGATACAAGGCACAGACTTAAACACAATAAAGACAATATCCAGCAAGCCAATAGCCAACATCAAATTAAATGGAGAGAAACTTAAAGCATTTCTACTAAAATCAGGACAAGACAAGAATGCCTGCTCTTTCTGTATCTATTCAACGAAATACTTGAAGTTCTAACTAGAGTAATAGACAACTAAAGGAGAGATCAAAGGGATACAGAATTGAAATGAAGAAGCCAAAATATCTCTATTCACAAAAGACATAATAGTATACATAAGTGACCCCAAAAATTCCACTGGGGAACTCCTACAGTTGATAGACACCTTCAGCAAAGTAGCTGGATACAAAATTAACTAAAAAGAAAAAGAAAAGTAGTTCTCCTGTATACAAATGACAAATGAGCTGAGAAAGAAATTATGGAAACAACACCCTTTACAATAACCACAAATAATATAAAGTGTCTTGGTGTAGCTCTAACCAAGTAAGGGAAAGACTTGTTTGATAAAAACTTCAAATCTCTGAAGAAAGAAATTGAAGAAAATATCAGAAGATCTCCCATGCTCATGGATCAGTAGGATTAATATAGTAAAAGTGGCTATTTTATCAAAAGCAATCTACAGATTCAATGCAATTCCCATCAGAATATCAATGCAATTCTTCACAGACCTTGAAAGAACAATTCTCAACTTCATATGGAAAACCAAAAAACCCAGAATAGCTAAAACAGCCATATACAACGAAAACTTCTAGAGATATCTCCATCCCCGATTTTAAGCTGTGCTACAGAGCAACAGTAATAAAAACTGCAGAGTACTGGCATAAAAACAGACTGGTTGATCAATGTAATTGAATTGAAGACCCAAAAAATACACCCACACACCTACAAATACTTCGTTTTTGACAAATAAGCCAAAACCATACAATGGAAAAAATAACATCCTCAACAAATGGTGCTGGTCTAACTGGATGTCTACATGTAGAGAAATGCAAATAGATCCATATCTACCATCCTGAACAAAACTCAAGTCCAAGTGGATCAAAGAACCCAACATAAAACCAGATAGACTAAATCTATTAGAAGAAAAAGTGGAGAGGAGCCTTGAACTCATTGGCACAGGAGACAACTTCCTAAACAGAACACCCAGAAGCTCAGGATCTAAGATCAATAATTAATAAATGGGATCTCATGAAACTGAAAAGTTTAATCAAGACACAAGACACTGTCAATGGAACAAAACGGCAGGCTACAGATTGGGAAAAGATCTTCACCAAGCTCACATCTAACAGAGGGCTAATAT
This sequence comes from Acomys minous, assembly GCF_964271855.1. Taxonomy (NCBI): domain Eukaryota; kingdom Metazoa; phylum Chordata; class Mammalia; order Rodentia; family Muridae; genus Acomys; species Acomys minous. Next base: position 111,627,382 of record NC_140489.1, read on the forward strand.
CCAAAATATATTTTTGGTTGTGAGTCTAGCCTTTAACTGCTGAGCCATCTCTCCAGCCCAATATCCAAAACACATAAGAAATTAAACACCAACAAATCAAATAACACAATCTTTATATATTTTTAACAGAAATGAGTGCAGGTGGGATGAAACTATGAGTTTATACAGCTAATGAGTTGAACAGGAACCAGAGCTTCTGACACGGTATTTCTCTTTTGTTAATGGCACTACTGGCTTGTAGATGAGTGTCACTATATGTTAAAGGCTTCACCCCCAGACTTGCACTATTGAAAGAAGGTGAAAGGAGGCAGGACCTATGGGAGGTCTTTAGGTCATTGGAGGGATGCCCAAAGGTGATTGTGAATCCTTCTGTTTGTTACATTTCTTGTTGTTATGAGGAAACACCCAATAAATTCAACTTAAAGAAGACAGGGATTATATTGAGTCAAGCAGTGCATCATGGTGGTGAAGGCACAGGAGCATTAGGTGACTGATGACACTACTTCTGTAGTCAGAGAAAGAGAGAGAGAAAATAGATGTGTTAGCTTGCTTTTTCCCAACCAGCAAAATGGTGTCACCTAACTCAACCTGGATCTTGCCACCTGGGTTAAACCTGTTTGGAGACAATCTAGTGAACATATCCAGAGGTTTATCTCTTCAGTGGTCCTAAATCTTGTCAATTTCACAATTGACATGAACCATTTTAAACCCCAATCTTCTTATATTTGTTTCTGCACATAAGGTAAGTGGTTTCCGTCTGCCACACATTGTCACCATGGTGTACAGCTTTGCCAAAGACCTAAAGCAATGGCACCAAATAAATGATCATGGACTGGAAATTTGAAATTATTAGTTTAGAAAAAAAGATTTTTTCTGAATTAATTACCTCAGGCATTTTGTTATAGTGACAGAAAGTTGACTGCAATGAAGGAAAAGCTTTTTTCCTATTTGTTTTCTAATCTGAATTCCTTTCCTTGGCCATCTGGGTTCATCACCATTGAAATGAAGACTGGGGGACAGACAGAGATGTCATCTACCTTGCTGGTTTATGCTTTGATTTTCCTTTAAGACTGGGTGAAGGAGTCTCCTTTTAAAGGAGTTGTTTCCTTACTGAAACTCCAGTCGGGTTTCTTACCAGGACTACAGACTCTGACTTTGACTAGCTATTCTTCTCATAGTCTTGACAAGGTTTTCCTCACAGCCATCCTATGAGGAAGATACTGTGGTTGCTAAGCTCCCAGAGAACCCTGGATCCAGAGACCCTGTTGTCAAGCACTTGCCCCCGTCTCACACTGTGTTCACAATTGCCACTCCCTCAGCCTTGAGGTATCAGTTCTAGAAGAGATGGTACAGAAGCTCTGAGGCACTGAGATAACTAGTGTTTGACTGAACTGCAAGATTTCAGATATATTGACTTTTTCTTTGACGTAAATCAAGAAGCAGATGCAGATATTTTTGAGTTTGGGTATAGCGCAAAATTGGCTCAGTTTTGAAGAAAGATGATCCATATGATGAGCTCAGGAGCCAGTGGATTGGGTTGTGCTTGATCAGGTGGAAATCATAAAACCAAAACAGCCTATATTACAAATGAGATTTGCTTATGACTATGTATTGAGTAGATACATAAAATAGCAACCATCATTCAATGTTAAGGTCTACGGAAGGCACTATATATACATTGGTAATACAAAATCCCTGTCCTTAAATCAATATGATTAGAAAATTTTGACCAAAGTAAAATTATATGATATACCCAGAAGTATCAAACCCTTTATCCAGAAAAGCCCAGCACCCTGAAGAGGCAGAGGTTCGATACAGGAGGAGAGGTCATGACGACTGTTTTTGAATGGGAAACTGTAGAAAGCTCACTGGAAAAGAGAATTTGAGTCGAACCCTCTAGGATAGAAATGAACAGACAACACGTACGTATTAAGGGAGGGCGTTCTGGATTTCAGTCCCAGTAAAAGGGAATATCCTGAGCACAAAGGCACACGTTTGCTAAGTAGTAAAACACCGCGTGTGCCAGATGTCCTAAAGCAAGTTATGAATCTTCTCTTTCTCACTTCCCTCAACTACGTGAAGCCTGGGTGTCAATCGTGATCTATCTCTTGAGATGGGTGAAAACTTATGATAGTGCATGTCCCACCCCACCCCACCCTGTGCCACTCCACCACAGTCCTACAGCTGATGAAGATTCAGGGCTCTCTCCCATAGGGACTTTCAAGAGGTTCTGTCCCCAAGTTTCTGCAGCCCAGGCCCCAGTGCCACTCCGCCTCTGCCTCTTGTAACTTCACCTGACATGAAAACCTAGCCCTTTCCTAAACGTCACAGAAAACCATGTCCCGTGCAAGCAGGAGTACTGGAGCATTGGACACAAAGGGAGACTGGAGGGAGGGCAGGCAGCCTGCACAGCAGTAACAAGGCCAACACGCCAAATGGGGCAGGTCTGGGAGGTTAGTTGTTCTTTCTAGCTGGGCTAGCCTTCAACATGCTGCCTCCTTTCTTCCCCCCTTTTCCTTCTAGTTGCAAAAGAAAATAGTAACCATGTTTTCTCCTGCCCTTTTCTCCTCCAACATCACAAAAATCCCAACTACCCCAGGAATATCTCTCAAAGTATGCTCTGGGACAAACATAGTGGCATTGCTAAACACTGCTATGGAGCCAGACTGAGGAAAACACTAGTTTCTCATCTATCTGTGTTTAAGTGGAAGGCAATTACATTAGCTTTGTTAGGTTATTGGAAAGGCTACATAAAAGGGTACTTGGCTAGCTTGAGCAGCATCCCTGGCATAAACTGAATGTTAAATAAACAGGAGCGATGATGGCGCAATTACTGTGGTGATGACAGTGTCTGACAACTCACTTCGCTACAGTTTGAAGTCTGGTGACTTTGGGACCTCATTTAGAGATGAAAGCCTAGGAGAGTTCTTTACCAGTGAGCAACATGAAACAAACAAACCCTTAGATGCTTGGGGTGGGACAACAGGGCACACAGAAGAGTGAGGGACACAAAGCTATGCAACCAAATTTAACCTAATTAGGATGCAGATCTCAGCATAACCCCGACAGTGAATGGCACTTGTGACCTGCCTCCCAGCACACAGTATGAAGCTGCAGAATGCCACAGACAGCACAGATGGATTCTGGTTAAAGACGAGGCTGTAGACACATTAGTCCTCTCTCTGCCACCCTCAAAAATCTCAAAAGGAACCCAAAACATAAAATATATTTATTTTAGTTGCCAGCAAAATAAGGACATGGCTACAAACTTTAGTCACAGATCATGTTGCAAACTTGGCAACCGTTGTGAAATATGGACTAAAATAAGGAAAATCATGAAGAAGCAGCAACATACTCTCAGATCTTTGCTAAGATGGACACTTTCCCCCGACCAGGCGTGATTGTCCAATGATACAATTGATGTGAGATCCAGAACATAGACGGTCATAGTGGAAAAAGACTCTCCTGGTAGGAACCCTGCTTCACAACCCAAAGGAACCCAGGTAGAGAAGAGGAACCCGGTGATGTGCACTGTAACAACTGTTTATCCAGAGACATCAGAGGTGAAGACAGATAAAGAGGGAAAACATCCATCTTTTTCCAAATTACCAACCTTTTCTTTTTACATATGTATGGTGTCTCTGTGTGTGTGTGTGTGTGTACGCGTGTGTGTGTGTGTGTGTGTGTGTGTGTGTGTGTGTGTGTGTGAGAGAGAGAGAGAGAGAGAGAGAGAGAGAGAGAGAGAGAGAGAGACAGACAGACAGACAGACAGACAGACAGACAGAGACAGACAGACACACACACACACACACACACAGAGAGAGAGAGAGAGAGAGAGAGAGAGAGAGACAGAGAGAGACAGAGAGAGAGAGAGACAGAGACAGAGAGAGAGAGAGAGAGAGAGAGAGAGAGAGAGAGAGAGAGAGAGAGAAGGGGGGGCACATTGTGTGTGAAAGCATGTATGCACATGTGGAATCCAGACGTTGAAGTTTGATATCTTCCTTGATCCTTCTATACTTTCTATACTGAAGCAGAATCTTCCATTCAAAACTGTGACACATCAGTTTGGCTATTCGAGCTTGCCAGCTTGCTCTCAGAATTCCCCATCTGCCTTCTAAGTGCTGGGATTACAAGAAGACCATCATGCACGCACACCTCCGTGCTCAGGATCTGAACTCTGGTCCCCATAGTTATGTGGCGAATGCTTTGATCTCTGAGTCTTCCCCTCAGATGTGCAGTTACTGATCTCTTTATTACTGAACAGGGATGGAAGTTGATAGTTCCTGATGAGGAAAAATAATGAAGTTGATGGGAAGTTGTGGATATTAATACACTATGAGCTATGTAGCCCATGCTGGCTTTGAACTTGTGAACCTCCAGCCTTTACCCAACTTCTGGGATTATAGCCATATTCCAAGGCACATAGCCACAGACTACTTTTCAATGAAAAAAATTGTATAATTACAAGGAAACAGCCCATAGACTTGCTTTAAAATGAGAAAGAAAAATAAGTGAATATAAGACAAAGAAAAATAAATTAAGAGAAATTATCCAAGGAAACAGAGAAAGAGTCCATATAAAGAATTCTTTATTGCCTCAAAGGAATCATATGCAGGAGATAACTGCAAAAGACAAATACTGCACAGAAGAAATCCACACACTATAAACAGCAAGAAAAAACTAACTTGGATGAAGATGCATCTCAGTGGTAGAGCCCTCATCTAGCATGCCTGATGCTCTGGGTTCAATCTCCAGCACCAAAACTAAACAAAACTAAAACAAAACAAAACAAACACACTGTAAAATCCCTAACTTAAAATAGGCATCCATTCATTCAGTCACACCCCTTAGATGCTGATGACCTGATCGGCAGTGCTAATTGGACAACATCTGTTCCTTCATATAGGTCAGGTAGGAAGGAGGAAGTAGACAGTGAAAAAATGTAGATTAAAATTTGATAGACTAATAGAAAGCATAAAACAGGATGACACACGAGTGTAAAATGGTTTTGGGTAGCAAGGAAGATTCTGTCTGGTCATATGACCCATATTATTACATGAATGGTTAAGGTCCACAATTATTGTGGGGAGGAAATCTTTGACTTTGATTGACTTTATGAAGATTTGGAAGTAATATACATTCAGTAAAAATCATATCTTGAACTTTGACCTTTGCATGGACATTCCCCATGTTGGCAGGGCTGGCTAACAACATACAGCTCTAAGTCACACTTAAGTCCCCAGGACGGGGACAACTCACAGTCCGCTGTGCTACGTTTCTAAGCTCTGCTGTTTGACAGCTAAGAGTACAAAATGTGACGAAAACATACAAAGTTAAGGAGTATCTGTATAACAATAGTAACTATAACAGATTATTTTAAAAGACGAACATGGTAGGTAAACAATATAGAATAAATATATAATTGTGGCTCACATAAAAAAGCAAAGACAGAAAATTAATTGAAGATACAAGGAAAATCTGTTCCTAAATAAACACTTAACGTTTTACATGAAAAGAGTGATGCCCTCTGCAATTCTGACATTTGAATGATCAACACTAACGCATAAGATCAGCCTGTGTAACCAGTCCTCTGGGACAGTCTTGTGGCTTGGCTTGTGCTACATCACAATTTGTGCTAGCTCACACAGTGGAAACAATGTGTCAGTTCTGAGACTAAGCCTGAAGAAGGCACGTACAGCATCCTCCTGCATCTGCTCCCACACTGGGAGCAAATATGAGAATGCTACAGGGTCAGGGAGAAGGCAGGGCGTGGGTACCTCCACTGCCATCAAGACATAAGTAATTGGCACACATTCAGGAGAAGTGACTGTGGGCCAGTCAGCCTCCAGCTGCTCCACACTGCGACCCATTCAGGCAGGATCAGCCAAGCCACACAGACCCATCCACAGTGGCAAGTGAATACGTAGGAAATGGATCATTAGGCAACAAAAGCAACGGTCGTCTGTTCTTTCAAAAATCTTTTTGCTACCTTTAAAAAGATAATTTTAAAAATAATGTCTTTTATAATGAAATATTTACTTGAATTTCAACACAGATTAGCATTATCTCCTGGCATCTGGACAGAATTGGCTCCAGGACCTACAGATATAAAAATCTGGTAATGTTATGGTCTCCCATATAAGTGATGTAATATTTACATATAACCTAGGCAATCCTATTTAGGTCGATTATAATAGTTACTATATTATAAAATAATTATGTGGTATTATTTGGGGACTAAGCACAAGAGAAAATTCTGTGCATGTTTGTATAAGCGCAGGTGGTTTTTTTGTTTGTTTGTTTTGGGTTTTTGTTTTGTTTTGTTTTTTTGTTTTTAGCTATTCTCAATTTATGGAATGCTGAGTCCACATAGGATCTGGAGTTCCAACTGTACCTTTTAGTTTCTTTTTCTTCTGTTAAGTTAAAGTGGGATTACATTTCATCATTTTATGTAAACAGCACTGAACATTTTATTAATACTTTTAAGAACTGGGTGCATTTCAGGCAATTCTAACCACTTTGTATTTTAGCTATACTGCTGCCTAAAGAGACACCAATAGCTGGCCCTTCCTAATGGTAAAGCTTTGTATAATTTTTGCACTGTTCTTCATTGTGCTATATATTGCTTACATTTACTGTAATGGGCATGCTTTGATGTTATTGGGAGAAAAAAAACAGTAGAATCTTTTGACAGGGAGCTGGGGAAAACTCAGCAAAGTGTGGGGACATATTGAAAGGATGAAAATAGAATCTCAACTGATCTTTCTGTTGGAGAACGAACGTTCATTGGAAGCTGCTGAAATGAAGGATCTTTAGATCACTAAGAAATACAGAATCAGTGCCAATAAACCGAGCCGATTCTTGCACTGTGCTTATGGGAAACGCCAACCATAGAAGAAGCAGAGAGAAGGTTAAAGGGAGCCTTATGTACTACTCTGCATTTGAGTTTAAAATGACTTCAAAGCAGAAAAAGAAAATGGACGACACTAACTTGTATAATTATAAGCTAAAATTTGATCTTGCTTATCTATCTTTGAAAAGTAAAACCTATTATTCTTTGTGGATGAAACAAGGGACAGTTTTAAATAACCTCGAATTCAAATGTGTTATTTTAAAAACAGTTGCTAGGCACATGCTGGGTTTTTAGCTTTTGCTTTTTGAGAGAGCAGTGAGAACTGGACCAGGGCTTCACATCTGCTGGGCAAATGCTTTATGCTCAACTGTCTTCTCAGATCCTGTTTTATTTATAGGTTTTAGAATTTATATTTTATAAAATAACATCTTCTTAGGATTTAGGGTATCAACAAGCAGATTTATTGATATAAATGTTCAGTTTCTTTACCATTCTTCTATTGTTTTCAGCTAATATTTGACCTGTCGAGGACCCAATTAGTTTTATGTTGTCCAAATAGAACTTTGTATATTTCATCCACCTTTAAAATAATTATAAGCGCGCTTCCAGCTTAAAGTTAAGATTCTGTTTAATCAGAGCAACAGTTAGCAATATAACAACATGATGTGCCCCCACATTAGCAAACAATGATGAGCACACAATAGAAACTAAAAATTGCGGGAGTTTGAGTTTGGGACGCACTAAGGGAGCCACTGGTCCTGGCTGCAAAGGCGGTGTCTTAAGATGAGTGACAACTCTGGTTTTCATCAGTTTCATACCATTACCCATGATATCCATACACTAATGCCAAAACATGCTGGAAACATATAAACAAACAGCCCTGACACATTCCAAATGCTTCACGAAGCAGCTATTTTTAGGAAGAGAATCATTTCATTCCAGATGCATTTATAAAGGAAATCCCCTGGTGGATTCTGACCCAACTAGAAAGAAGACAACATGTAAACCTTAGAAATGTGGACCTGATGAAATAAAATTCCTGTTCTTTCATTTAGAACAAGCACTTGCTTCTTTCTTATTAAAACAAACAAACAAACACAGCAGTAATTCACACCGGGAGTGTTGTGTTTGTTTACAGAAGTTGCATCCGAGACTTCTAAAATACTACCTTCCAGTCAAATGTCAGGAATGTTAACGAGCACAAGGAATGGGAGTGGACAGAGGCAACCACGGGGCAGGCCATCCCTCCCAGGGCAGAGGCAACCACGGGGCAGGCCATCCCTCCCAGCTCCCTGTGCAAACAGCCCTGTGTCTCACATTCCGCAGAGGCTACACGGGGGTGTACTTTGAACAGAGGAGATAATAAATGATGAGGCATGCTGCAAAGAAGATAGGCAGAGTTTTGCAAAAATGTTCCCTGAACAAACACATTCTTCTTCAAAACTGCCTTAAAAAAAAAAAAAAACCAAACCCTGGGTTTAAATTATCTGGTTTAATGTGTATTTCAGTTAGACTCCAGCATTTCCTGTTTTGTTCATTCTTTGAATTAGTTTGCCATCTCTGTTAAGATGGCTTCTGAAAAAAAAATTACAAAATCCAGGCATATTTTTAAAGTACGCAGACAAGTTTTTCCATTCTAAACTCTCTCCTATCAAGTTGCGAGCCCACTAGTGCAGGTGTGGAACGGGGCGGCTCAGACACTGAACAAAGGAGCTCTTAGCCCTCCGCACTCTCATAGCTTACCATATTTATTGTGGTGCAGGAAATTTAAAGTAGGTTAAGTTTGACATTTAATAACCCTTTAGTCCTTTTAGTCTGTAAGTTTCATCAAAACCATCTCTTCTTCTGAGCCGTGTCATCCTAAGTTCAACAGAGAGGACTGAGCAGTCACACCAACGGTACACCCTGTCTGTCCTGTCCATCAATGCCACGATTGCCTTAGAGGCTTCCAGGGTCATTTTATAACCCCATAGATCACAGTTCAGCCCATTTAAAATAAACACCAGTTAATAATATTAAATTATACAAATCAATAATTAAGTCAGCTTCCCTAGGAGTGAAAGCAAAGATAGCAAAAAGCAAAGATAGCAAAATGTTAGATTTTCAAGAAAAACCCCTGAACATGAATGCATATGTTACTGTGTATTTGTGTTAAAGACAAACAAAACTCTCCAATTTATTAACAGTTGTTAAAATTGAAAAAGGAACATTGTGAGATTGGGGCTAGCCTGGGCATAATATTGTGTGTGTGTGTGTGTGTGTGTGTGTGTGTGTGTGTGTGTGTGTGTGTGTGTATGATAGATAGATAGATAGATAGATAGATAGATAGATAGATAGATAGATGACAGATGATGACAAAGGTTTCTATTGCCAATACAGTTTTCCATATACTCATTAGAAAATCTTTAGTGAAAAGCCTGAGCTCAGAATCTGGGATATAGCCATGAGCCAGTCTTTTCTTCATTCTTTCTCCCCAGTATCCAATGTTTTTATTTTTTATTTTTTATTTTTATGATCTGATATTTATTCACACATCATTGCAAGCAGGCTATGGATTAGACAAGTAGCAAGGCCAATGCTAACCCTGATACATCTTTTTACTTTCCCTGATAAAGATGTGGTTGGGCAGTGTTGTTTGTCTTTCGGCCAGAGGACTTTATAGCCATCATGGTGAGGGAGAGATAGTCCTGCCTCCGTGGACAGTGTCGCCATCTGCCCTGAAAATAGTCAGAGAGAAGAGGAGGCAGAGAGTGTATGCACTTAAGGTAGAGCAGAAAGCCAGAGGTCTGCTTTGCCCCCCTACACTAATGCCAAGCACATGGGTAAGGCCATAGTTTAGAGCAGACCTCGTCAGCAGCATGCAGCTGACAGTGGACACAAAGCTTCAAGGGATGGCTTCTAAGGCACGTGTGCCACCTAGCCATGTTCACATGACACCCATCCTCCTGACAGCCGTTCTCACAGTTAGACATCCAGTTGTACACGTTGTTTGAAATGGGCATCAGAAGTGTTGTTCTTGGTGAGAGACAGGATGATATAGGATTTATCATCCAAGATAGACCTTTTCTAAGAGGACATTGTTATAAATCATGCCAGGTCAACAGGCACACAGGAGCTTGCCTGGAGAAACCAGGGCACATAACAACCTGAGAGAGGAGACCAGCTCGGGATGGCAGCATCTTCTCTGCAGTAGGCTTGCAATCCATTGCACACTTAAGACATAGAGTCCAGAAGGCTCCTCCCCCAGGGTTGTACTGCCTGGAAATGATTTCAAGGGTGTATTTTGGGACAACAAAGCAGAGTTGTTGAAGAAAATGCCCTCATAAATGTGTAGCAATCGCTACAAAGAAGTCACATTCCCATTTGCCTTCCCAATGTGGTCAGAGAAGATTCTAGAATTAGAAAGGAAACCAAAAAATGAAAGACCTGTTCTAAGAGTTTAACTTTGCTCTTCACAAAACAAACATTCAAAGTAGCTGATGGGATCTTTAAAAAGGTTTCCATCAATCTTCTACTTCCTGCTCATTCTGTCTGTATTGAGTGATATTCTCCCATTGCCCTTTTTTTCTGGAAAAAAAAAGTTATTTTCTCTTCAGCCTAGAAATTTTGCTAGTTTATCAACACAAAGCCTGTTATGTGGAAAGTGTACAGCATCTTTGCTGGAGGTTGGGTGGCGGTCCAGTAGCCATCATTTTATCCCTGCATCTTTATTTAAAATATCTTTATTTGAAATATCATCTCAAACAGAAATGTGCTGTCTCCACAGCTCAGGGGAGAGAGCCTGGCCTGTCACAGGAAAAGACAAGGCTGGGGCTGGGGCTGGGGCGAGGGGAGGGTGTAAATAAAGGCCTTGGCCAAACTACAAGAAATATTTAGCATTCCTGGCTTCCCACAAAGGATAGGTCAAGGAGAGGGAACGGGCTGTTGGGATGGTGCGTACAACCACAACTATTCTCTTTCAGGCCTAACCCAGTCCACTGAAACACATAAACCTCTCCAGTGGGAAGGCCCCGAGTTTATTTTGCTGTGTGGCATTAAATGCTCAGGGTAATTACACATGATGCTTGTCTATCAGGCAGGATGGGGTCAAACTCTGCGGCCAACACACAGCTGCTACTTTCGTGGCTACGTGTTAAATGTGCTTCTGCGAATAGTTCTCAAAGCCATACTCAGAGCTCCCTGTGTTTAAAAGTGCGAATCCCCAGGCCCCAGTCAAAACAAAGTTCGCCTCTTTCCATGTGCCCACGTGTAGCCTCCTCCAGAACACACAGATGTCAGCCTTTTTGGATGGGGATTTTGCAAAAGGAGGTACGGTTGTTCTTCCTTGCTTGGGCAATGATTGGACAATGTGTCTATCGTTTTTATTGAGACTCCATAGGAGAAAAAAAACACACACACACAACATCATCAGTAACGTAAAGCACCTCCCCTACCCCCATCAAGACAAAACCAGCCTCTCCAGCAGCAGCTTTCTCTCAACTCCACTCTGGTCCTTTGGGGCTGGTTTTAGCTTCTGCTGTCAGACCTATAAAATACTATATTGAGACCATTTCACCAGGTTTCCAGTGGCGGGAATTTCCAGCTACTGGAAATACCCTTTGCCAGCCTAAGCTCATTTGTTTTTCTTAATTTGAGTCTCTGGTTTCAGACGAAGAGCAGAACTCAGTTGAGACTGGGTGCTACGTCATTCAAGTTCTCTCAAGGCAACAGTGAAGGAAGGGGTCAGCCAGGAAGACTCATGGGAAGTAGGACGCTGTGACAGAGGGGTCAGCCGATGCAGAGATGTCACATGAACACCCTTTGCTACGTGTGTGGACAAGTTTGGAGTGAGAAAAGTAAGAAAAGTTTCCCCCATGACAACAGAAGGATATTCGTATCCCACTGTTATCTGTATCTCTATGGTCCAAACTCAAACACCTTAGCACATGAGTTTATTTTATAGGAAGGACAGAGGGATAGGGGGAAAAGGAGGAGCGAGCACTGGGAACCTACTTTGAGACAAGAAACACGACCAAATCTTGCATGGGTGGTATATGTCATTGTCACAGTGGCAGGCGTTATAGCCTGATTTTATTTACATACAAGAGGCAGCTGGAATTCAGAGAGGCTCAGAGAACTGCCCAGAGCATCCACAGGAGCATCCTCCAGAGGAGGTGTCTGTGAGGGAGATTTTAGGTTGGGCTAATTAAGCAGGAAGAACCAGACTAACTGAGTGGTGCCACTCCGTGAGTTAGGGGTCTACACTACACAAGAAGGAGAAAACAAAGCCAGTGCCAGCATTCATCAGGTGTAGTGTGACCAGCTCAATTTCTGGGTGATCCTAGATTCGGCCATATTGGAACTCAGTAGCAGTCAGTACAGGGCAGCTTCCGCTTCCCTGAGCCCACCCATCTAAACGTAACTCATCCAAAAATCATTCTTACTGGAATATCCAGGATAATATTTGACCAAACACCTGGTCACCCTAAGACCTGGTCCAGTGACAGATAAATAAATAAATAAATAACCATCACATTGCATGGACATATAGTGATAAATCCAGGCTCCAAAACAAAGTCTTTCTGACACTAAGACTTAGGGCCTTTCTACCCTTGTGGAAGTTTTAAATTTTGTTTCCAACCAAGTTAATTGTTCTTGAGGATACAGATTCATAAACACAAAAACTCCCATCATAAAGATGAGTGTCATGTGATGAAAAGCGAAGATTCCTATTAATGAATTTATTTACTCACGTGCTATAAACTGTGAGTCTAATGTACCCCTAAGTGTTGTCCCTAATGGGATCAATTTTTGCTCATTATATCCTGAAGAGGATTCCCAATTGCAACATAGACTGAAATGTCCTTCAACCCCACACAAAAGCCATAATCCAAAGGAGTTGAGGCCCTCAAGGTAAGACTTGGATTCTGTGCAATGTCTGGAGACAGAAGAGATGAAGATGTGCCAAGGACTGGCCAACAGGTAGAGAGGGACATAAATTTTCGCAACTGCCATCAGCCTCAGAGAAGTTGAACTCTACACTTCTACAACATTACTTCCTCCAAACAAGGCAGAACGTTGAAACCTGCTCGGGCTAATGAGAAACAGAAAACTCAGCCTCTGCTCTCCATGTGCTTACAATAGACAGGAAAGGGATTATGGTGGTTCTTAAGCAAAATGCCAAAAGATAGATTCAAGCAATGTTTTCTGCTGGCTCCCAGGCCGAACACTAGAGTTGTGGTAAGCGGGAGGCCGGTGGAGGTGGGATTTGACATGGCTTTGCAGTCCTTGTAAGAGCGGAGCAGACACAGGAAGGGAGGGGGAAAACAGGAGAAAAGGCACAAAAGAGAAGAAGAGGACTTGTCTAAGTAGCCGTGAGTCATTTGTTTGTCTGGCTTGCAGACTATGAGAGAGGGAATCGTGGGGACATGACTTACTTCCTAGCATTGCACTTGCTCTTCCACTGTAGTCATAGGTAAGATTTATCGCTTTTGGCGCGTGCTCCTGAGTATGACCAGCCTTCCCCAGACAACAGGAAGCACTTGCCTCAGGGTCATAAGATGCTGTCCTATGTCTGTGTCTGGGAGAATGGAACACTGGAGCCCAGTGGTTTGCTCTCCATAAATCCAGCCTGGCTTGTGAGAACAAACTCCTTCTTGGCCTGAGTTATTGGTTTGACCTCCTTTCTGACCTCCTGCCGTCGCTGTCCTCCGCTCTGGTCTACCCCATTTGTTCTGACTCTCAGGCCGTCTGCATGGAAGCTGGGTCAGCTCTGCTCGCAGCGGAGGCCACAGAGGAAGCTATGGGCCCCAGAGGAAAGTGGACAACCCACAATACTTTCTGTCTGGCTCTAGGGAATTGCTAAGGCTGGCGGTGACCTACCAATTAAGCTGCAAACTGCTTGCATTTGGATGTGGTTTGTGTGTCAGTCTGATATTTAAAACAAAACAGGACAAAACAAGGCAAATTGTTTCATTGCATCTTAAGTTATTGATTTCTGGTCATGTTGTCAAAACATGTTGGGCGCAATCATCACAGGCCAACTTCCATAAGGAGAAGTCATGTGACAAGCCTGCTTGGCTCTCCCCTCGTTTCAATGCCTAATTGAAAGTGTCTAATTCTAAAGCTGACCTGGACTTCTCAGCCAGGACCCTTGCTGAGTTGAAAAACTCTGCCTGGAGGGTTGTTTAAAGCCCAGGTGCCAGGCCCCGTCTCCCACATGGCCAAGTGTAATTCTGAGACCAGGGACACAAGTCTGTGGGCTTTAATTCTTGGAGATTTAGTCTTAGAGTTTGTGTGTATGTATGTGCGCATGTATGTATATGAGTGTGTGTGTGTGTGTGTGTGTGTTGTAACTATAGAATTTCAAAAGTTAGGAAAGATCTTAGAGATAAATCAGCTTAGCATTTTCCAATCTTATAATAGGAAAGCTGAGAAGTCAGGGATGAAGAGAGTGGACAACATTCCCACATTCCCAAGTTTATATGGCTGTGCACCTTCTCCTACTGGGGTACAAACTGAGATCTCTCTGCCCGAGGATCACAAGAAACTTGTGTTAGTTTATGCCAACTTGACACCAGCTACAGTCATTTAGAGAGGGAGTCTGCTCATCATTTTCTTGATTATGATTGATTTGAAGGGGTCTCGCCCATTGTGGGTGGTGCCAGCCTTGGTCAGGTAGTACGGAGCTGCACAGGAAAATAGACTGAGGATGGAGACATGAGGAGCAGAGCGGAGCAGCAAGCAGCATTACTCTGTGGTTTCTGCTCCTGCTCCTGGCTCCAGGCTCTTGTTTTGAGTTCCTGTCCTTACTTCCTGTAGTGATGGAGTGTGACACAGAGCTGTAAGCTGAAATAAACCCTTTCCTCTCTAAGTTTCTTTTGGCCATAGTGTTTGCCACAGCAGTAGAAACCTATCTAAGGCCAAAGGAAATGATGACCTAGTTCAACCCCACACGATCCTGGCCTCACAGCCTCCCTGACCTCAGCCCATGTTGCTTCTGTATGGTCCCTCTACCACCAGTCTTGGGATGAGGATGCTGTGTGATAGCAGATCAGATGCTTTTGGGAAAAGCACATTCTGGAAGTGCAAAGTGGTGTGTGTGGTAGGTCAGGTGATCTGAATATCAGAGAACACCTGAGGACGGTGGAAATAAAGCCTTTCTTTCTCTCAGTAACAACCTGGAAATCAAGAATCCTTTCCACCCATGTGAATTTGAACACAGCTTCCTTTTTGGATTCTGGGGAGCATTATTTAGGAATTCATCTCTAATCCCACAATCTGTCCTAGATAAGTTTAACTGCTGTTCTACTAGGGGTTGCTGCTTTGAAGGGAAGATGTTCAGGAGAGCATGGAGGTGCAAGCTCAGAGGAGGAGCAATTGGGGAGAGTGAGTGGACAGAATGAAGCTTCTGGGAGCTGTTCTTCCCCTAGCCAAAGCTCTGGGGGCATGTGACGCATTTGGCCCCCACAGTGTGTGAGATCAATTAAAAGGCCCCTGTATCTAATATTGCAGAAACCATGTAATAAAACTTCATACCTTGAGGACATCTAGCCTGGTTTCTGTTCATATGAATTATTCAGCTATCAACCAAATAATCAGGGGCCCAAAGTGGCACAGTGGGGCTTCTCCACCCTCACAGACATCTGCTCTTCTCTCTCTCTCTCTCTCTCTCTCTCTCTCTCTCTCTCTCTCTCTCTCTCCTCTCTCTTTCTCTCTTTCTCTCCCTCCCTCCCTCCCCGCCCGCCCTCTCTCTCTTTATCCCTTCTAGTGGCAGAACTCGTTAGCTGGTTGGGAATGACTCTTAACTAGAAAACACTGTTCTATGACCCCCCCCACCTTTCCCACAACACCACTTAATCCATTTGCTTTCACATCATTGCCTAGAATCTCTGGGAACACTGTAAACACCAAAGTGTTTACAGTGACAGAAGCTATTCTTGCCTCTAAGTTTTTGGTTGTGAGCCTAGCCTTTAATGCATGGACCGTATCTCCAGCCGTCACCTCTCATTTTTAGCAGCAAATAAGTAAAGTATTCCTGACTCCAAATAGTGCAGGCAAAACCACCACCCACAGGTTTGGGACTGCCATCACTACAGGTGATTGTTTAAGAAGGCGTCTCAATGGGTCTCAAATCTTCCCACATAAGATCTGCCTCTACTTCGCTCCCCCTTGACAGGCTCCAGTAAATAACATGAATTGACAGCAATAAAACAGCTCACTCAGAACCAGCTGAATGGAGTCAGAATGAAAGACAAGAAAGAAAAATTGTCAGTTGGGCCACAAGGAACTTTTTGTTAGGAACACTTGGGGGATTTGGTGGGCTGTGGTCTCCTTGACTAATCATCGGTGTAGAAAGTTTATGGCCTCCTCACCACGCCAACTTCTCCAATAACTTGAAAAGCACAAGGGGTGGCTGTTAATTTCAAAAGCAGTTATATGAAGCTTTTAGCCAGTATGGTACAGAATGTGCAGTTAGCAGCCTTGAAGTAAGTCTTTGAAAACAACAACAACAACAACAAAAACAACAAAAAACCCTGGTTTTATTTTTGTTTGAGCTAAACAAACAAACAAACAAACAAAAAGCCAGGTATTTGCTTCTGTTATTTAAAGGGAAAAAAAGAGTATGGCACAGCATCCATATTTCACAGAAGATGGGCCATTTTATTCTCCAAGGCCATGTGCTATGCTGCAGATCCCTGGCTGCTCAGGAGAAGGCAGGTTACATGTGGTGGCCACTACCCTAGTTGGCCTATAAACAATGGCTTTGGAGCCTCCTCCCTTTCCTTATTAATAATCTATCAGATAATGCAAAAGAGTGGAGCTATGGATACCCAGTAATAGCAGAAGGCATAGAAACTAGAGAATGAACCAGTGGGTTCATTTGCTCAGTGAGAGAAGAAAAAGACCCATGGAAGAACAAGACATCCTGTTACCTCAGTGGGGAACTAGGGGTCTGGGGGCCACATGGAAGAAGCAAAACTGGTACACCTAGTTCTCTAGCCAGAGAAGTCCCGGGCCCACCTGAACCTTGTGATTCTGTATGTTAGGAAACAGGTACCTGATAGGTCTAAAAGTTCTGAGCTACAGTGACAGGAAGAGAGAGCCTCCCTCACCTCTACTCAGGCAGCTATGACTTGGACTCATCTGACCCATGGAGTCTATAGTGTTGCTTCCTCTTCCTGCTGCTGCTGCTCCTCCTCCTCCTCCTCCTCCTCCTCTTCCTCCTCCTCCTCCTCCTCCTCCTCTTCCTCCTCTCACCTCGCAGATCACATGCCACTTGTCCTATCATTACTGTACTGAGTACTCATTAAACATGGTGCTAAGAGCTAGGGATACAACTATAAGAAAGTGAAAATTAGATCAGAGTCCCCCCATCCCCCACTGACCACAACTCACAGGGCAGCCCCAAGGATGAGCAGGTACGTCCCAGCTGGGGACACTGGCTGGCTTTACCCTTCTTTCCATATCTGCTGTGACTCAGAACAGTGATTTCAGCCATGAGGCATCTTGAGCAAAACCTCACTCCCACCTAATGCCACCAGCCAAGGACTGAATTTTGTTTGATTTTTGGGAAAGCTACACTTTCTATGTAGCTATGGCTGTCCTGGAACTCACTATGTAGGCTAGGATGACCTCTAACTCATAGAGATCCGACTGCCTCTGTCTCCCTAGTGCTGAGACTAACAGCCTTTGTCACTACTCCTGGCCCCTAAGCTGAGGACTGAAACAAATATAACATAACATAAAACATAACATAACAAACAGAGCTTCTTTGCAGCAGTGTTGAGAAGGGAAAGGAATAATGTAAACAAAGAGATCAGTTGCAGGAGAATGAACGGCTTCCTGCCTCAACACTGGCACCAAAGGGAGTCTTTCCCATTACCTAATTCAGTCTTGTTGGCAGCAGCCATTCTGGCTCCGCTAGGAGGTTGGTTTTTTCTTTCTTTTTTGAAAGCAACTTTTCTGCCTTTCACACAATATGGGAACATTAGTAGTTTCCAGGGACTGACCCACCGTGTGCAGCATTTTCTCTTCCCCTGGGTGTGAGTGCATGAGGGCCCAGGAAATTCCCTTCTAGAAGCTTGTGATCTGGTGAGATCTCAAAGCTTCACCCACCACCAGCAGTTCTGAGGATGCTGGGAGCTCCACCTGTGGTCTGTGGGAGGCTGGAAAGCTATTTGCAGCTCAGTTTTGCATTGAGGATGAGTGTATACAAAAATGCAAGAGGGTGGCTGTGTTTAAGGAAGGGGTCTGATTCTGGGAAGGTTCTAGAATGAAGAAATGCTCTCTGGGAGTGAAACACACTCTTCCAAAGCTCTTAACAGAGAAAGTAAGGTTTACAATGCACTTAGAACTTTGCACACTCCTGAATTTTCAGTGCTCCCCAGCTCTAGAAGTGTCTGAGAAACCCCTGGTAAAAATGTTTCATTATTGTTAGCTCACCCCTATTCCCCAGCCTCCAGCCCATGGGTTGTCTGTCTCAAGTGAGACCCAAGAATCCTGATGACTTACTCCTCCTGCCCGGTGCCACTGCAGAGTGATGCTAACTGTCACTTGGAGGCTGCCTCTGGGATAGATTGTGGTAGGACTTAAGCCTCTCAAGATACTCTCAAGAAACCCTTGTCTTTCCTAAGACAGTTAACCTTGGGGTTTGGTTAGGCAGGGTGCAGGAGAGCCAAAAACTGCTTCTTCAATGTATCAGCTCACTGGCTCACATGCTCAGTAGCTTCATCAGGAAGCTCCAGCATTCCCTAGTGATACAGTCAGCAGAGAAAGGCATATGGGAAGCACCATCTTGGAAATCGACTTGTAAGTTTTCTAGAGAAGCTCTTGAATCAATCCGAGGTCCTGGTTACGAACAAGAAGTAGGTATTTCTGAAGTCAGCCAGAGCCCACATAAAGCCCTTCAGCCTAACTTCAGATCGTTGCCAGGTTACGTTCTTTTTAAATTTTAAACGTATTCATTTACTTTACAGAGTAGCCCTCCCTCCCTCCTTCCTCTCCTCCGGTCCTACTCTGCCTCCCTTTTCTCCCATCCCCCCTTCCCTATTCTTCAGAAAAAGGGGAGCATCCCCCCTAACTCATCCAAGCTCATCAAGTCTAATCAGGAGTGAGTGCGTCCTCTTCCCCTGTGGCCTGGCAAGGCAGCCACAAGGGAGGAGTGATCTAAAAGGATCTGAAGGGCACAGGAGCTCCACGAGAAGACCAACAGAGCCAACTAACCAGGGCCCAGAGGGGCTTGCAGAGACCGAAGCACCAACCAAGAACCAGGCATAGACTGGACCTAGGCCCCCTACACAGATGTGTCAGATGGGCAGCTTGGTCTTCATGTGGGTCCCCTAGTAAGGGGAGCCGGGGTTGTCTCTGGCAACTCTGTTGCCTGCTTTTTGTCTACTTTTCTGCTTTCTGTTGTTACAAAAGACTATCTGAGGATCAGCAATTTATAAAGGAAAGACGGTCATTTTAGCTGAAGGTTTCTGAGATCCAAAAGGAGGGTACCAGCATCAATTCAGTTTCTGGTATAGCCATCTACTGTTCCGTGCATGGAGGAAAAGACGAAGGCATTTAAGCAAATATAGAACAGAGGTCACATGGTAAAATAGGACTCAAGAGAAGTGACCAGGAAAATGTGACAAGAGATGCACGCATGCCCCGTAGATGCATGCGTGTACTAGAGGGAGCAAAAGAAAAATTGAGGAAGCCCAGTGTGTTTTATAGGCACCCGTTCTGGTGGTAACCCATCCAGTCCCACCATAGTGGGGACTCATTCCTGCAATAAAAAGAATTAATCCGCTTCCGCCTCTTACAGGTCCCATCACTTGTCAGCACTATCATACCGGGAACCCAATTTGTCTCACTCTAATCTTCAATGAAGATAAGCCACGCCCACACAGCATCAACTGCACATGCACCTTCCCCAGAGGCTTCTCGAGTTTAAAGGCTTCTAGCATTACACTATACTATGCTCACAAAAGCATGGGAGTAACAGATCGACAGACAGGAGCAAACCTCTCCCTGAGGCGGATGGGGACCTTTAGATCCTTTTCTAAGTTCCATAGATGTACCAGACTGTGTACCTTCTAAAGCTCCGGTTCTCAACCTTCCTACTGGAGCTACCCTTTAATTCAGTTCCTCATGGTACGGTGACCCCAACCATAAAATTATTTTTGTTGCTACTTCACAACTGAAATTTTGCTATGAATCATAATGTAAATATCTGATATGCAGGATATCTGATCTGTAACCCTCGTGAACGAGTTGTTCAACCCCTAAAGGGGCCGAGCAGCACAGTTCTAGAGAGAGAAAGGCCCGCTCCCTTCCTTGTGTGGCCCCCATGTGTCTACAAGGAAAGAAACGGTATCTGAGTTAGTGTCCAACGGTTGCTACTTTTCACAGCAAAACAGCTGGACAGTTGGCTATTTCAGGTTCGTCTCTCCACCCACACAGACACGAGTACGTGAACTGCGCCTCATCATCTGAATGGGTTAAAGCCCTGGCTGGAAAGATGGCTCCTTCCAGCCAGGCATCCAGACAGCTGGGGACTGGGGACGAAGTTAAGTCAGCCTAGCGATAGTTATTTCCCGAGTCTCTGTCATACCAAGTATTCCGCTGGACTTTTCGTTTGGCAAGTTAACTTTTAAAGGAACCCCAGGACACGCAGGCCAAACAGTATCCCTTTGACTGACTGGTAATGCCCCTCCGCCCCCATCTCCTTTCTGTCTCTGGCGTCTATTTGACTCAGCACTGTAAGCCTGGTTATAGAATTTTCTGGGGGAATTCTTAAGATGCCTGATTGGATACAGCTAGCCTCCAGCCCTAGTTCCCGTGAATTCCGCTTCCAGGTGAGGCAGCCCAGGATGATTCATCCGGGGGCTGTGGAGTCACCGCCCTCATCTCTGAGTGTTGTGGGCACAGCACGTTCAACTAGCAGAAGAGGTTTGTCCCTGAGCTAGCCCCTTTCTTCTGAACCCGTCGGGCTCCTTGAGCTGAGAGCCCAGGGAATCAGGGCAGCATCACGGTTTATGTTCTCAGCCTGTGCCGAGATGAGCAAAGACAGACTGCAGACAGGCTGGGAGGGTTCCTTGCCTCTTCCTGGACCAGGCAGAGGCCCTAGGAAACACTCTGAGCAAGGTCAACTTTCTTGCTCCCACTCTCTTGTAGCAGGGCTTTGAACTCAGGGGTGATAAGAAGGAACTTTGACACCCTTGGTACCTCCTCACAGTTGGAATCGGGTTCCAGACCCTGTCCTGGAAAAGAACGAGGAGCCGCCGCACTTCCCTTATGCCTTTCTTCATTTTTTTCTTTTTATTATTATTATTTTTTAAATTTTATTTTATTAATTTATTCATATTACATCTAAATTGTTATCCCATCCCTTGTATCCTCCCTCCCTCCCATTTTCCCCTGACTCCCCTCCCCTATGACTGTGACTGAGGGGGACTTCCTCCCCCTGTATATGCTCATAGATAGGGTATCAAGTCTCTTCTTGGTAGCCTGCTATCCTCAAAGTAGAAGGATCCAGAGGGTCCTAGAAACCTACAAGAAGAACATTATCATAGGCAGATTTGGGCCCAGGAGTCCTGCTCAAACTATGGCACCAGCCAAGGACAATACGTGCAGTAAACTTCAAACCCCAACCCAGATCTAGCCAATGGACAGGATATTCTCCACAGTTGAGTGGAGAGTGGGGTCTGACTTTCATACGTACTCTGGTGCCTCATATTTGGCCTTTCTTCATTTATCCATCTACAAAGACCTGTTGTCCTGGCTGGAGTCAAGATACTCAAGAGCAGCTTTTCTCAGCCTGTGGGTCGCGACTCCATGGTAGATGTTAGCATTATGACTCATAACAGTAGCAACATTACAGTTATGAAGTAGCATCGAAATAGTTTTATGACTGGGGGGGTCACCACAACATGAGGAACTGTGTTAAAGGGTTGCTGCATCAGGAAGGTGGAGATCCACTGCTTTAAAGAGAGACACTTGTCTCTTTGGCTCTCAGACTTCCAGAGCAGTGGTGTTCTAGGAATTGGAATTTCTCCTGGTGCCGTATGCTGGGCGAAGGAAAAGGCTAAGGTCTGGAGCCAGTCAGAGGAGGCACTGGTCTCCCTGCAAGAGATTTCATGAAGTTTTGAAAACTCAGACCACCTTACACGGGAGACGGGAGCACAGACAGCGATGGGTCAGCCGAGGGCAGAAGCACACTTGACCAGGACGGCTGAGCTACGCACACCGCTTACTCTCTACCTAAAACCAAACCTCATGTCTGTACCCTGAAAACGGACTTTGGGATCACTGGACTTCTTCGTCTGTTCCTCTTCCTAAATGGTCACTTTGAATACATCTCCTTTCCCTGCTTTTCACTATGACTTGTTTCTTTAGTTGGAGTATAGAGGGCGGGTGGTCAAACACAGCATGTGAGGGTCACAAAGGCCCAAGCTTTGGTCCAACAACTCCGGTAACACTCGAAACCAGGCAGAGCCCTGAAATGGACCCCATGGTTTGCCAACCTGGGTAGTGAACACCCACTTCGGGAAACTACCATCTGAGTGAGTCCAGGCAGGCTGGATCAGGTCCTTGGCGACATCAGATAGCCAGGCAAAAAAATGGAAGGAGGCGGTCCTCAACACTGAGCTTATTGACATGCAGCTACCTAACAGGGTAGCAGTGGGGTCTATGGAAAAGCTTAACCACAAGCTCCTGGGGTCTGCAGCCTCAACGGCTTGAAGGTCAGTCTGCAGAATCACTGCAGAGAGCCATCCTGCGTGACAGCCCTGATCAAAGACTCAGCACTCCGGGATTTGAAGACTGGTACCAGACTCAATTTTTTTTTCTGGCAAGGGCAGTGAAGAAGAAAGTTCAAATGCTTGTACTGTTTGGTGTGTTCTTTGTAAGCCCCAGGAAGATCACAGGCTGCTCCTAGGGCCCTCTTCTGAGGATTGCCGGGGAGGTGTTGTGGCTGTCCTAAGGTGGAGGCCATGAACAAAAAGGACCAGGCTCTATAGTGTCTCCTCCTCTGCCAACCGGTGTCCCTCACCGCATAGTGAACAACTCAGCCTTCTCCAAGCACCACGTCATTTTAGCCCCAGCTTCCAGGTCACAGCCTGCTCGCCTCTCTATGGGGCTGAAGGAGAATGAGATTTTTTAAAAAAGCATTTGAGTTTTCTAAGCATCCCTTCCTCCCATCACATAGAATCTCACAGAAAAAGTGGGTATTTAAAAATAAAAACAGATGAAGCATAAAGCCAAGCTGTTACGTCATCCAATAGTCATGTTTGGCATTCAATAAAGAAAGTAAAAAGGCCTTGGCCTGGTTGTGACATTGGGGCAACAGATCACTCTGATCAAAATGGATGCTGGAAAGGCAGCTGAAAATCTGTCTTCCCAATCACATGGCTTTGGCCTCTGCAAAAGCAGCAGCTGTAGCGCAGAAATCAATGCACTTGTGGCTGTGGCTTCCTGGGAGGGGACAGCACCACGAAGCCAGAAAGTGTTGGGCAGGTCTTAGGGAAGCAACGTGGATGCACAAGGGAAAGCTGCAACGCCAGCTCAAGTCACATGTCTGCAAATGCTACTCTGACGTCCAGGGAACT
The DNA here is from genome assembly GCF_964271855.1 of Acomys minous. Taxonomy (NCBI): domain Eukaryota; kingdom Metazoa; phylum Chordata; class Mammalia; order Rodentia; family Muridae; genus Acomys; species Acomys minous. Next base: position 111,650,809 of record NC_140489.1, read on the forward strand.
AGCTCCCTCAAAGCATCATGGGAAATTAACTCTTTTGACGATTAATAATAAAGAGTTCTTTTGATGGGCAGCAATAAATCAATACAAATAAAGACAAATCATTCTCAATTAAAAGGGTATTCTGAATCTGCCCACAAAATGAGATCAGCCAGGCTCTAGACAGATATTGCTTACACTGGGCCCTCTGGCTTCCATGGTTGCTAAGGCAATTTGGTGAAAGTTTTAAGTCCTTAAATCAGTGCCTTCATTTGTTTGTTTGTTTGTTTGTTGTAAGAACTCTGGGTGCACTCTTTCTATTTTAAAACGGGCGATTGAAAAGTAGGCACAGTTCCTCTTATATATCTTTGGCTAATATTTATATTTATAAATATGGCAGCACCACGTCAATGTGCTGTGCCTCCCGAGTACGCAGCAGGGCTGGTGGGACTGTCCTGATGAGTAGGAAGAGTAAGGAGTCCCATGTGTTTGGCGACAGCCCTGACACATGCCTGTAGGTCTCCAGCCCTTGGTCCATTTGCATCTGAACTCTGCAAAGTTCCCCAGTCTGGATGATGAACAGCAGTCACTGGGTGACAGCGATCACTTAAGAGAGTACCATGCCAGCTGGACACAAGCATTTTCAGGAGTGGATAAACCTGGGCCCTTTGCTTTGGCTAAAAGAAGAGTCTGCACAGAGAGTTGAGTGTGGAAAAGCACCAAGAGGCTCCACGTTGAGTCTTTTCTCCCTGCAGGTAACAGCTTGAGCCCTGGAATGAGTTAATCAGAGGTTGCAGAACCCCTGTTGAGCAGAGGATGAAGGCATTTCCTACCTCTGTGCTAAACACACAGAGAGTAGCATTTGACAAAGACCAGAAGGATGCTGAAGCCCAGTGGCTGAGGAGCAAGTTGGTTACAGGTGCTCCTTCCCCCAGTACAGCAAGAAGTTATACCTACATATTCCTAAGCTTGCTGAAGATAGCCTCTGGGTCCTCGAGAAAACCTCTGGCTTCAGTATCAAGAGTCTGCAGCTGTGTATGAAAAGGCCAAATGCTAGAGCAACACAGTGTTTTTGTTAGTATGCTTCCTGCATAGTAAGTACCCTCATGGTGATGGGCTAAGACCTGCAGTCGACAGAGAAATAGGTACCTTGAGAGGACCTGCCTCAAAGGCTGTGGTTATCTCTTAGCCTAGTCAACCCACTTCTGGATGACACGTGTTCTGTGACAGGCAGGCACTGAGTGGCCTTCCCAAAGTGCTTCTTTGTGGCAGACTGAAGCCCCGTCCCCATAGCTGGGGACCCTCTACCTGCTTCATGGAACACAGCCTGACTTTGAATACAAGGCACTTGTATTTGTCACCCTTTCTCATTGCTGTGACTTAAAGAAGGAAGAATCAATACCCATCCCCTCAATTGACCCCCTCTATCTAGCTAAGCCCCATTTCCTGATGGTTCCACAAGCAAACCACCACCAGCTGAGGCCAAGTGTTAAGCTACATGAGCTTGAAATAGGGCATCTATTTTCAAAATATAACAGAGAGCCAGAAATATTTGTGAATAAATGAATGGATGGCTGGATAATTAATGAGATTCTGTATGCCTAACTCTCCCGCTTGGTAGCAGCTGGCCAAACGTCAAAGCCAACGTTATCAAGGAAATGGGCTGATACTCTGGTCTTTCATGTCTCCCTGCAGTCTAAAACACTGCCACTCTCAGCAGCTCTTTGTGTGCACCCGTAATGGCTAGGTTCTTAAAATACAATCTCTTTCCAAGTATCTTTAGTCAACACATAATTGTGCATATTTATAAGGTACAGAGAGGTTTGATACATGTATACAATGTGATCGAATCAGGGTAACGAGTCTGCCCTCGCCTCAGATATTTATCAGTTTCTTGTGATTAAAAAAAAAACATCCAATGTCCTTCCTTAAAATTATTGTGAAGAGCACAGTGAGTTCTTATTAGCAATAGTCATCTCACTGTGCTACAGAACACTAGAATGTATTCATTCTGTCTAATTGTGGTCTTGTACCTCATAACCGCTCTCTCTCTCTCTCTCTCTCTCTCTCTCTCTCTCTCTCTCTCTCTCTCTCTCTCTCTGCTCCACCCTCACTTCCCTTCCCCCGTCTCTAATAGCGCTTCTTTCCACATTCATGAAATCAGCTAACAACTAACTGCTATAAACGACAGGGAACACGCTGTGTTTGTTTTACTCTGTCTGGCATATTTTACTTAGCGCAATGTCCTGTAGGTGGGCTTGACAAAAAACTAAGAGCCATGTGACGCAGTAATCTTACTCCTGAGTGAGTATCCAAAGGTGGAAAATTGGTGTGTAGGAGATAGATTACAGCCCAATGTTTATTCAATACTGTTTATAACAGCCAAACTATGAAGTCATTTTAGGAACCTATCAATAGATGAATAGCTATAAAAGGTTTCTATCCTGTTCTTTGTGTCAACTCTATTTTAAACTGTGACTTTTTTTTTTCTGAGATAGAATCACTTCACCATGCAATGAAGATATGAGAATATTCTAAGAACAGAGTGGGAAAGTTTTGTTTTGTGTTGGCTGGCTGGTGTGAAGACCCAAGTCTCCTTCAGGAGGCTTCCTTGACCCAAAAGGAGAAGAGTTCTGGTCTGTAGCTACCTGATAAGGTCTGCACGATTTCAAGGGAGTCACACCATTTACTGCCATGCTGCTTATCAGCCACATGTTTGCAGCACAGATGGGATTTCTCTTCAGATGATTCGTGCTCCTTGTCAACCTACCTTTCTACCTTCAACACTCATATTAAGTTCAAACCCACCCAGCTGCAGAGCATGCTGGGAGGTGTTAAAGCAATCTCTGCCCTCTGAGTGGGGGTTGTGAAGATCTGGAATTGTATCACACGCCCAGGGATTGTATCACATGCCCAGCAGGAATGTCACTGTTTAAGGTTGAAAGCCTGATTCTACCAGTCAACTAGGTTGCAGTTTGGGGATACTTAGTGCTTCTGTTCCTGGCTGGGAAAATCAAATAAGGGACTAGCACCAAGAAAATTTAAAGAATATGGTTTTTAATAAACTACTAAAACCACAGTTGTCCTAACCTAGATAATCCTCCAGAGACTTGTGTCCTGCAAAGCTGACAACTGACTGTGACGATAAGGCAGCCAATGTTACTTCTGCTGTCAAAGCACATCACAGAACTAAGCCCAACACCAAGACCTGACTGTTCCAGCTAGCCTCAGCTGGTAACTTGGCACAGTATAGGGTCATCTGAGAGAATCTCAGTTGAGGGATTGACCAGACAAGAATGGCCGTGTCTGTAAGAGATGGTTTTGATTGACAGTTGATGGAGGGGAATCCAGGTCACTTTGGGCAGCACAGTGAACCAGGTTTATTATCTGTCTGGAATAAGAAAGATAACTTATCCAAGGTTATGATGATTAAAATTTGAATGTAAAGATCATCTGTGGCACAAGAGTGACCTATGTGCTCAGGAGCATCAAGGACCAGTAGCCTTGCGGATTTGTTCCTCTCTACCGCTATGAGATTCTCTGCCTCTTTATCTGATGCCGCAGTTACAATGTAAAGCTTGCAGGCATCTTGTTGCCATCTAAGTTTCTGTGACTGTCTCTGGCTTCACAATCCTTCACACTCAAGACACTATGATGAGACAAGTCCATGAATGACGTCAAGACACCTGCGTAGGAAGAAACAGTGAAGGTCGTCTTTAGCTACCTCAGTTTACGATGAGAAGGGTGTTGGCTATTGTCTAAAAAGGACTCATGTTCCAATTTGTCACCTGGAATGTTTTTTGATTGATGAGACTTTGCCCAGATTACTTCTATAGGAGATACCATATTTAAAGGCAGTAAAGGATAACCCTGGCAGGCAGGGCATGACGCCCTTGAACTTAAATGCAGCTGGAAAAAAGAAAAAAGAAAAAAGAAAAAAAGAATTAGTCCAAAAAGGAGGGTTTAGTGACCTCATTCCAGGATCTATTGTATTCATTATCCAAAAATGTGTTTGAACTTTCTTAACTTTGCCATCCTGGACTCATAAAGAAAACACTAATTGCATGTTTTGAAGTCCACAAAAAAAGGGGTAAGGTATATATTGAGATGAATTGCTCCAGCCCGTGGCTAAAGCTTTCCTTGGCACAAGCCCTAAGGGTTGAGCACGCCTCTGTGGATTCCCAGCCGGGAAGCATCACCCGGGTTTATTTTCAGAGGTGGAAAGTCAAGCGACAATTATCTCCTGTCACAGCAAATTAAAAACCCAGGCTCACCCATCCCAGAACTGGGGCTAGTGTAGGACCACAATGACAGGCTGGAGCTGGGACACTTCCTTTAAAGGCATGGGCCACTCATGAAACACCACAAAATAAACAGAGACATGGAAGTATATGGAAAGGGCCCTCAAGGGTCTGCGCCAAGACAGAGAGAGTACATTGTGACTCCACTGGGCACTGAGAATTGCAGAAGCTGAAAGAACTCAGATAAGTTTGGAGCTGTGTTGAAGACGGAGTGGGGTCTACTATGTGCGGCATGCACTGAGTGGATGGATAGGTAATCCTGCCCAGTGTAGTCATCCCTATGGCAGTAAGAGCATTTCCTAATCCCATTTACTCCTACCAGAATGTTCTCCATTCATGTCTGAGCACTTGCCTGTATTCCCCCTGGACAGGGTTGTGGTCCTGGCAGCAAGGGCTTTGGCGTTCTTCTCTTATGTTCTGTGTCAGCATTAATGTGACAAGCTGGGGCAAAACTCACATCTTTCAGGAAGACTTCTAGACTACAGCACCCTCTCTTCACAGGTTCTACAGGTGTCTGTGCTCTGTTTGTCAGTTAAGGTTTGTGTTTGTGTCACCTGACTGGGGATTCTTCATGGTTGTCGTGGTCTTCAGAAGTGGGAACACTTTTCATATCGATGTCAGATGGACATGTTCAGCTTCCCCCAGATGCTTGCCCGGCTGCTTTGGCATCACCTAGTAAGGGATGTAGGGATGAAAGTCATCCTGCAAGGCCGATGGGAACTGATAGAGTTAAGTGACCAAGAACATGGGTTTGACTCAGGCCGTTTCCCAATCTCTCGAAGCCTCCGTTTCTTTCATCTGTAAAACACGGTGGAGGTAGCTCCCACCCACAGATTACTTTAGAGATTCAGCAAGATATTACAAGAAATGTGAAGACACCTCATATAGGGGACAGGCCCTGGAGAGTTGTCATTATCTTTAAAAATGATAGTACTTAGGCTCAGAGCAGTGAATACACAAGCCGGGGCATGAGGTGACCCCGACAATTTGGAGGCATTTGATTTGGTTGCATTTGATCCATAGGAAACCACTTTGCCTCTCTGGGTTTCAATTTCCTCACATTTTAAATATTAATAATGGCTCATATATCACACATACCATGTGGAAATGCATAATCCAATTATTTATTATTAGCATATAGAATTATGCAGAATTGTGACATTTTATATGTGCATATGACATACTTTGCTAATATCCAAAGCTCCTTAATCTTTCTCCCTCTCTTTCTCCTCTGCTGGTCCTCTTCCTGTTCTCTGTTGGACGCTGTTTTCCTTTCACATGGCCTCTCTCTGCTCCTAGATTCTGTGTGTGAAAGAGAGTATGTGTCATTTGTCTTTCACAGTCTGGCTAATTTTGCCAAACAAGATGATCTCCAGCTCTACCCATTGTCCCACAAGTGACACAATTTCATTCTTTCTGAATTAATAGTATCGATTTTGTATATATGCCACACTTTCTCACCCATTGTCCACTGATGGGCACTGAGTCTGTTCCTGTAACGTGGCCATTGTCAATAAACATGGGTGTGAAGGCATCTCTAGTGTATGGTGACTTTGATTCCCTTAGATGTATACTCAGGGCTGGTGCAACTTCATCATATGCTAGGTCTATTTTTAGTGTCTTGAGGAACATCCACAGGGAATGATCTACATAGCTTACAGTCCCACTAACAGTATATACATCTCTCTTTTAAAAATGCTATTGAAAGCATGTTATACATTGGGGTATGCCTCAAAACATTAACTTGCCTAACCTGCCTGAATATTGAATGCATAGAACACAATAGCACTAGAGATGTGTGTTAGTACTCCTGACTTTCCTTCCCAGCATGCCCTACCTTCTGCCTTAGACTCTGGCCATACTTAACAGTACCAGAGTCTTAGGGAGCTGTGGCCTATCTGGAGGAAGACGATCACCAGAGATTAGTTTGGGGAACTTAAAGCCTTATCCTACTTCCACTTTGTTCTTTCTGTTTCATGTTCACAGGAAAAGATGGGGTCACTCAGCTCTTTGTAGGCTCAATTTTCTTAACCAATATATTTTATTATGAATTTATTAACCGAGCGTATGTCCCTTATAACCTGACTAACCTACACGATAGAAAAAGAGGATTAAAGAATAACAAAACTGTAAGGATATCAGGTCTGAGGAACAATTCTCCTAGTGTAACCAATAGGATTTCTTCTGCTGGAACCTGGAGTAACCAAAACCCAGAACCTCAGCAGGAGCCTGGAGCCCCAAAGCCTTTCCTTGAGTGGCTCTCTCTAGAAGTGTCTTGAAGTGCAGCGATGAACAGCCAAAGCTATCCCAAGTCTCCAAAGGTCTTGTGTCTGGCTCACTTATATCTCTCCTCCCAGAGTCTGTTCATGGATCTTTTCAGCTGGCAGCAACCAAGCTCCCACACGAGGTGGTTTGCCTTCTAGTGGATTAACATCACCTGTTCTCTCACAAGACCGATCCCCAACCCACACTTAGGATCATAGCAAAAACAGGTTTATCTCTCCTTCAGCTCTCGCTCCTGTCATTTTGCCTGCCGCTTGCTGCTGTGCTCCCCTGTCATGATGGCTCTATGTGTTTGGAACTGTAAGCCAAAGTAAACGTCGTTCTTCCATAAGTTGTCCTGGTCATGTCATTTTATAATAGTGACAGAAGAACAAATAAGGCACGCATTCTCTCTTCATACTCATTGCAATTGTGCAGATGAAGCCAAGATGCGAAACTAGAGCCGTTGTGGCTATGACCTCACCTCTGCCATTGAGTAAGAGAACACAGTGACTTAACTAAAACAGATCCTACTGGAATAAGGTCAGTGGCACCACAAGAACAAAGGGAGGAGTATTACACCCCCTCCAGCTACTTGTACCCCATTGGCCTGTGGATTAATTTCTCTAAGGTCACCCTCCTTCCAGATTTTAGGGAACTCTAATGACTACACAGAGTTATGTCCACCCCTTCCGTGTCCGTGGGAAGGCACAGACTAGGAACTAGTGTGTCCCCTGAGAAGAGCACCCACGGACCTCCCTGCTCAGAGAGGACTCCCTGCTCTGGATATTTTGTTTTGCTTGTGAAGGACTGTATGGATTGTTTTAACTCTTCTGACCAAAGTTCTTCCAACATGCTCAAGCAGATGCAGATTAGAGTCTAAGGCTAGAGTTCCCAGGTTGTCTGAAACATGGTGTTTTCACCCTCTCTGTTTTCATGTTCCTTTTCTAAGCATTAATTATTACAGAATAATTTAGAAGTCTCTGAGGAGCTGATGAGAGAATGACGATGGGAGTGTGTTCTTACCATAAGGCCAAAGGAATTGGGGGTGGGGAAAGCCTGGGCACTTAGGTCCTAAGCCTTACTATGGGCTCCTGACGTGATGTTGGAAACATTTGCAATACTTTTGGTCAGATATGTATGTTCAAACCCTATGTTGACCATATAGATAAGGCAGAAATTTGTAAGCCCCTGAGCTTGCAGCTCACTAAATTTGCCATTATATCACATATGTTTATTCAAAGAATTACACATATGATTGGAATGAGTCTTAACAAATTCGTCAAATTTAAAGTTTTTTCTGTATTTAGTTAAAATAACCACTAAATGGTGTGGAGTCAACCATAGTTTAAGAGATAACGTCATGAGTTGACTTCATAGCTCCTTTCAGCATTTAGGCAAACTTACCATCTAAACATTCCAACGCTTTCACCTTAGTCATGTTTCATTTTCCTACTTCAGTGGTCTAAGCTAACAACCATGTTTGTTCATAATTCTGTAAATTGGGCCTTATTAGTCTGGGTAGTTCTGATGGCATCACATGGAATTATATATGCTTGCACTCAGCAGATGGAGGTATGAGGGCTATAGGCCTGTGGAAGGGGCTGACCAGTACCAATCGGCCTAGCTGTCTGGGTCCCTCACACCCAATTAAATCAGCTTGGTTTTCCTTATGTGAGGCTCACAGGGCACCAGAAGCTGAGAGGAGACTTCAAGGCCTATTGTCATTTCTGCCATATTCTACTGATCAAAGCAACCCAGAGAGCCATCCAGGATTCAAGGGGCAGAAGATATGACTTGCCTTTCATTGGAGGCGATTACAAGTTAATAATACAAGGACGTATATATAGGAGTGTAGAAGAAATTTCTAGAGCCATACATATGATCTATCACAGACTCTGGAGGTGAAAACGTAACATTTTATCCAATTCAGTTTTAGAAATGGCCTATTCTTCATGACAAAAACAGAAGACCCCAACTGGAGTAGGTCATTTAAGTGAGAATGCATATTTACATGGCACCAACTGTCCAAACACTGTACATACAAAATCCTACTTAAAATCTCCGTACAACTTCACAGCAGGTATGATTTTCACCCTATTGTTAGGGGAGCTATGGTAGCTGAGAATAAAGACAGTGTAACTTCGGCATATAGGATGCATCAAGGAGTATCTGTGCCTACACAATGATATTACCAACAGCATAGCTGTGAGGGGCAAGGGCTGTACGTGGAAGCTGCTAGTAAACACCAAAGCAACTGCACACGTGTCAGTTGTTTTCTCCGTGCAAAACAGACTTTTGCGGGGAAAGGGGGTTACCTAGGAAGGCGCCAGAGCCCATCTGAGCAAAGCCAGACGCCAACTGTTGCTCGTCTCTCAGCTGCTTGTTTTGGCCTCAGGTCAAATCCTTCACCCAGTGTCTTGGTGATTGTAGACAAGAGAGCCCCATGAAGCCAGTGGACAAGCCAGGACAGGCTGCAGGTGAGGACCAGCTTGCTGCAGCCTTTCCCTCCCGGCTTGCTTCCACTGTAAGGCAAGACTGAAGTCAGGATGCAGATGCCTTGCTGCTACCTCCGAAAGTCTCAGGTTAGGATGGGAGAAGAAACAAATGGTTTTAGCTGTCTCTGTTGGCTTTTGATTCAAGATCACACATGTACAACACCGACTTGCTCTTTGCTTACTTTTTCTATTCACTGTCTCTCATCCTTTTTCTTGACACAGTGCCTTGTTTAAACCCTCTGCATGTCTTGACACAGCTTGGAGTCACCTGAGAAGGAAGTCTCAATTGAGGGCTGCCCAGATCACGTTGGCATGTAAACATGTCTGTGGTGGATTGCCTTAGCTACTAATTTACATAAAAGAATCCACCCTACTGCACGCGGAATCATCTCTAGGAAGTGGCCCTAGGCTAAGTGTGGAATCTAGCTAAGCATGGGCCTGTGATTGAGCCATAAAGCAACATTTCTCCATAGCTCCCAGTGTACTTTCTTGGCAGTGGGTGACTCTCAGCTAGAGCCAATGCTTTATGGAAAGGCAATCAGTCCAGCCTTCAAATTCCTGCCTGAGATCGTACCCTGAATTCCCTCAGTGGTGGCCTGTGACCTGGAAGTGACAAGTGGGATAAAAAAGTATTTCATCACTGCAACAGAAGGGAAAGTAGAGCACCCTCTTCCCTTATAAAACCTCTCCCACATGCTTTACCTTTACACAGTGTTCTGCCTCACTGTCTTATCTGCTAGCCGATTCCTTGTGTTCCGCTTTTGTGGTGGACCTCATGCTCTCGGAAGCCAGAAGGTAGGGTCCGCCTTCTCCAGTCTTTGCACATGGACCAACTCCTCAAAGGCAACGCATTGCTTCATTCCAGGTGCACACTTCTCACCCACATCACTCTCCCTCTCTTTGCCTTACCTTGTTTCCTTCCTCCTCCATCTTCCCATGACTCACTGCATTCTAGAGGATCTTGACGTCCTTCCCCACAGGCATGTTGCCAAAGACGACTCATCCAATGCTCTAGAGCAATGGTTCTCAACCTTCCTACTGTTATGACCTTCTTGTTGTGGTGACCCCCACTCTCAACCTTACAATTATTTTGTTGCTACTTTATAGCTATAATTTTGCTGGTTATGATCACCATGTAAATATCTGTGTTTTCGGATGGTCTTAGGCGATCCCTTTCGACACCCCCACTGCTCTATGCTCAGCCTACCCATGGCTCTTCCTTCATGCTCCAGGACAGCTGAGCATACAAATGACCTGACATGTAGAAAGGGCAATAAACACAGCATTCAGCCCGAGGAAGCAGAAACAGAAAGGGAAGCCAAGCAGGCAGCTTTCAATTGGTACTCAGAGGACTGTTTTAGCAGACTCATCAATCGGTGAGACAGGCTGCCTTAAAAGAAATCCATATTTATTATAGTAAGTATTCATAAAACAATCTGGTGCAAGTGGCAAAGGAAAATTCAGATTGGAGTCAGAAAGCTTAGCTGTTAAGTTTTGTCTCGACTCCTTACCAACTAATGAAAATCGGACCGTATAGAAATGAAGAATGGTAGTGTTAGCACATTAGGTCATAGGGGGAAAAAACCAAATGATTCCACGAGCTGTACGCTTTAGGATGTACGGCAAACATCACTGTAATCCCTGTAAGACAAAATACATAACTTATTTAAACCCGGTCTTGGTTGTAAGCCCAAAGTGGGGAGAAAAGACAATGAAAGAATAGGTCTTGGCATTCCTGAGCAGAAGGAGTGCACATCTTTCCACTCCCTACTAAACGCCTGGACGTCTCAAAGCCGTTAATTGACAAAGGCGAGCATGAATGGACAACGACAGCTGAAGCAGCCCCTCATGTGGATGCTTCCTATGCTTTTCTTGTCTGATTGCTGGCTGCTGCCACCAAAACTACATGAAATAGGAGTGAGAGCAGCAGACTTCCGAGGCCCGTTTCAGGTCTTAAAGATTAAGCTTTCTTGTCCAACGTTAGATGCCGGCTTCCTCCATACAACGATTGCGTTAGGTACACTCAGCCGAGACCTAGCTTGCAGAGAGATTTTTATCGTGAAAGAATGGTAGGGCTTTGTCAAATGCGTCTGCATTTACTGAGAGAATCACATGGTTGTCAGCCTTCGTTCTGCTAACATGATGCATTGCACTGCTTGATTTGCATATATTAATTATATCCCAAGGATAGGTCCCAATTATTCACGTGAGTGATGCTTCCCCCATGAAGTTGTGTTTACATGTATTTTATGGAAGATTTTTACATCTGTATTCATCAAGGATGATGCTCTGTGTTTTGTTTTTCTGGTAATATCTTGTCAGGCTTGGTATGAGAGCTTTGTGAAATGAGTCTGGAAATAATCCTCTGTCTTTAATTATTTGGAAGACCTTGAGGAAGATTCGTGTTGCCTTCTTAAATGTTGTGTAGAGTTTCACTTTGATGCCATCATGTTTGAGTTTTCATTTAATGGGAGATTTATTTATTAATTCATTCATTCTCCACACTTGCTAATCAGTTTGTTTGAATTTTCTGTTTTCTTTAATGAATTAGCTTTGGTAAGCTGTGGCTTTCTCGCAATGCATTCAGTCCTTTTAAATTATTTTGAAGTTTTTCTTAGTAGTATTTACCCTTTCACTTCTGATTATATTAGAGTTTTCTCCCCCTCCTTTTAGTTAGACACTTAAAGTTTTGTTGATTTTGCTTATATGTACATATATGTGTGTGTGTGTATATATATATATATATATATATAATTTTAAAATAATAGAGAAATTATTTTAATGAAAATGGACCCCATAGGCTTATATGTTTCAATACTTGAACTCAGTGGACCAATTCAGGAAGGATTAGGAGGTGTGGCCTTGTTGGAGGAGGTGTAGCTCGCTCTCTCTCTCTCTCTCTCTCTCTCTCTCTCTCTCTCTCTCTCTCTCTCTCTCTCCCTCATGTGGCTCAGGATGTAACCTCTCAGGTACTGCTCCAGCACCATGCTTGATCCCATGCTTTCTACCATGATGGTCATAGAGTCTAACCCCCTTTAACTGCAAGCAAGTCCCCAATAAATTTTTTCTTCTATAACTTGCCTTGGTCATGGTGCCTCTTCACAGAAATAGAAAAGCAATGAAGGTAGATTTCATTATTATCATGTTCCGGATTGAACCAAGGGCCTTGTATATGCTAGGAATGTAAAGAACTTCAATACTCATTTTTAGCCTAGGCTGTATACATTTTTAATAATGTATTTTAATGTTTAGTTATAATTACATCATTTTGCCCTCTAAGCTCTTCTATATACTCTTTCTTGCTCTTTGTCAAATTCATGAACCTTTTTTCATCGATTAGTGTCACATGCATATGTGTGTGTGCGTGTGTATAGCATGTATATATGTGCATATATGTGTGTCTATATGTTTATTCCTAAATTTTTAAAGAGCAAAGCTTAGTTTTGTTCCTCTTTCACACTTTTTGTATTAGTTCTTTTTTTCCTTAGCCCTGCCCTTCTAAAAAAAACTTTGGGCTTGTTTTAAACTTCTCATTTTATAAAGTGTAATATTGGGTACCTATCTGAGACCCCCCCCCTCTCTTTTTTAAAGTATAGGTGTTATTACTATGTAATTACCTATGACAGCTGCTTTTCATTCATATGTTTTAATGTACAATGTTTCCATCTTCATCATTGTCTCATGTTTTTTTTTAAAAATTATTTTCATTTCTTTGTTGTTTCTGCTTATCTGGTATTATATGGCGTTGGGGTTTTTGTTATTGCTTTTGGTTTTGGTTTGTTTGTTTGTTTTTTTACTCTTTTAAAACAGTGTCTAGTATAGCCTCAACCTCAAACACAATATATAGGCAAGAACAGCCTAGAACTTCTGGTCCTCCTGTTCTCATCTCCTGTGTTCTGGGATTACAGTGTGCCATGATGCCCACTTATGCAGTGCTGGAGATGGACCCAGGACCTCAGGCATGCTAGCCAAGCGCTCTCACAGCTGATCTACATCAATGATAATATCTTTTACCCATTGGTAGGTTAGAAACAGTTTGTTTACTTTCCATGCTTTTGTGAATTTTCCAAAATTTCTTCTGGTATTTCTTTCTGCGTTGACCCCATTGTGGTTGGAAACGATAATTAAGAGTTATTTTAATCTCCTTGCCTTGGCTGAGATGCGTTTTATTTCTTGATATATGATTTATTGTCACTAATATTCTATGTAACTTCAGAAAATATTTATTTTGTTATGGTGAAAGACAAAAAAATCAAAGCACTTTAGAGGAAGTAGGGCCTCTGTAAGCAAGTAAGTAAGATATATATATATATATACTTTCCATATATATGGGAATCTGAACTCTATGTCAATATCTTTAAAGAAATAACATAAAGTAAACGAAATTGTAATGTTATAAATTAAAAGGAATCATTTACAGAGAAAATGAGCACCTAGAAATTAAAAAGAAAAATAGCACAAATGAAAATCTCTGCCCAAGGACTGGAGAGATCTTCTAGCAAATAGAGCAAAAAGCAAAACAGAGAAAGGAGGAGGAGGAAGTTGTGGAAAGCAGATTGGTGTCAAAGGGCCAACGCATGATGGACAAGACGGCCCAGTGGTTACACAACCTGAGAACCCAAGGTCACTGGAACCCAACTACAGATGGGAGAGAATCCACTCCTGAAAGTTGTCCTCTGACTTCCATACATGCATGTGACACACAGATGCCCCCCTTCACACACACACACACACACACACACACCACACACTCACACATACACACACACACTCTCACACACACACAACAGCAACAACAATAACATAAAAAGAGAAATTAAAAAATAAAATGAAAAGGCAACCATGGAAATAGTAGATAATCCCTAGAAGAGACTAGACAAAATGAAGGAAGACACTATAAGGAAATAATCTTTAAAAAATATTTCAGATCTGAAAACCATGAGTTTTCATATTATACATCCATTTCAGCGGGACACAACAGGATCACATAAGATTTCAGACAGAACATACAAAGGACAAGAATCAGAATGACGTCGTTCCTTTCAGACATGGTATTGGGAGCTAGAACTATGAAATTATAACACCGTCAGCATTCTGGTTGGAAACGGTCTCCACCCTGAGATTTTGCATTTATACTAAATATCACCAAAGCACAACAGAATAAGGACAGTCAGACACTGAAAACTTAACAACAGTCCCTATGCACCCTGTCTAGAGAAACTGCCGTAGGATGCAAGAACACCCCCCCCCCATTGGCAAAGAAGAAATGACAGCAAACAGGAAAGAGAAATGCAGCAAAGGAGAAAGGGCAGAAATAACCTGGGGTGACATGGAAGGACAACAGTGGCCATCCAGATAGAAAAGATTAAGAACCCATGAGTACAGTTGAGAAGTCTCTAAGAGATTGCTCCAGGATGGAATTAGCCAGAAGATTTGGACAAACATTACTTTGATATGACATTACTTTGATATAAGAGCATAAAAATAGCAGAAGACCCACTCCAAATTATTAAGTGCCTATGAAAATTTAAATGCGGAATACTGACTTGGCCAAAATCACATTATATTGCAATAAAGATAGGTGATTAAAAGCACATGAGTTGATGGTGGGGACTCGGGGAGGGGTATACATGAAGGAGAATGGAATTCTCTCTCTTCCATGGTAGGAAGCCAATAGGTATTGTTTTAAAATGAAAACTCAAAGAGTGGAAAGATTCCTTTGATGAAGGAAAGGTCAGTCATTTCTGCCTCTGGGAAGAGAAAGGAAAAGAGAGAATTGGCCATTTCGGTGACAAACCTGGTAAAAAAAGAGTTCAATTAATAAAACACACTATGTATATAACTTTGATAAAAATGCAATAAAGATGATCAAATGATGCATATGCATCTTCCAGCCGTACTACTTGTAAATCTGTTCGTGCCCAGATGTGAGAGTGAGGCTGGGGATGTGAGTGGGCCCGCTTTTTCTACATCCACTGCTTTGGTACCACATGGCTGTCATGCAGACATTTTCAAAGGCAATGCAAACACTGGGTTTCTCTTTATTTGTTGTCTTTGGGACCTAATGCCAGCTTCGGATATGGTCACTCCAGAGGATAGGGGTTCTTGCCTCCAGAAAGGGGTTATTCTATGATGACATCCAGTTTCTTCCAATGTCCAAAGAAAGCATAAAAATAAACAAAATCAACCAAAGTTTCATTGATGCCAAAAGGCCTATGGGATTGATGTAGGCTCGTGCTAAAGCCTAGTTGTGGAAAGCTCTCTGTAGGTGGCTCTCCTCTGTGTTGATGTCTTGTGTTCTGCTTCCTTGAAAGTACTTGATAGTCATGTGATTGCTACCTTAAATTAAATCATGTCTGAGTTGATGCATTGTAATGCTTTTCTTTCTTCCATGTATTTGGGCACAGCAGAACATAGCTGAAGGATTTTTAACACCTAGTACAGAGGCATTATATAATAGGAGAAGTATGTGTCTGCTGTCTCACTGATAACGCCTTCTAATAAGGAGAGGAGTTCCAACAGACATCAAGAATGCCAAATGGAAAACACCAAGTGGATACATAACAGAGTGCAGGTTGTTTGGTCTTCTTGGCTCTATCTTACACTGATACTTTTACCAGTCATACTGTCAGCTACCAGTAGGGCTACCAGGAACCGCAGGGAAACAGTGTGTCTGACAGGGCAGAAGCAAATAAGATGAGAGGAACATAGACTCGAGGCAGGAGTCAGTTCTTTGGCAGAACAAGTAGACTGATAACCTCTTTCCAAGCTTTAACTTAGTTTGTGCCAAAACCTGCAAGATGCCAAGTGGCATAAAAGCGGTAGCCTTCTCAAGGGTCCCATCCAAGAACCCTCATAAACCCCTCTGAAACACGCCTTCTCTTGTTATCACCTCCAGACATATTCGGGGGGCCCTCCCCACACCCAGTGCTTGCTCGCTTCAGGCTGCAATCCAACTCGTAAAGCCTTGGCAAAGTGCTAGTGTGTGGGGTGGTGACTTAAAATGGCCTATTCTTTCCATAAGCCACCCCCAGGAGATGGCATTTTATCACAAACAACACGAGGATCTGAAACTTGATTTTAAATAGACTTAGTTGATGTGATAAATGGCTCTCTTTGGGCGACAAGCATCAATACAGCTACAGATGTGATACGAGATGCTGTGCGATCAAGGTAATAAAACCTCCCCGCTGTGTTGTAAGTAGGAAAGCATATCTGATGAGGTGGTGCTAGCTTAGCTCCCAGAGAAGCAGATTCTGAGATGGGAGATTGGTATGCAAGAGATTCATTGTGAGCTAAAGACGGCAGAACACAAAGGGGGAAGCAGTATCAGGCAGTGAATCTTTAGGTTGTGATAAATGTCTGACACTGAAGGGAAAGGAGAGAAGAAAAAATGGGGCCAAGGGGCCTCTTGCCCAATCAGGAGCAAACGGTGTCCAAACAGGGAAGTCTTCTTGTGGTCAGACATGACACACCCAAGGATCGACATCAAGCTCAGCTATTGTCTGGAGGCTTCAGGACAGAGGTAAACTAGTTCTGTTTCTAAGGGTGGCATGTGAGAGCACTGCAAATGGACACTGCCTTCTCGATATCTCTCCTGCAGATGAGCATCAGGGTTGATTTCTTAAGGGAGGCAGCGAGTAGAAGGGCAATTATGATGAGGAAGAACACTAGGTCATAGAATGCTGAGATCCTCTGAGGCTATGCCTTAAGCCAAGATGCAACAGACACAAAGTGGGAAATCGGAGCCATCCTCTCTCTGGAAGACAGTCCACCAAGTTTACCAAATCGCGGTGTCTTAGTTTTCTGTCCACTTCCACAATATAAGCCCATTAACTCACTACTTTTAAATTTATTGTAATGAATGTTGATACTCCACCATGTATTGTGTACTACCCCTGACCTGGTTAAAAAAACAAAACAAAAACAAAAGAAACAAAAAACAAAAAACAAGTCATTACAATGGTAAACACTAAGGGCTGATGGAAACACACAGTTATTGCAGGAGTCCATGGAACAGAAGAACAAAACTATGAACTGATTGAGACGTTTGTTTTTGCCTTGATATACTTCATACAGCACCAGCTCTGATGTCTGTACAACTGAGCTCTCCAGGTGGACTGAGATAGCCAAGCAATGGGTAACCATCCCTGGAGCAGAGAGCTCTCTGCTGGAGGAGAGGTCAGGATCTCGGGTACTGAGGCACCGACTTTAGGCTACACTGGGATACAGCATCCATTTTTAGAAACATGACACACCCCGCCCACTCCAGCAAATTCTACTCTAAGTGGAGAGAGCTAGGCAGATTTCAGGGTTGGAAACAGACACTCATAGAGTCGTAGACGAGATTGCCAACTTAGAATGGTGGGATAGTACTTAGCCCGTGGGTGTCCTTTTAGTTACATAGACCCCCCCCCAAGTCCAAGAATTTAAATAGTGATCAAAGAAGTGACACATTCAGCCATCCCTTGATGTGCAGTGGTCCAAAATGGAGGTCTGTGGTAGGCATTGGGGGGTGGGATCATAGATAAAACATGGTCCCTGTTTTTAAGTGTCAGTTAATAGCAGATCTGGACAATTGCATAACCTCTATATCGGTGCTCTCTTATTTTCCTCAAATACCTATGGGCATCTCTGAGAGCTCTAATCATTACCAGAATGTTCAAGTCAGATGTTTCCTTATGCCTGACAACTCTGAGCACTACCAGGTCCAAACGGCCTAGCAGTTCAGGCTACAGCATGGCCACCACTCCTGTCCCCACTATCCTTGTGCAGTATGGCCTTAGTTCTGTTCTGCCTCAAGCCATTTACCTACCTAAGCTAAAGTATAAAGGATGTTTCATTATCCTCACAGGCCTAGACTGGTATCTTAATCAGTCCAAGTACAAGCTATATGCAGGGGCTCAAGGACTGGTGGCATCCCCTGTCATACATGTCTTGAGATTTTTTTTTTATAAAGATGGGGAGAAATAGACCCACCCTATATGAACACAAAACCAACTTGCATGGGCAGGCTGACTTTCACCATATGGCATGAAAAATGTATCCAGTGTGCAGTATTTTATCCCAAAGCTAACCCCCTTTCCCTGGTTAAAGATGGATTAACAATCATTCTTATTTTCACTATCCTTTTTCTCTTTAGTCCGTGGTCTTTTTATTTTAGCTACAAATCATCCCTCCGGTAAGAGAGGCTCTGTTAAGAATCACACGCTTTGTCAAAAGTCACATTCTTCTTCTAATTGTTGCCGCCTGAAAAGTCAGGTAAAATTGGTTTGTTTTTGTAGTGAAGTCACCGACATAAATTTTCCAGGATTAAGGTCGTCTCAGCAAACCAGCATGCATGTATCAAGGAGGATTCCTTTTCATAAACTCCAGTACTCGGGGAGAGTCACACACACACACACACACACACACACACACACACACACACACACACACACACACATTCAACATATCCAGCTCCGTGTGGACCAGTCCATCCCTTACAGGTCACAGACTATGGGTCCAAACTAAAGCTAACATGAAAACAAGGGAAATGACTTGGATTTTTTAAATTCCCTCATAATCTCATCATATTGCTTGTTTTTCCTCCCAGTCCTTGGCTCCTCTTTGTTTGTTTATTAGTTTTAACCCAGATAAGATAAAGCGTTAGACTTAGGGTTAGAAAGAGCCAAGTTCAAGTTGGAGGTAGGGCTCAGCGGTAGACTGCCTGGCACGTACAAGGCATGCCTGGCTTTGATTCCCAGGGTGTGCTAGGCGTGGAAGCACACACCTATAATCCTACGACTTGGGAGGCTGATGTAAGAATATCAGGAGCTCAAGACCAGCCTTGGCTACGTGTAGAGTTCAAGGGCAGCCTGGGCTAAACGAGATCCTGGAAAGAAGGAAAGAGGATGACTTGTGGAGGGGAGTGGGTAGAAGCAAGTGAGGGAAAAAGGATGAAAGGAAGGAAGGAAAGAACAAGAAAGAAAGGACAAGCCAAGTTCAAAATCCCTCTGTCTCTGCTTTTGTCACTTTGTGCCCCAGAGACCCTTAATAAAACTTACTGGTTTCACTCCCTTGACTGCAGCTGCTTCTGAAATGAGCCTCACAATGGGCAGCCCACTTAGGGGTCTTGCACAGATGAAGCTGGGACACCTGACTTACAAACAGTAGTTAGCTGTTATGACCATGTCAGCAAGTCTATGCTTAGGCAAACCCACCCAATTTGATGCAATATTGGCTGGCACATATTTGCCAGGAGAACCCAGCTAACCATGTCTAGAGGGTGAAGAAATGTATTTTCCCTCGACTTTCTCCCCTCTTCCTGTATTTGATGGCCTAACCGTATGTCAGTGACTAAGCTTGCCAAGACACTTTCCTTTAGTCTTGCAAACACTGTCTACTGAGAACCACCTTTTCCTTGTCCTGTATCTCTCTCTCCTGCCTCTAACTTCCTGCTAAAATCATGGTTGCCCCCCAAATAGTCACTTTTAAATGGTCTGAAAAACTTGCATCACTCTAAGACATAGACTCCCAGGAACTCCCTGTCCTATGATGAATTGTGTGCAAATCTCTCAGGCTGCATTTCACCCACTTCCCCATTTGGCTGTCTTCCTTTCTGAACCGGGAAGCAGCCTGAACTCAATCCCAAGCAGTCTGGCCTCCTCAGCTCTCTTTTCTTTCACCCACTTTGAATTATCCTCTACTCCTTGCCATATTAAACTTTCATCCATCTTTCAGTGGTCATCCCAAGCCCTCTGTCCTTCCACTGCCCACTTTCTAACAGCAGACAACTCGTATGAGCTTTGGGCTCAGATGGTCTCTGTTACTTCTCAGTTATGAAATGGACAGCTCACTCACACTCCTGCTGCATTTGCCAAGTGGAGAGAACATCTCACTATGTCTTGGGGAGAGTTAAATGAGATGAAACGTAGAGGCCAGACGCGGCAATTATTGCAATTCTCTCATCATCCATTCAGCCACAGTTTATCACCAGTCAGTGGCCATGCTCCATAATTTGACCATATTAGATTTTGCTTGTGACCCACTGCGGAGATTCTGTGGCAACTTCTATGGTGTAAGAATTTAAAAACTGGGGAAACTGAGGTCATGTGGTAATCTATAAAATTCAGTGGAAATAAGGTTCCATTTATTAAAACAACTCTCACCCAGGCAGAACTCTGGACTAAGGGACTCTAGCAATATTTTATGCATTTCATTTTGGTGGAAGTTGATTTCCATTTACAACCCTTTGCACATTGGATACTCTGATGGGGCTCCATGCCCATGCAGCATTAAAATGATGCCTCCATGTTCTGTTTCTGTGCCAGGGTCAGGCCAGAGCCATCCTGTCTGCACTGCCTTCTCTGCCCAAGCATCTTCTGCACTTTGATGTGGTGACTTGAGCTATGACCCTCCCTTCTCAGGACTCCTTGAAGGAAGTGACTTCTGCTTACCTGTTGGCCACAGGGGACCCATTATCACCGCCCCCTCCCCTGTCCTGCCTTTGTTTTTCTCTGTTTCTCCAAACTAAGTTTTCCCTGGACCTGCACGAAGGGTTCAGCCTGTCACCGCTGAAAGACTCTGTCTTGGTTTTGATACCCAGCCACCACTACCAATATTTAGGAGAAGAAATCAGCTCCATGGCCAGGCCAAGCCTCTCCTCCCTGAAACTACACAGGTAGGACAGTGGACCACCTGTCTTTTAAACTCACCCTTCCTCCTCTTTACCTCTTTCAGGCCAGTATCTTTTTGACTCTTTGTTCTTTTAATGCTTCTTCTTCCCCCATTTTTCCCCTTGGATTCTCTTCTTTCCTACAATAATAATTTGGCTTTGAGCCCCAAGATCTGCAGTGATGGGCAGCTGGGCTGTGTCAGGCATTCTCTGGATGCCTCCAGCCTCCTCCACACTGACTGACTGCAGACTCCAGGAAGGGAGGGAGGGATGTTGTAGCCCTTTCAATGGGGGAAGGGGATGGGAGTTATATTTTGCACTGAAATGTCTTCTCTCAAGTTTCTATAATTGAGCTTACTTCGCCATGGCATTTTTTCAATGACTCCTGACTAGGCTCCATTGACAGTTCCTCTAGTCACATGAAATGACTGTTTTCATAAGAATTTAGAGCCCTAACCTTATCATACAGTTAAAAGTTGTTTCTTATGGTACATAAACAAAGTATCATGTTTTACTTTGTTGGCCTAAACACTACACCCCCAAAACTACAGAGGAAGGGGAAAGTAGCAAGCCTCAGTTTACCCTGCCATGGACATAGCTTCACTACTACCTATGACATCTATTAGAAGGTAAGCCAACAAACAGTCCCAGAAAAAGAAAATAAAGATAAGATTACACCTAACAGAATCTCTCATTCGAGAGGGGGGGGAAAGCCATTGCTAATATGACATTCACCAATTTATTTATATAGCAAAGAATTCTTTATTGTATTAGGATAGAAAGCTATTGAGTGGGCTGACGTCTTGTCACAGGCAGCTCCACATATGCTTCCCTTTATCTCTTCTGTGACAGTCTTTCTATGCACAGAGTCTTTATAGAGACTGTTCCTTTCTTTTGTATCTATATAAGTCATTTATACTCAAGAAGCATCTTGTTGAGAGCTGGTTATGGATGTAGGAGGGTCTCTGAGCTGCCCAATCCACAGCAACTTTGCACTCAGCAACCTGCCTATAGGTTTCTAGTTTTTGTAACTCATGACTCTACTACCCTGACCACAGCTGGTCAGACTAGGGGGTGAGCATCTAAGCAAAGACAATGATGTTTTGGTTGGCAGCATCACAGAAGTCTTACTGGTGAGACATGTTTGTCCCCCAGGAGAAGTCCACACTGAGTGTCACTCAGAGGACCAGGGCTTTTCTTTGGACCAGCTGGATATGAGAGACTAGAAACAAAAGAATAGTAGCACGAAAAAGAGAACACGAGTCATTTAGATGACCTCAAATGTCAGATGGAATTGTCACTGATGTTGATTTACCAATCCTGCGGTTCATTGATCAAAAGTAACACTTGGTTTAAAGGTGTTCCAGTGGGCCAACTAGATGCCTCAGCAGGTAATGAATGGTACTTGCAATCAAACCTGTGTACCTGAGTGTGATCCCTGAGACCCACGTGATGGGAAGAGAGAACAGACCTCATAAGTCGTCCCCTGATCTCCCCATGTGTAAGCACATACAACAACAACAACAACAAAAAAGATGTTCCAGTGGCCATGAGGCTCAGCAGGACAGTTGCTGGGACTGCTTCATCCATTACTTATTATTCCATAGAGTACCTGTGCTGAGCAGCTGTCAATAGAGGTCATGGGAATGTGCTATATTTCTTGCATCCTAAAGTGACCTATCAGTGTGCTGGTGTGCCCAGTGATGTCAGTCAGCTAATGTTTCCACTAATGCTCTTAGGATGGATTGCTGTGGCAAATTACCATGGTAAACTCGATGACTTAAGCTAACCCAAGCTTATTCTTGGAAAGTTCTAGAAATTGGAAAATTCAAATCAGTTTTAGCATGCTAAAATCAAGGCATAATTAAGGCTGTCCTTTTTTAGAGGCTTGTCGGGGGGGGGGTCCCATTTTCTTGCCCTGTCTAGATCCGGCTTAGTGCATGCTGCGAGTCCAATGGATGATGCGCAAGGCTGTGGGGATATTGAAAAGTAGACTAGGATAAAAGAGGCCAAACACACACCAAGTGTTTTAGCAAAGCCTTTTTAATAAGTGAAAAAAAAAAAACCTTTTCTTACCTCTGTAGTTTCTCCATCTTAAGATTCCAGAAAGGTAGAGTAATAATTCTGGTAAATGTGTGGCCAAGGTGATGTTGCCCTGGTCCCTGCACGGCCGTCTTGTCCAGCTTGTACCTTTATCCAATAGGACTGGGGAAACAACTCTGCTACCCCTAGTGCCTAAACGAGAGACTGAAGTAATAAATGCACAAATGTATTATATGCATTTTATCGGACATCAATGTAGCGGACTGTTAGTAAAGGAGGCTTTGTTTAGTTTAATGAAGTTAATTTAAAAGTACTAGTGTTTTTAAGTGAGATGCTCAGCAGAGGTGACAATATCTTTGTCATTACTTTCCTAGCATGAATATACTCTCTCAGCACTTATGTAGGAGGTTGGTTTTCATTATTAGGCATCCACTTGCTCATAACAAATAGACGTGCCAGTCACCTTTTGGTTCAGATAAGAGGACAATTTTATTTAGGCTCATGATTTCAGAAGTCTGAGTCCCTAATTGCTAAGCCTGTAGCAGCACAGCACATCATAGCAAGAGATGCAGCGGAGGAGAGAGACAGGAAAGGGACCCGATCCCAGCATCCCTTGAGAGTACATCCCTAATGACCTAACTTCCTCCCGACTACCTCTGAAAGGTTCTACTACATCCCATTAGCACCACACACAGAGGTCAAATCTTTAACCTATGGAACTTTGGGGGTCATTTACCATCCAAATCAATAGACAGAGCGAGGAAGAAGAGAGAAGAAATGGGGGAGGATGATCTGAATTAAAAGTTAAGACATTTAGAGACCAGTACTGGAGAAAGTTTGATTATTCGTTGTTAGGAATTCCGTAAGTGTCCATTAGTGAGCTTATGTGTTATACAGGATTCAAAGTCCAAGGAGGTGGAAGGTGGGTGGTTAGATGGATGAGTGAGGGGATGAATGGGTGGTGCATGGATGTGAGGACGTAGACAACTTGTCTGAACCGGAAACTCTAGATCTAAGGTCTCTGCCTCTGGATCCAGATGGAAGACGTGAAAAGTCACTGGATTCAGGAAAGCATCATTTGAAACTTTTGTAATGTTCATTTGCATCTTCTTTGGTTTTCTTTTCCAGGTTGTTTTTTCTTGAAACCCATAGGGACTGGGGTGACTTATGCTTGGGGCATCAGAAGATAACGTCCCTGTCACACAGGAACTGTAGCAATGCCACTTTGCTTTCTTCTCTGCCTATCTTTGTCCGTTTTAAGTGATTTGACACTCCTTGCATTTCTTTTGAAGCACAGCTTTTTTCTCTCCCAGGATTCTATTTTTTCAACTACTTACAGTGACTGTACTATGACTCAGTAGAGGCTGCTCCTTGACTTACATTTGGCTGCCTCTTAGTTTGTTAACAGTTTTACCTTAGAGACCTGTTGTGACTGAATTGGCCTGGACAATCTCTCTTGTCCCTAGCTCTGTTTGATTTTATTTAGCCCAGTCTACTCAACCAGGCTAACCTCTTGCCTCCTTCCTCCTCCCTCTTTCTACACAGACGCCAAATCGAGCCGCTCACAGCTGCCATGGGGGCTGCTGTTTCCGCACCCCCATGTGGTTCACTCTGCCTCAAGGACCTTTCCTTCTCTGTGCTCCCTTCTTCCTGTCCCTTCCTCTACTGCTTGACCCCTTTCCCCCCTCATCTACTACCAAGTACACTCTTCTGTATGTCAAACAAATTAATAGCGACAGAAAATATGAAATATACTGCAAGCCAAACAAACATGGCAAGTGACCAGAGTCTGAGAGAGGTCCCAAGCACAGGTGAAAGGTCCCAAAGCCAGAGGCTCTAAAATCAAAGAGCCAAATGGGGATTAGATTAGTGAATAATACCACCAAAAGGCAAATGAAATAACCAAGGTGGGCTTTGTAGAGTTTGACAGGGACTCCCTTCTTTGTCCCAGGTGAATGTGCTTCCTAGATCACATTTAGCTGGGATCCTAACACATCCCAGGGTCCAGAAGAGACGTCTCCTGTATATGGCACTGACTCTCGAGGATTCAGTCATTCAGAGCTCTGTCCAAAGAAAGAGGCACTCAAGAGAGCATTCACAGTCATCCTGAGCATCAAGGGAAGGGCATCTTTTATAGCCAGTTCTCTTCTGTTCCCTCCAGGAGGACAATGGCATTGTGGCCAATAGAGCAATGCCATGTTGACAGTGGACACATCAAGGTCTCCTAGAATCGGGCTGAAGTGAGGAACACCTCAGCACACTACACTGACTCATCTCTCCATGCGACCTGCCACCAGGCAACTCTAGCTCATGTTGTGTTGACAAAACTAGTCCTCACAGAAAATATCAAATACACTACAAACCAATGAGCAGTCATAGCACGGCCACCAGAGATTGCTCTTTCCTGGCTGTGCTTAATTTCTCAGTGAGGTGGTGTTAATTTTCAGTAGTAGACTGAATAGCCACCTAGACTCTAACTATGACTTCCAGTCACAAGAGGATGGGTTCTGAAAGTGAGCAATCAAAGCACCTGTCTGCAAAGAGAGGCATTGAAGTGATGACAGAGACATCCCAGTCTTTAAAACCAATGTAGCAGAGCTCCTGGACTCCATCCCAAGTTTCTTCCAGGCAGCGAAGACAGTTTCTCCAGGTTCCTGCACTGAGCTCTTGTGCTGGCTTCCCTGGGTGATGGAGTGTAACCTGTGAGCCAAATAACCGCTTTCCATCTGCTGTGATATGACCACGCAGGGTTCCTATGTGACCCTCCTGCCATACTTGAATAAGCCCTTTTCCTGCTTAGACTGACCAGAATGGATTCTGTGTTGGCAACTTAGAGACTTGACCAATAAACACCCAGTCTTATTGGAAACAGAAAACTCAGACTTCAGGAACTAAAGATCTTGTTACTTCAACCAAAGTAAACACTTGTTTTCCTTAAAACAAAAATATGACTAACTTTTACAGGGTATCAAATAGGCTGGGCTTCCTTACAACTCATTTTTAAAACCACATTTCTTTCTTTTTTTATTGTTACTTTTTCTTTCTTTCTTTCTTTCTTTTTTTTTTTTTTAGGGAAGAAAGGATTTATTTTTTATTTTAATTTTATTAATTTATTCAAATTACAACTCAATTGTTATCCCATCACTTGTATCTTCCTGTTCCTCCCTCCCTCCCACTTTCACCCTATTCCCCTTCCCTAGGTCTAAGACCGAAGGGGACCTCCTCCCCCACTATATGGTCATAGGCTATCAAGTCTCATCTTGGTAGCCTGCTTATTCTTTCTCTGAGTGCTATCAGGCCTCCCCACCAAGGGGAGGTAGTCAAATATGGGACACCAGAGTTCATGTCAGAGTCAGTCCCTGCTCTCCACATAACTGTGGAGAATGTCCTGTCCATTGGATAGATCAGCGTAGGGGTTCAATGTTTACTGCTTGCATTGTCCTTAGTTAGTGCAATAGTTTGAGCAGAACCTCCTGGACCCTGATCCTAAAGTCACATTTCTTAATGCAATTTTGAAGTCACCTGATAGAGATGTTCAGGCACAGTAATTGTCCTCTGATGGTGCATTTGTAGAAGGCACCGGAAGCCATGAGCATGTTCAGTGTCTCCACACACTTGGCTCACCTCATTCTCAGTAGCCTAAATTCCCAGAGCCACTGCAAGGATGAGCCCTGCTGGTAGGGCATGCTAAAACTGTTGTCCACACAGCTGTTGCCCACGAGCACTGATCTTTCTGGTTCTGTGCTTCAGGTGTTATACAATAACCAGGAAGTTAGACCTCCTTTTCCTTGGAAGAAGAATGGGTAAGAGATTAAAGAAAAGGGAATAAATTATAGTAACTCTGTATGAGTTGTTGGACCAGTATCAGCTAGAATTAAGAATGAGGGAGTTTTTCTTACCTTTTCCCTCTAGATTACTAAATCATATGCAGAGTCCTGAGATTTAGGCATGGTTTCTCAAAAACTTACTTCAGGTTAGTTATAGTGTTTCACATTTGCCAGATGTCATTCCAACACCATTTTGAGCTGATTGGTTAGGTCTTACATAAGAAGAGCCATGTTTACTGAGAGATGCCATGTTTTAAAACATAAGCCATTGAGGACATTAAGAACATGTGTTTCTTTTTTTTTTTTTCAGATCCATGGCCACCAATCCTCATTCCAAACTTTAAGTCTCTATGGATCAAAAGTCCAGCCAGTGGAGAAAGCATAGCAAAGCCGTAGAGAAACGTTAGTCTTGGCAAGTTGCGCAAGGAGAGTGGGAAACAAGAAGCCAACAGAACACAGAAAGGAAATCCTACCTTGACCCTCTTCACAGCAATGTCACCGAGAAACAACAAACAAGCAGCCAGCAGTGTCTTTCTATCTCTGAGAAAATAATTAAAAAGAGCGTGCTCTAAATGAATGACCTCCGTCAGCTTTGCTCTTCCCAAAAACATGGAAGCCCAAAGTAGAAAGGTCTGTGGGATTTAGTCTCTGGAAATCAAGAGGAGGGCAAAAGCCAAGCGACTACCCTTGGCATAGGAATGGCTGAATGTCTCCTTCTAAATAAGAAAAAATCAGACTTCAGGGATCATGTCTGTGCCTGTTACAAGAGAGCCTTCTTGGGACATGTAGAGCATTGGAAGCCACAAGGATGGGGTGTAGCCTTTCCTCCTGGTGTGAAGTCAGTCCTCAGAGTTGCTTCATAGCCTCTACTCTCCGCTCTTGATCAGCCTTCTTTTGGGAGACCAAGAAAGGAAAGATGGAATCTGAATGTTCTTTCTCTTAAAAGAAAAGAAACACATTACTTTGTATACATTCTGAAACTCCACTGGCCCACACCCCAGCCCGGAAATATAAGCGTTTAATGCAGAAACACCACCACATCCAACACTTCAACAGTTTGAAGTCATCCTGCCGTTTCCCAACAGAAACATCAGAGACACTCTACGATGGTTAATCTTGATTGTCAACTTGATAGAACCAAGAAAAAGGGTCCTCAACTTAGAAATAACCTCTATCAGATTGGCCTATGGGCTTGTCTATGAAGTATTCTCTTTTTCTTTTAAATTAATTAATTTATTTATCCAAATCACAGGTCCCTCCTTCTTCTCCTTCCTCTCCTTCCTCTCTCTCCCTCTCACCCTTCTCCCTCTTTCCCCTTTCCCCTTCTCCTCAGAAAAGAGGAGTTTTCCTCCCCATATCAACCTACCCTGGCACATCAAGTCAGATCAGGACTGAGCTCATCCCCTTCCACTGAGACCAGACAAGGCAGCCCAGCCAGGGGAAAGTGATTCAAATTTAGACAATAGAGTCCATGTCAGAGACAACACTCCACCCACCCACTCCACTTGCTAGAGGACCCACATGAAGACCAAGCTGCACATCCATTACATATATATCAGGGGCATAGGTCCAGTCCACGCATGACCTTTAGTTGATGCTTCAGTCTCTGTAAGGCCTCATGAGCCTAGGTTAGTTAACCCTCTTGGTCATCTCATGGAGTTCTTGTCCCCTGCAAGCCCTTCTATCTTTCCCCAACACTTCCAAAAGACTCCCAGAGCTCCACCTAATGCTTGGCTGTAGGTCTCAGCATCTATTCCAATCCACTGCAGGACGGGGCCTCTCGGAGGATAGTTATGCTAGAATTCTGTCTGCAAGTATAGCATTAGTAGTGCCAGGGGTTGGCTCTCTCCCATGTGGTGGGTCTCAGGTTGACCCAGTCATTGGTTGGATATTCCCTCAATCTCTGCTCCATCTTTATCCCTGCACATCTTGTAGGCAGGGGAAATTTGGGGTTGAAGGTTTTGTGGGTGGGTTTTTGTGTTCCCCTTCCTCTAGTGGAAATGTTGCCTGGATAGGAGGTGGCCACTTCACTCTCCATGCCTCCTACTGCTAGGAGTCTCAGCTAGAGTCACCCCCATGTCATTCCAAGAGCCTACCCTGTCACAAGTCTCCAGTTTGTCCCAGAGATGCCCCACCTTGGTTTCCCTTCTCTCCTCCATCCTTTGCCCCCCACACACAAGCTGTCCCCACATCTGATCCCCATGCTCATTCCTCTTCCTACATCCGCTCCCACCCAGTTCCCTCTCTTTATAGACTTCCGATGTCAAGCATTTCTCTAAGTCTTTCTCAGCTATTAGAGATTCCTCTGTTGAAAATTCTCTGTTTAGCTCTGTGCCCCATTTTTAAATTGAATTATTTGGTTTGTTGGTGTTTAATTTCTTGAGTTCTTTATATATTTTGGATATTAGCCCTTTGTTGGATGTAGGGTTGGTGAACAACTTTTCCCAGTGTGTGGGCTGCCATTTTGCTCTATTGACAGTGTCCTTTGCCTAACAGAAGCTTTTCAGTTTCATTAGATCTATGGGTATTTTCTTAATTGGTAATTGATGAAAAAGAGCCTGGCCCACTGTGGGCAGTACCATGCCTGGGTAGGGGGGCTGCATAAGGAAAGCAGCTTGCCATGAGTCTGCAAGCAAGCCAGTAAGCAGAGTTCCTGCAGGACTTTTTCTTCTTCAAGCTCCTAAATTGGATTCCATGGCTTCCCCCCACCCCCATAAAGGGACCTGCAAGATGGTCTAAATCCTTTTCCTCCCCCAAGTGGATTTTGGGCTTTATTTTTATCCAGCAGGAAAAATTGATACTGCCTGAATCTTTTCCTTAAGTTGGTAACTTTGGTTGATTAAAAAAAAACTTTATTGGTTCACAGAACAATAATTCTATATGCATCTTGAATATAGAATAAGAACATTTACTATCCACATAGAACATCTGTTCCCAACAGTAAAAAAAAAATGCAAGGAAGCAGACCATAGCACTTCTCCCACTTTGAGTTTGTTAGCCTTAGAACTTGTGTTCTGTGTAGGCTGTTCTATTCAAACTACAGTGGGACTTACTTCCTTTCTCTAGAACTTGTGAGTAAAGTAAATAATAGAAATCATGTTTCATAGTTTAAAAGTTCCAACAATCTGTCTTGTTTAGGTAGTTTCAGCTCAACTATATTGCTTGGCCAGCACCCAAAAAAGAATCAGTATGTGTCTCGCGTCAACTTGGGCACACCTGGATTTATGACTCATTTCTTTGCTTGTTCCATGCTTCCTGTGATTGATATGAATATGTTTCATTTTCATTGAAAAAATCCAGCCTCAGTTCACAAAAAAGTCAATAAAAGCCCTGTATTCTTTTTGGCTGCAAAGTCAGAGACCAAGGTGAGAAATGGTCTCTATGTTCCTAAACAGAAATGGAGTATTCACATACAAGTGCTCACCCACATCATGGTGGCTGAATTTGTTTCCAGATGGGCTGCCAGATGAAGGTTACTGTCAGCCAAGCCAAGAGAGCACAGAAAGCAACTGTCAAGAACAATCAAGATGACCTCCAACCAAAGAGAAAGTTAACGAGGATGGGATCTGAGTGTCTTGTCAAAGTCAGTAGTGTTTATCATGGGCTGAGTGATTCAGTAAGTCATTCAAACAGCACAGACATGGTTACACATCCTCCCTGACACACAGAGAGGATAAGGAAAGAACATTCTAAATACAATATGTGAGGAGGAAAGCTCATGTCCTAAGGTCTCAGACTTGAGTCTTTTCTCTAGAGACTATCTCAACAATTTTGTAGTAAGGTTATGTGGTATGTGTGTGCACTTGCATGGTGCAGGGGATGTGGGTGTTTAATATAAACATTTCAGGGCATTCAGCCTGCACTTGAGGAGATGTACTTTCAGAACAAATACAGAGATGTTCGCTTTATAGCCTGCATGCCTTTATATCCTCAGTGTTATGGTGATCTCGAGTCACAAGGGCAAAACCAGACCTTGTTCTGGGTATTGTATAAATATTCTTATGAAGAAAATTTCCAGGCGCTCTGACTTTGCCTTCACATCCATCTCCATGGAGACAAGCAAACAAAGCTTTATCTACGTGCCACTGGAGCAGCCTGAGCAAAGATGCTGCCAGTTGCTCCTGTCCTCTGGGAGGATGCCAGACACTAGCTTGGGCTTTGTTTTCAGCCTCCGTGTTCCCTCAAGAGCAGCTTTTCTGTTGGAAGCAGAGCATCTCAGTTGGAGTGAGGGCAGGGATGCTACTATCTCAGTGCTGTGTCAGCCACTCACACTTATGGTCACATCAAATCTTTGCTGCAAACTTGCAGAAAGAGCCAGTTAGTCCCCATGTTTTGTATATAAGAAAACACAAGTTAAGGCTACTTGTCTGAGGCTACTTGCTACTGAGCCTTTATCCTTGACCTCATAGTTTTCTGTATTCTGCATGTGCATGCATGTGTACAGACTCTGACTGATTTGCATCTTGTAGACTGGGTAACTGAAGTCTTTAGAAAGGACCAATTCTGTGTTCCAAAGACCCTACAAAAGACATGGCACAAATTGCTAAGACCTAGCAAGACCCTCCTTTCCTCATGCTATTCCTCACATGTGAGCTTCCAACACACATTCCTGACAAGGTGTTCTGACACTTACATGATGAATGCTTGCTTCTTTTACTTGTAACTGTTGTATAACTCTTTCTCTCCTGCCTGGCTGAACATAGGCTACCCAAGTGTCACTTGTATGGATATTTCTTTCGGCGCTTACTATTTGGTGGCAATAGGAAACACTTTCAAGCCACTTCTGGATGTGAATCCTGGTTCACTGACAAATATCCTTGAGTTCAAGATCCATTGGGACCATAGCTGTCACCAGCACTGAGACACAATGTGGTAAGCTGTGGTTTTGTAAGCTGAAGGCAGTGAGTGTTTAAGCATCAGCGTTAATGTCTAAGGCAACATAATACAGAGCTACCTCACCCTGAGGGTCTCTGTGTAATAAATTGAGTGCCACTAGTTGGTCATCATGGGCCAGGCTACACAATAAAAAAGATGCACAGTTCTATAAATTAAGCATGTCAGAGGTTCACTGTCCTTTGGGAACTTCTGTTAGGTACCATGTTCCACAAGCACCTGTAAGAGCCACCAAAAGAAAGGCTTGCTCCATCTTGTCCTGGGACCATGAGTCCAAAGCAGAGCTTGGCTCCTGTGACTCGCATTCCCCTGGCATTGTCTCTCCATCACTCTTTGCTGAGCAGTGGCTGACTCACCCCTGCTACCTGCTCTGGGAAGCCTGATGCCCTGTGCTGGGGTCTGGGGAAAGAGATCAGAAGAAGCTTTAATGAGCATTATCTGGTCAACTAGCTCTACTGGGAATTATCTCCACCGAATGTCACACTGGAAAGGAGCCAAATGGGTTATGTTTTGTTTGGGGGTTTTGTTTTTAGAGACAGAGTTTCTTTGTGTAGCCCTAGGTGTCCTGGAATTTGCTCTGTAGACCAGGTTGGCCTCAAATCCATAGAGGTCCAACCTGTCTCTGCCTCATGAGTGCTGGGATTAAAAGCATGTGTCACCACCATCTGGTGCCAAATGACACATCTATCCATCAAGGCAAATTGGTGCCCTGATAACTAGGCCTCCTGAGAAACTGTGCCACCTCAAAGCACTGGGCTCAGCCTGTTGTAAGTACTGTACAATCAGCCCAAGGAACCTGTCAGTTAAAACTACTCTGGGATAGGATTGGGCTGTGCACACACAGGGGGAGAAAGAGTACACTTGATTTCTGGCTATTTCCAGGAAGTAGATTTTTCTGAATCACATTTTAATGGCAGCAGTTCTCAACTTGTGGGTCGAGACCTCGCTTTGACTGTTGAAAAGTCCTTTCACAGAGGTCACCTAAGAC
Source organism: Acomys minous (assembly GCF_964271855.1). Taxonomy (NCBI): domain Eukaryota; kingdom Metazoa; phylum Chordata; class Mammalia; order Rodentia; family Muridae; genus Acomys; species Acomys minous. The sequence continues at coordinate 111,683,253 of NC_140489.1, forward strand.
CATCGGAAAAGACAAATATTTGCATTATGATTCATAGCAGCAGCAAAATTATGGTTATGAGATCACAACAAAAATAATATTGTCGTTGAAGGTCACCACAATATGAGGGACGGTATTAGGGGCTATAGCTTAAGAAGGTTCAGAACCACTGGTCTATGGGTTAAAGGAGACAAACTATCTGTCATAAAAACGAAACAAAACTTCTTTGCTTGGGGCTGCAGATAACTTCTCTTGCAGAGGACCCAGGTGTGTGACTTACAACCTCCTGTACATCCAGTTCCAAGTGACCTAGCACCTTCTATTGGCCTCCTAGATCACCTGCATACATGTGGTGTACATAACACTGGTGCAGACAGACATATATACATAAATACAGTTTTAAATCCTTTTAAAAGATGCCATCAATGTTTTAAAAACTACCTTACAAAGTGCCATGAAATGGAAAGCCAATCAAATGACTATCAACAAGTGACTGGCAAGACAAACTGTGGTGAATCCACACACTTTGGATATAGTTAGCAATAAATAAATAAATAAATAAAATAAAATAAATGCAATGCATTATTATGTAAAGAGGCATGGGTTAGTCTTAAAATAACTGTGGCTGAGTAGAGAAACCAGATGAAAGAGAAGCCATATAAATGAATCCATCGTGTCAAGGAAGTACAGGTGTAGCTGGATGATAAGAGTGTAATCAGGGAGAGGTGGGGAGAAGAGTCGCAAAGGGGCACCAAGAATTCTATCAAAGCTGAGCACCATGGCCCATGTCTGTAATCCCGGCCCTCGGGGAGCCAGAGGCAGGTGGATGGATCTCTGTGAGTTTGAGGCCAATTTCATCTACAAAGTGAGTCCTGGACAGTCAAGGCTACAAAGAGGAAACCCTGTCTTGACAAACAAAACAAAGAATTCTCTCAAATCCTCACACACCCTGTCCTTTTAATTCATTCCCACGTGCTATGGACCCCTATGGTCTAAATACTTACATATTTTATCTTAAGTTTTTTCAAAGATGCTTGCACTTAAAGATAAAGGGATCCAGGAGAAAGAACTGCACCTCACAGAGTCATACCTCCATTATCAATATCAATATTTTTATGATAGAACAGAATGGCTCAAGTGACACTTTTTTAAAGTTTTAAAATGTACCCTTCTATGGATACAACCTCAATATTTCTCAACTGCCATCTAAAGGGAGCTATGAGATTTAGACGTTTCCAACGTTTGACATAAAACGAAGTATCGAAAAATAACGCATGACGTTAACCAGGCACTCTGACTCCAAAGCAAAAACCTTCCTACTATCCTGCAAGTCTTTCCCTTAACTGTCCCTTTGTGCAGGTCTTTGGGTCATTAGCTGGCTTGAATTAAGCCAGACATGAACTTCAATGGGATAGCCTATTTTATGGCACTTTCTGTAACTCAAATAGCTACCCTAAGGATTACTTTTAATTGGCCTAGGTGGTCTGTCAAATGGATCTCACCTTCTCCTTTCCCCTGGACTTAGTCAAACTATGACATGTTGTAGACAGAAAGGAGAGTGGCCTATGGAAACAAGGCAATGTCCCCGGAGTCCTTGGACAGGGCTCTGGATTAGCCTGTCCTCTAACCTTACATGAACAGCTTAGCCTTGGTTGTTGTGATGTCTTCTAATGGTCCCACAGGGGAAAAAATATCACTGGCCCTCTGGTGGCCTTGGTCCAGCCCTGGCCATAAAAAGGGATTTCGTATCATTAGTGACTTCCCTTTCACAGTTCGTTAGCATGAAATGTCCTGGCAGCTGAAATGACAAAGGGGACCCTCTTCTCACCAATGATTTCATGGGGAGAGACAGAAAATGCTCTGTGCTAAAAGCTGCCATGGGGCAGCTGTTATTTTCTGCTTTAATTTGTGGCTCTGGCCCAACAGCAAGCAGAGATGCAGGAAAATGACTGTGGCCCTGGTCATCTGGTTTCCAGATGGCAAATGCATCTAACTTTGCACGGTAGGTCTAAATGACTAAGCTCAATGGGTCTGGATAGCTTAGCTTCACTCCCATCGCTAGAAGTCTGTGCTACCAAGGCAGAGCTACACAGTGAGGCAAACTGAAGTGTCCCAGATGGCCCCATAAAGCGTGTGTTTGTGTGTGTAGACATACATTACCCACATAAAGTGCAACCAAATGCTTTACTCAATATTTCTTGACTGTCATCCAAAGGGAGGTAGGAGATTTGCCTGTGTTACCCCATGAACAAGTTACATTTGAGGTCAGGACATGAAGTTTAAGTACCTTCTTTTCAAAGAATTGGTCCACCTGCTTGGTCCAGAGGAGGTAGGAGTTGAAAACAGTCAGTTCCAGAGTGCTTTCAAATGTGTGCTTCTTTCAAAGACAAACGGGAGCTGCTGCCTGAGTCTCCTCAGCTTCTGAGGTGACTTCCATACTTCTTACTAGAGTTAGGAGAGCTCATGTTTTGACTTTAAGTAAACTGCTTTCTTTTGGGGCCTACTGATTTAGCCACCATCAGTCATCGGAGGTCATTGCTAATTATCAGTGGAAAGACGGAGATGAAAGCTGCCTTGGGTAGGGCGTCATAGCCACTCTTTTCCAACAGCGTGGCAAGTTCCTTCTAAGACATCCCATTGTGACCTCTGGGCTTAGTAATTGCACTCATGTGTAATTCCCTTTTGGAATGCGTGCTAAAGTTGACTTGCTTCTAGCAACCATGAAAAAAAAAATGATGGTGTCGTTTTTTGAAATTAGGTTATGCAAGGAGTGTGTCTTTCATATTCGTGTTCATTTTCTCATTTGGCTTCTCTTGTTCTCTTTCATCATCTTGCTTTTACTCTCTCATTCTTGGTCTCTCTGATGACACAGAAGTCAGATGCCTTGGCATAAACTAGCCCAGTGGAGAAAGACATAGCGTTGCCAATAAATGTATAACTGAGCCTGGAAATAGCTTCTCCCTTCTTCCTGTCTGGACTTCAGTCACTCACTTTTGTTTTGCTTTTTGGTTTTTTTATAATTCATTTTTAATTTATATATTAATTTCATATTCCAGTCATAGCCCCTCGTTCTCCTCCTCCCAGTCCCACTCTCCAACCCTCTTCTCCATGCCTCTTCCTTTTCTCAGCAGAAAAGGGGAGCCCCCCCCAAAGCCACTCCAGCACATCAAGTCGCATCAGGACTGAGATCATCTTCATCCACTGAGGCCAGCAAGGCATCCAGTTAAGGGAAAGTGATCAAAAAACAGGCAAAAAAGACCATGTTATAGACAGCACCCACTCAACTTACAAGGGGACCCACATAAAGATCAAGCTGCCCATCGGTTACATATGTGTGCCCGTCAGTCCATGCATGCTCTTTTGTTGGTGTTTCAGTGGCCTAGGTTAGTTGACTGTGTTGGCCTTCTTGTGGCATCTTTGTCCCCTCCTGGGCCTTTTATCCTTTGCCTCTCCCCACCACTCTTCCACAGGACTCTTGGAGCTCTGCTTGATGCTTGGCTGTGCATCTCAGCATCTGATTGCATCAGCTGCCAGGTGGGACTTCTCAGAGAAAGGCTAGATTAAGCTCCTGTAAACATAGCAGAGAATGGTGGCAAGGGTTGTCTCTCTCCCACGGTGTGGGTCTTAGGTTGGGCCAGGCATTGGTTGGACATTCCCTCAGTCGCTCTGATATTTGACTCATAGAAATAGGAGAAAGTGAGTGCTTGTTACTTGAAGCCACTGAGATCTGGGGCCCTTTGTTAGCGAGGCAACAATAAATAATCAGCTCAAGGGCAACAGGAGACTAACCAGTGGATGGATGACACAAGTGGTTATAGGACTCAGCGGCCAAAAGACTCAAAATATAAATAAATCCTGGTTTTGGGGAGGAGTTTTTCTAAGTTTAAACGGCGGAGTCACCATGTGTAACTCACTGTGCATGTCAGGACTCCTCAGACAC